>NC_084468.1:134948529-135256617 GCF_027409185.1 Cynocephalus volans
GCTACCAGCACTGCACTCTCCTGAGTGAGCCACAGGGCCAGCCCATAGGATTTTTTTTTTTAAGATTAAGAAGGCCCTGGGAATATTGGTATTCAGAGGAAGAAGGAACCATTGGAATGAAAATGTTCAAAGATTAAGCAGATAATTAATGGCATAGATTCCAACTATGGGGTATAAAGATCTGCTTGGCTGCCCACCTGCTCTCCAAACGGCAACCGTTAGCACTCATCCGTGGTCACAGCCTTTGGCAGAGAGGGGCTGTGGGTAGAGCCCCGAGTCAGTAGCACTTTGGTTGGACCCTGAGTCCTCCTAGAGCTGCCCTGCCCTGATCAGTGGTTTCCCTCTTGAACCCCATCTCCCTGAAGAGTGAATCAGTGGCCTAAAGCCTAGTTTCCTAGTGGCACATTTCTGTGTTCTGGCTTGTAAATAAACCCTTGACCAGAAAAAGAGATTTCAATAAACTGGTTTTCATAGTCCTGAACACTGGAATCCCCTGATATCCAGTGATGACTCCTCCAATTTCTGACCATCCCTACACCTAGATTTCTACTGAACCCAGCTTTGTTTATATCAATTTGTGATTGGGATTGGGAATTTAGCTAGCTGTCCTTCTCCCAAGAGACCTCACATGGAAAACACCTTTTTAACCCACAGCTATCAAACACACTGCCTTATTTACACCAGATAACCAGCTTAGGCTTTCTCCAGTTTGGTTTAGTCCACAGTTGCTTCAGTTTCGGTGTTGAGAACAGGAGAGGCTGTGATAAAGAGCGTAAGTGAGTGGGGTGCGGGGTGTACCCCCACCTTCTGGGAAGTTTAAAGGAGGGGAAAAGTTAGGGAATTCAAGCAGGTCAAGCTTGAGCTCCTCGTTCTCCAGTCAGTCATCCAGCCATCTATCCATCATTTTTCATCTTCTTAATCATTCATTTATCTGTTTACCCAGTCAACAACATCTGTGGAGCACCCACAGGATGCCAGCCTCAACGAACAAGAGACTCTGAAAACACCGCAGGAAAGACTGAAACTAGCCCATCAGTGACTCAGAGGCCTAGACACACCTAAATTCTCTCTTGCTTTCAGCCAAAGAGAAAGAGAAAAACCTGTTTTATTCACACACCTCAGTGCTGGGGCTTCCATTAACTAATTAGGATCTCAGGCCTCTCTCTCCCCTCTAGATCTCACCCTAGGAGGTTTGAGTAAAGCCATCATTTAGCAATTCTGGCAATAAGGGAAGAACAGAATACCAGGACACTTAACCACCTTGCCCAGATTGCCAAATCTGGAGGAGGGGGTGAATGCTGCCTGCATAATAACTCTAGCTATTCATCACGGCAAAAGGAAAATGAGCATTTTATAACAATTGAAACCCAAATCTAGCACCAGGCCCTGCTCCAGCAGGAGCCCTGTTTGTTAGTTACTGGAGGCTTTGCAACCTCTCACTGCTTAGCAGTTAGAGACCAGCAGTGGCCTCTCCTCATCCCACTGCCACCCTAGAGACTCCTGTCCCTGGCTCCACTTCCTTGCATAGGACTGTCACAAGAACCAGAATCCTGCCAGCTTCATCTTCTCCTCCAGGACGAGTGGAGACCCAGCCTTGGGCCAAGGAAAGGAAAAGGCAGGGATACCAACTAAAAGGTGGAATGAAATGAAAGCCTTTATCAAACGAGCAGGAAGAATGTCCTACCTCACTCTACCACTGTCAGACAAGGCAATGTGCAAACAGGCCTACATCTATGTTATGCTCATTTAGAAAGAGATTTGTATTTTTACAATTTCTAATTAAAGGCAAAAATATTGCTATGGAAATCTGTAACATATTGAAAAGGATTAAGAAGAAATAAAAATCATCCCAAACTCCACCTCTCAGAAATAAAGACTGTTGACATTTGGTCTGTCAGTCTTTTTCCTTTGCCTGTATATATTATGTATTTACAAAATTGTTATCAATATTATGAATACTCTTTTGCAATCTGCTTTTTATTTCACTTAACATATTGTGTCCCTATCCTGATGTTTTCAGACGTTCTTTTACAACATATTTAATGGTCATGTAGTATCCACAGAAAAGGTAATAAGAGTTAACACTTCAAACATATCAGACACTTTATACAGAGTAACTCATTTCTCACAACGTAATGAGGCAGATGCTATAAAACTATCCCCATTTTACAAATGAGGAGACTGAAGCACAGAGAAGCCACACATGCAGCTATTAAGTGGAGATCCAGAATTTGAACCTAGGCAGTCTCGGTGTCCACGCTCTGAACCACTAACCCACGCTGCAATATAATTTACCTGATCTATTCCCAGTTGTTGGATGTCATTCTGACCCCGGGGCTTTTTTGCAATCATAAACAATGTTGAGTTGAACACTTATAAATACATACTTTTGTATACATGTTTAATTATTTCCTTATGATACTTCCTAAGCCAAATAGCAAACTTATTTTTAAGGCTTTTGAGACATATTGCCAAATTTCAGAAACATATCAAATTATATTATGCATATATTAAAACACGACTTTTTTATGAACTCTAACCAATGCTGGTTATTTTTTTCTTTGAATGATTTCTCATGATTGTTTTATATACATTTCTTTGCTTGCTAGTTTTATAGTATTTTTCACAAAATTATTGGCTATTTGCCTTTATCTTTTATAAATAGTAAACTCATTTGTTTACATGTTTTTCTATTAGGGCATTCTCTTCTATTTATGAGTTCCTTATTATGATTTTTAATCTTTTGTCTGCTGTTCATGTTGGAAACATTATTGAAGGTTGTCATTTGTCTTTTAGTATTGTTTATAGTGTTTTTTGAAAATATACAGACATTTTTAGTTTTTATTTTTCAAATTCATTGATCTTTTTCCTTACATTCTATTTTAAATTCCATGCTTAGAAGGGCTTTACCTACCTCAAGAGAAGATAAATATTCACTTATATTTTCTTTGAGTTCTTTCAAACAATGTTACTTAAAATTTTTCTGATCAAGTGAGGAAAACTGCAGAAAATCAGAACAACTTATCCAGTGACTTGATTAATTGCCCAACTCAATATCCACTTTGCTGCCATTTAAAAAATGTCCCCTTTGGGGGAAGACAGGACTCAATGCCATTTTGTGGGTCTCCTGGGAGCAGCCTATCATTGCAACTTTCATTCCCTACATCCCCCTGAGGCTTCATTTCCTATCTCAGAGGTTGCCTGCTTTAGTCAAGATGATTTCTTTGCTGCCATTGTTGGGAGCTGTGCATTTACAATTTGTGTGTTTACAAAGCTGTGCACTTGGGCCACTTTTCTTTTCTTTCCAGGCTTCTCTAAGAAATATGTTAAGGAAAAACAAACACCTGGAGCTTCCAAAGACATTGAAAAATTGGTTCAAGGACTCCCACATTTCCTTCCTAAAAAAAGGTAATTGCCTTTACATAAATTTTATAACCTTGTCCCTGCAGGAACAACCCCACCCAAGGAGAACCCTCTACCTGGCTGTGATCTGCACACAAGGCTCACCAGGGTTCTTGCTGAGTGACAGGAAGACTCGGGATATTGAGCTGTGTCCCTAAGCAGCCACAGGAGTACAAAAATGGCAATTTAAACTCATGAGAGTCATACCTTTCTAGCACAGAGTATCTTTCAAAACAAACTCTACCAGGAGGGGCACAAAGGAGGTATATTACAAATGCTTGAGCAAGAACTGACATTCCAGCAAATGGAACCACTTGTGACTGAAGAGCCTATGAATTCACTATTATTAACATATTTCTCCCTCCCCATTTTGAGGAAAGATAAAGAAAAATATTTTCTTTGCATGGTTTATCTTTATCCTTTAAATTCACTATCTTGTTTTTCCCTGTTAAAATTACTACCAAGGTCCTTCAACAGAGTTCCCCAAAAGAGGTGCTTTTTCTTTACAATGACAAAGGTATACATCTGTGAAAGAAGCTTCTGCTGAGATGGGCAGAGGGACCAGGCCCAATGTGCTAAAATTCTTAGAAAACAACATTGTGTTAATAACACAATTTTCTCCCTGTCATTCTCTCCGAACCCTCCATCGTCAGGCAGATTCAGGCCTGCCAGTGTATCTGCAACCCCAAGGTAGAAACTACTGGTGAATCTGGAGTTAGCAGCAACCTACTTGTGTCTACTCCTGAAACAAAGGGGATTCAAACTTAGAAAGATGGGAATGGCTATGAAATACCAACTTCCAGCCACATCCAATTTCTTCCCCTTTTTAATCTTTCTCACATAAAAATACTTAAAACAGTCTTTAGCTAAGGAGTAAGAAACTGCTGGGGGGGGGAAGAACATTGAAACATTAAAAGTAGAGATGAGAAATTCTAAGAACCTCAGTACATTATACTATACCTGATAAATAGTAGGTTTTTTTAAAAAAATACAATTTCTATTTTAGGATAGTTTTAGATTTACAGAATTGTTGTGAAGATAGTACAGAGAATTCCCATACACCCATTTTCTCCTATTATTAATATCTTATATTAGTATGGTATGTTTTTCACAATTATAGAAGCAAAATTAATACCTTATTATCAACTGAAGTTTGTACATTATTCACATTTTCTTAGTTTTTATCTAATGTCTTTTTCTGTTCCGGGATCCCATCCAGGATACATTACATTTATTTGTCACGTCTTCTTAGACTCCTCTTGGCTATGACAGTTTCTCAGACTTTACTTGTTTTTGATTATTGTGACAGTCTCGAGGAGTACTGGTCAGGTATTTTGTAGAACATTTCTCTATTGGGGTTTGTCTGATGTTTTTCTCAAGGCTGGACTAGGTTAATATGTTTTCAGGAGGAAGATCATAGAGGGCCACTCTTGTCACATCATATCAAGGGCACATACTATCAACATGATTTAATCATCGTTGATGTTCACCCTGACCGCCTGGCTTAAGGTAGTATTTCTCAGGTTTCTCCACTGTAAGTGACTCCTTTTTTCTCTCCCTTTGCATTACACTCTTTAGAAGGAAGTCACTATGTGCAGCCCATACTTAAGAAGTGGGGATTTATGCTCTACCTCCTTAAAAGTTGGGTATCTACATTAATTATTTGGAGTTCTGCAGAGAAGATTTGTTTCTCTTCCCCCACTTATTTATATCACTATTGATTCGTGGATATATGTTTCACACTTTATGTTATAATCCAATACTACTTTAACCAATAATTTTAAAACCTTCTATTATGAAGAATTTTGAACAAAAGTAGACAAAATAGTATGAGCCCTCATTTACCAATCACCCAACCCCAATAACCGTTAAGTCATGGGCAATTCTGCTCCCCAAACATCATATCATTTCATCCCTAACTATTTCTTTATGTATCTCTAAAAAATTATAACCAAAACAATCTGCTCTGACCAGGTCAGCTAAATTATAGTGCCTTGGGAGATCTGGGATAAGTCAGTAATCACGTCCACCTGTCCTGAAAAATGTTATCATGAGGCCATTTTACTTAGAAGAAGCCATAATGCATGCAACGGAGCCAGTCGCACAGGGCCCTGAGATAGGAGCTGAGGGCAGGCCCCGGCCCCGGCCCTGCCCTCCCCGCAACAACATCTTAAAATGTACTTATTAGCCATGTGTGTTTCTTTGGGGTTTGTGATTTATCTGCTCATGTCCTTCACCACATTTCTGCTTAGATTTTTCTGATTCACTTTTAAGAGTTCTTTTTGCATTAAGGATGTAAACCTTTGAGTGTTAAAATCTGTTCCTTATCAACTAACTTTAATTTGTGATGTTTTCCTTCATTTGTATGTTGAGAAAATAATTTTCTATCTAAACATTAAATAAAAAAATACATAAGTAAAATAAAAATGAATAAAAATAAATGAGAAAAAAAGAAGCTATAATGGCACCAGAAAGCCCTAAAATAACCTGGAATATTTATTACCCTTACTCTAGATCCCTACATGTAGGTTGTAACCTAGTAACAACCCCAAGTCTGTATGTCATATACAACCAATAGAAAGCTTGACAAGGTAATTAGGCGGGGCTGTCTTTCTCTCTCCTTTGATCCTTCCCCTTTCTTGTGATTATAAAATGTTAAGCTCTGTCGGCCTTCTTTGGAACACATTTTCAGGGCTACCTGATCTATATGTCTCCCTGGTTGTAATCGTCATATTGGCTCAATAAATCCTTGCTATAAGTATTTGGCCTCAAATTCTTTTTAGGTCAACAAAGACAAAGATTAAAAAAAAAAAAAACATAATGCAATGGCAACAGCTATAATAGTTAACAAAAATACTTAAGAGCAAATATTCAGTCAATGTTCAAATTTTAAATAGTTCTTTTCTGAAAACCAGTTTATTTTTAACAAGAGGGACCCCTTGTTGGAAGAATCGTGGTATTAGGAACCCTGAATGATAGAAATTACAATGAGAAAATAAGAGACCACGCAGGTAAACTCCAAAGGGGTTTAGGGACTGGGCTGTGGACACAGCCCTCCCTCCCCCAACTCCTGGTGGTATGTACATATATGAATATGCCAGTATGAAAAACAGACACATTAAAGTGTGATTAGAATCCTTGAATTTTAAAATTCGCAATGCAGGAATTCATCTAAAACACCTCTGACAATGGTCATCCTAGTCTGTTTGAATATTTAAAGTAATTTACTTTAAAAGTAAATTCCCATTGTTTGTGTAAAATGCTTACATAATTACATTTATAAAAAAATTACAACTTCTCAGAAATTTCATTTAATTAGTTCATTAAACAAATTCTTATTGGGCATTGAATTATAGATACTAGGGATACAGCAGCAAACCACAGATATAAATCCTCTCCATCATGGAACTCACATTCCTATAAACCAAATATGTTAAATAAATTGATTAAAATAAATCAAATAGTATGTGTCTTAATCCTTTGGGCTGCTATAACAAAATGATAAACTAGGTGGTTTATAAATAATAGAAATTTATTTCTCACTGTTCTGGAGGCTGGGAAGTCCAGCATCAGGGTGCCAGCATGGTACTTGTGAGGGCCCTCTTCTGGGTTGCAGACTGACTTCTTGATGCATCCTCACATGGAAGGGGCAAAGGAGCTCCCTCAGGCCTTTTATAAGGGCACTAATCCCATTCATGAGGGCTCCACCCTCATGATCTGATCAATTCCCAAAGCCCCCACCACTTAATACCATCACATGGGGGTTCAGTTTCACCATATGAATTTGGGAGGGGACACAATCATTCAGACCACAGCAGTATATTAGAAGGTGACAAATACTACAGAGTGAAATAAAGCAACATAGTAAGTAGGGGTCTGCATTCTTAAATAGAGAGGCCGGGGAAGGCCTATCCAAGAGTGAGCCAAGTTGGAAATGGGGGGGAAGAGTGTTCCTCAACAGGGAACCATAGCAGCAAAGTCTTGAGCCAGAGTGCCCTAGCCAGGCATCCAGCATGGCAGAGCCTAAACTTAAATTTTGGGTTCCAAAATAACACTGGTATCACTTGAAGATATTTCATCTGCATTTTATTTCGTCATAGTGTTTATTACTACATGAGCTTATCCTGTTCTGTAAAATTTGCTTTTCTCCCCACTAGAATCTGAGCTCCATTAGAGAAGGAGCATTGTTTTTCTTATTTATCCTATACCACTATATTCCAGCACCTACAACAGTGCTGCAATAATAGGTGCTCTATAAACGTGTTGACTGACTGACTGGCAGTGTGTGAATAAATGAGCAGAATGATGACTTAAGAACATCTCCAGGGCCCTATTTCCCTTGTTCTGCACACTGCTGGCCCAAGGAGGGGAAAGGAACCGGTGATGTCAATCACACCGACCAGTCAGATCTCTCAGTGTAGTTTCTCAGTAGGATGGGACATTTCAAAGAAAGCAAAGGGAGAGCATAGTGCTATTACTAGAATGGCAAACGTGTGTGTGGAAGTGGGGAATTGCTACTGGGTATTATCTGATTTGGGGTCAGCAACCCTCTCTTATCAAAAACAGGAGTTTAAACCTGCAACGGTTAAAATGTCACTAAGACCCCCTCACCAGGTTCCCCAGTGGGCTTCACAACCTGTTGAATTAATCTCTTAATGTTTAGGCATAAGCCACCTATTGATTTTATTATTTTTCAAACAGGACATACACAGTAGCAGGCCTGATTTAAAGGGAAACTTACATTGACCTGCTCAGATGTTGATGATCTGGCAGAACACAGTGAAATTCAAGGCCATGTTTTTCCATAATTTTTAGCAGACAGTCCTATTCCAGTGCCAAGAAAAGAAAAAGAAAACAACTGGGTGGAAGATCAAATAAAATGATAATTCTGGACCTTAAAAATCAGAATTGAAGATATGCCACAGGGCTCAACACACTTGTCAAACAAGTTTCAAAACCAGCAGGTTTTTAAAGTACATCACCACATGTGGTATTGGCAAACCTGTGAGTTTATCTCCCCGCCTTATGAAAATGTGTGCATTTATTCATCTTTAAACACCTTCATATTATCAAATATTGTTATGTCATATAAGTAGGATTTGTGAACCAGACATGACTTGTATGCCAGAGAGTAAATGTTGAAAGCATCTAAGGAGCTGGTAGCTTAAAAATCTCAAGGGTTTTTTGTATTATTCCTCAATGCCAAGAAAACAAAATAAAAATGATACCAAATTATTCCAATGTTTCTCACTGACTGTGAGTTTAAAATCTTTCTAGGGAATAGTCCACCTGTTTACACAAAGAACATCAGTCCCTTGGCCTTGACACAGGTAAAAAATTTTTAAGAGATTTGGCCCTTTGCCCCAAATAAAAGCTAGACACATCAAGTCTACAGACATCAAAAATGGAGGTGATTCCCTGCCAGGAACAAATATCAGTCTAGCTATTTGGCAAATGAATAGGTAAGCATCCTGTTGGCAGATAGATAAAAACTGAAGCAAACACAGTGTAAAAGTTTCTGTAGCCTCTCTCACAACCAAAGGAACAGAAAGTTGGTTATATCAGCCAACTCAATATGGACTAGAAAAACTGGCATCAAATATTCAACTGCAGCAGAGTTTGTATCATACAAACAAAAATTTAACTAATCTAAATACATATAACAATAAATAGATATCTGCTTTAAGAAGAATTGTCATCTTTTAAGTTTCATTAGAAGTCATCATAAGTTTTAAGAACAACTTTAGAACTACTAGCAAGATGAATTAAACTACTTTAGTTGGTAAACAAGGATCTAAAGATGACCTAAGAAAATGTAAACAAAGGCTGAGTTTATTGTCTTATTTTTCTATGGGTCTTTACTTCTGTTTCTTTTGCTGCCAGTCTGGAGCAAATCCTTTCTTAACAGTACCCTGCTGATGTCTTACAAATGGAACAATGAGTAAGAACAGATATAGGGACATATGTAATATGTTGAGATACCTTCCAAAATACACAACTTAAATGTTAAAGAATATTTTAAAAAATAATTTGAAATCTGAAACTGTTGTCTAAGACTTATGTCTAAATATTACTGGCAGACAATTTTTTAAAACACCAGGCTTTCATGAATGCACTTGAAAAAAATGTGTTACATATGTATGTTGGAACCAAAACATCATCTTTAATTTTTAATCCCCTTCATTCATACAAGCAGAATAATAATTTCTATCTTATTGCTGTTGGATAGAAAAAATGCCCACACACTAAGATTCTCAGCAAAAGGGGCTGATTGTGTGCATAGCTTTGGTCTCTCTTGCCCGTAATATACACCATTCATGCTCTATATTTACTGAGACCTACTATGTGTGGGGAAATGAGCTAAGGGGTTTGGTGCATATAGAGATGGCTCAGATAAAGATCATTTTGCATGGGAAGTCTTGAAGAAGGAGCACACAGGATTAGGAATTGGGAGATTGAGTTCTACTCCTGGCTCTGCCACCAATTATCTGACTCTTGACAAGTCATTTAACTCTCTGGAGGCCTCACTTTCCTCACCTATAAAATGAAGGAGAAACTAGATCAGTAGTTGTTAACCTGGGATCCATGACCTATGAGGTGTTCAAGGATAATATGCAGGATCCATAAAATTGTATGGAGAAAAAACTGAATTTTATTTTCACCAATCTGTAACTGAAAACAGGCATTTCCTTCAGTTGTGAATGAGGTAACAAACCACAGTAGCATTAGCAACGTATTAGCTGTGCTTTGTCACCAATAGAAATCATGCACATCTTCATACTATATGACAGCTGTTTCAGATATCTCAAAATATTGCTAAGGTTTCTCATTACTTTGAAATTATGGTATTTATTAGACCTGCTGCTACAGTTTTTTCAACTAATATGCTAATAAAGGTTTATATATTACATTTTACAAATTGTTTTTTAAAAATATATTGAAAACTCTACCTCACATTTTCACATTTATTAGGCTAGCTACAATTTTTAAAAAATAACACTGAAAACAACAGGTACTGATGAGGATGGGAAAAATTAGAACCTGTGTGTCCTGTTGGTAGGAAGTTAAAATGGTGCAGCTGCTATGAACACAGTATGGAGGCTCTTCAAAAAATTAAAAATACGATTACCATATGATCCAGTAATTCTACTTCTGGGTATATACCCCAAAGAATTTAAATCAGGGACTTAAACAGATATTTATACAGCCACATTCTTAGCAGCATTCTTCACAATAGCCAAAAAGTGGAAACAACCCAAGTATCGATCAGCAGATAAATGGATAAACAAAATGTGGCATACACATACAGTGGAATGTTATTCAGCCTTAAAAAGGAAGGAAATTCTGACACATGCTACAACGTGGATGAACCTTAAAGACATCATACTAAGTGAAATAAGCCCATCATAAAAGGATAAGTACTGTATGATTCCACTTGCATTAGGTACTTAGAATAATCAAATTCATAGAGACAGAAAGTAGAAGGGTGATTAACAGAGGCTAGCAGGGAGAGAAGAGTGGGGAATTATTGTTTAATGGGCATGGGGTTTCCAGATTTGCAAGATGAAAAGAGTTCTGGAGATGGTGGTGATGGCTGCACAGCACTGAGAATGTACTTAATGCCACTGGACAGTACACTTCAAAATAGTTAAGTAGGTAAATCTTATGTGTATATTACCACAATTTAAAAATAATCAAAAATATATATTAATAAATGTATCTCAATAGGATTGACATTTCTGGAATATTAAGTATTATTTTTTGCATTTAAAAAGTTATTCTGAAAGGGGTCATAGGCTTCACCAGAATACCAAAGGGGTCCATGACACAAAAAGATTAGAAACCTCTTAAAAATCTCAAAGATATTTTCAGTTGTGAAATTCTATAATTCTCTGAAATGGAAAAGGAAGAAATAAAAAATAAAAGTTTTGTAAAAAGGATGAATGCAGCTATGTGTAAAAAGGCTTAAACCTTTAATTAGAGATTTATATCCTTTTTTCCTAATAAAAATTTTAAGCTAGATTCAGAAATATTGAAAATGTCCTTTAAATCCCAAGAAAAAAGATAGTATTATAAGCCCTCTGCTGCCCTTTTATTCAAAATGCTCACCTTGGGAGTCTGGTCAGGGGCTCTATGAATGATTTTATTGTTGATTATAACAAATCAAAACAGATTTCTTTTTCAACATTTACAAAGATACTGTGGCAGGCTGAGAACAAAGACTTTTATATCATTTTGCAGTAGAAAAAAGTAGACAAGACCTCTCTCCACCCTTTTAATATCTTGACTTAAATTCGAACAGGAAAAGGAAAATATCTCAAACTTTTAAGGCAGTTTATCTGCTCCAAACTACTGAATAGAAACTGAGTACACTTGACCAGCCTCCCACTGACTGCCCCAGCTGGCCCTGTCAAAGAAGGCACAGAGCAGTTTAGGCAAAAAGTAAAAAGGATTTCCTTCCTCAAGGAGAAGTTAAGCCTTCTTTATCAATTTGTTTCTCCTGCCTGATCACCAAGGTTTTGTCTAATTATCTAAACTGTAAATAGGTCATTTCAGTTGTAAATAATTTTTATGTAAACTGCTAAGTAGTATGTCATTTCTATAGGCTGTATGTCTTACAGAATACCTTTATATCTCTTATCTCAGTGGTTCTCAACTAGCATGATTTTGTCTCCCAAGGGATATTCAGCAATGTCTGGAGACATTTTTGGATGTCACTACTGCGTGAGAGGTGAAGGTATAATAGAATGAAGCCCCCAAACAGGAATGTCTAATTTTCATTAAGCCTTTCCATGCCACGAACTGAGACCTAGGGTCTTATATAACACCCTGTCTAGCCTAACTTTCTGTTGCTAAGTGGCATACAAAAGAAGTATTAAATTGCTCTGGGGGAGCAGAAATGAGTTGAGAAAAAAAATGAATCTGCATGAAGTGACTAAATAATAGCACAGTAATTGTAGCATGGTATGTTGACACTGAAATAATAGAATGGAATATTTATGTGCTGAATTACTTGGCATGGACAGTGAGTGCTATGGGAGTTCAGTGTGTGCTGGAGTAGACTGGAAAGCTTCATGAAGGAAGTGAGAATTGAGCTTTCAGACAGCATAGGATTTGAAGGCAGATTTAAGTTCAGGAGGGCATATTATTGTGATGAGTATAGGGTGCCCTGGAATCAGACTCCCTGGGTTTAAATCCTATCTCTAGCACTTAATAAGCAGTATGACATTGGGCAAAGCATTTAACCCTTTTGCATTTATTTCTTCATCTGTGGAATGCAGATAATAGTACATTTTTCACTGGGTTGTCATGAGAATTAAACAAAATAATGCATGTAAAGTCTTAGCATCGTGCTTGCCCTATTGTAAATGCTCATTAAATGTTAGCTTAAAAAAAAAAGACAGGTGTGTGTGTGTGTGTGTGTGTGTGTGTGTGTGTGTGTGTAGTGTCAGTCAAGATTCTTATCTGAAAGCAATGGAAATCTAGTTAATTTAAGGAGGAAATAATTTCCTGGAAGGCTACAAGGTAGTTAACAGAACTGACAGAAGGCAGGATAACCTGGACCAAGAAACGAGGCAGGAGCCAGGGATAGCTGGGTTGAAGAAACTGCAGCCGAAATCAGACTCATGTGTTAACAGGCAGGGTCCTGCCTTCCACCGAGACTCACACAATGGGAAAGTCCCCTAAGTAGGAAATGAATTAAGATACTGGGTAGCTCCTAGAGTAGAAAATGTCTACTAATATGGGTGTTTTGGGGGAGTAAGAATGGATTCTAGGGGTTTGAGTTTGATGGTAATAACAGAAGGAAAGCCTCAAATAAGGAATGGGCACAGGGCCTGCAGGTTCAGATGGAGCCCCTAAAAGTGCCTAGATGAGCAAAGAATATGAAGTGTGGAGGGAGTGGAAGGCACCACCGAAGCAGCTTAACTGGTGGGCAGAGGAGAGTGAGCTCATACCTCTGGGGGACCAGAAGTCACAGCCCAGAGGGACCTGCCACAAACCCAAAATTTCTTTGAAGTATCCTGTTGTCTTTAAAGTTTTTGTGAATTTAATATTCTTGTTCACAATAAATGTTTGTTTTGATATAAAGTAGTTAAATTTTAATATTTTCCCCTCAAATCTTCAAGTAAATGTAAATTACAGGAGAATATACTTTTATCCATGTAACTTCATGTATCCCCACCAAAATTGGCCTTGCACTCTCCAGGGGCATATGCACACTTTCAAGCATCCATTTAACAAATGTCAATTAAGCTCCTACTATGAGCCAGGTGCTGGGTATACAGAATTAGCAACAACCAATGTGTTCTCTTCCCTCGTGGCCTGATGGTAGATACTATACTCCAGTCTAAGGAGCACAAGTCCTAGAAAGCTGAGAACAAATATGATTGGAAAAATATGGTTGGGGCAGATCACAGAGTCCATCTCAGCTCAAAAAACACTAGCCTTTGAAAAAAGAGTTTACACCAAGTAGGAGAAACAGACAGGAAGAAGAGAAAATCAGACTCAGAAAGTGGGCAGATAATATACACAGACATATAACACGTGTGATGTAGCACACAACCGACATGTATATGAGAGAGAGAGACAGCACAAAGGAGGCAGTAATGAATTCTGCAGGGGAGGATGTGTTTGCCAGAAGAGGGTTTTGAAAGATGACTAGGAGCTGACTGAGCAGACAAGGAGGGAAGGGCATTCTTGGCAGAGAAAGACAGCGTTGTGAAAGGGCATGGCGTACTGGGGTGTTTTAAGTGTAAGGAAGGGTGGGGAGATGAACAGGGGCCAGATTATGGAAGGCTTTGTCTGTCTGCCATGGGAGTGCTGGGACTTTTACCTGAAAGTGGTGGGGAGTCCCTGAAAGATTTTTGACAGGGCCATGAAAGAATCAAATTTGTTCTTAAGAAACATAACTCAGGAAGCAGTGGATAGATATAAAGGAAGCTGTAGGGAAAGTGAAGGAAAATGGTCAGGGCCCCTCAGATGTTCAGAATCTTGCCAAGCATTTGATGTAAATATGCACATGCACCCAGGTGTTCCTTGGTTATTGTCCAATGTAATTGCACATGTGATCCCAGGTGTCTTGGGTTATGGACTTAATTAAGTATAAAGGACAAGTGGCTCTGATCCACAGCACCCCCTGCCCCTGGGGGGGGGGGTAACAGAGAGGCCACTACTGCTGCTGGAGGCTGTTGCTGCAAGCTTTTGCTGCCAGAGCCCCTGGGATGCCCCGAGAGGCCACCACCGCTGCTGCTTCTGCTGCTGAGGATTGAGCTCGTGTTGTCTGCCAACGGCTCCGGGGATCTTTCCCAATTACCTAGCTCGTGGACCTGCGTGTGAGGGGTCTGGTGACCCAGCCTGGCATGTAAGGGGTCTGGTGACCTAGTCTGTACAATGGGTTTGAAGGGTCTGAGCCCTAGCCCTGACAATACAAATGGAAACTTAGTGTAACTAATGAAACGTTTTGGCTTTAGTTATGAATTGCTTTAACAAAACAATTGGCTGGCCATATAATTGGCGTAGTCATGTAGCAATACAGATGCAAAACCAGTGGCTGGAAGACAACTTTTGAGACTACTGAGGTAGGCTAGGCAAGAGATAATGAGAGCCTGAAAGAAAGAAACTGCTGTAGGGATAGAGGAGGTGAGAAATCCAGTAGTGATGAGGAAGATGACGGTAATTACAGCAATAAAAAATAACAGCTAGGACAGATAAAACTATTACTATGTGCTAGGCACTTCTCTAAGGACATTAAGTGAATTATTTTATTTTATTAATTCACTCAATAAATATGCCAGACACTGGTCCAGGCAATGGAATACAGCAATAAGTAAAACTAACAAAAATCTCTGCCACTGTGAAGCTTACTTTCTACTGGGCGAGACAGACAATAAACAAGATAAATAAATAATATTTAGTAACATGTTACATAATGCTAAGTGCTAAGGAGAAAAAATAAAACAGGAAAAGGGAAACAAAGTGTTTCCTTGCCAGAAGAGGGTTTTGAAAGATGACTAGGAGCTGACTAGGCAGACAAGGAGGGAAGGGCATTCTTGGCAGAGAAAGACAGTGTTGTGAAGGGTATAAAATTTTTAGATAGCAGAGCGAGGCAGCACCTCAGTAAAAGGTGACATTTGAATAGACTGAAGGAAATGAGGGAACTAGCCAGAAATACATTTGGGCAAAGAGCATTCCATGCAGAGGGAACAGCATGTGCAAAGGCCCACAGGCAAGCACATACCTGCTAAGTTCCGGTGACAGTGACAAGGCCAGTTTGGCTAGACTTAAGAGAATAAGGAAAGCATCTGGAGGTAAGAGACAGTGGAGTCCCAATCTTGTTGGACCTTGAAGGTCCTAATAAGGACTTTGGCTTTTACTACAAGTGTGACGGGAGCCATTGGATCACTCTGAGCAGAGGAGGGACATGATGTGACTTAAATTTTAACACGATCACTCTGGCTGATTTTTGAGAATAGATAGCAGGGAAAAGGGAAGAATCAAAGAAACCACTAGTCCTATAATCTAGGAGAGAAATGATGGTGGCTCAGAACAAGAAGGTTGCAGTGGAGAGGGTGAGACATGATGAGGTTCTGATTATAATTTGAAGATGGAGTTAATAAAGTTTACTGATGGATCAGATCCAATGTAAGACAGAGAGGGAGAGAGAACAAGGATAAATCTAAGGGTTTGGGCTGAGCAGCTGGAAATATGGGATTGCCCTTAAAGGAAATGGGGAAATCTGTGGGAGAAGCAAGTTACTTATGTGGGGAGGAGGATTTCAGGAGTTCAATTTTGGATCCATTGGATTTGAGATGTCCAGTTGTCAGTTGAATATATTGGCCTAGACTTCACAGTCTGTGTTAGAGACAAAAACGTAGGAATGATCAGCATACGGTTGCTGTTTAAAGTTATAGGACTAAACTGAAATCAACTGGGGAGTGAGTAGATTTTAAAAAGAAGGGTTCCAAGGACTAACTAAACCCCTGGGCCTTCCAACATTCAGAGATTGAGGAGTTGAGGAAGAAGAAACTATTACAGGAGAGGAAATGGAGCAGCCAGAAAAGTAGAATGAAAACCAGGCAAGTGTGCTGTCCTGAAAGCCAAGTGATGAAAGGGTCTCCAGGAGGAGCATGTGACCAAGCAGCTGTGCAAACTGCCATGATGGGTCAAATTAGATGAGGACTGGGAAACAACCACCAGGTTTAGCAATATGGAGGTCACCGGTACTCTGTTAAAAGCAGTTTCAGAGCAGAAAGTCAAGAAATAATGGGGGAGAGACATGGGTGTCCATGAGTACAGACAATTCCCTTATGGAGTTTTGCTCTAGGGGGAATGAGGGAAATATAGCAGTAGCCAAATGGGAAGCTGGGACCAAGACAGGTCTTCATAAGATGGGAGGAACAGCAGCATGTTTGTCGGTTTATGGGAATGACCTTGTAGAGAGGGAAAAACACGAAAAAAGGAGGGAACTTGTTTTAGTAGTGGAAGGGCCTCTAAGGCACTAGTGGTGAGTTGACCTTAGCTGGGAGCTAAGTTCAGCTAAAGAAACAGGAGAGATCAAAATACAAGCACAGATAGATAAGTTCTTTTGGACCGTACTGGCCAAGGGTATGACTATGGGAGTGCCTGGCTGGAGTCAGGTGGAGGACAAGATCACAAGAGGAGAGGCCAGGGTTTCATCTGCGGGTAACTTGAAATTGCTAAGACTCAAGACAGGAGTATTATTGAAGAGAGTGAAGGTAACAAAGGGAGTGAAGGTATTAAAGTAATCAAGAACTGATTTAAAAATGATTAGAAACTAACCACACAGTCAGATGATAACATAATCAAAGCTGAGTGTTTATGGAGGAGGCAGTGTGTTCTAGAAATAGCAGTGAGGGACAAGAGGAACCCTACCTCATTGCCAGGCCCTGTGACAGAGAAGCCAGCCACCACTGCATCAGGCTGCAAGGAAGCATTGTCCCCTGGGGACAGAGTCAAGTTTCAGTTAGGGGGAGGTGAAGGGACACTCAGAGGAGAGGTTGA
This sequence comes from Cynocephalus volans, assembly GCF_027409185.1. Lineage (NCBI taxonomy): Eukaryota > Metazoa > Chordata > Mammalia > Dermoptera > Cynocephalidae > Cynocephalus > Cynocephalus volans. Next base: position 134,965,954 of record NC_084468.1, read on the forward strand.
GGGAAAGGAGGATTTCGCTGATGATTGACCAGAGGGCAGGTGAAAGGGTTTCAGGAGATGGGGAGAGTGGCAGATGAGGTCAGAAAAGGAGATGGGCAGAGTTATATGGGTATTAGATTCCCAGGGATGAGAAATGACCAGGTAGTCCTTGGTTTCTTGTGGGACAGACATCATCAGGGATAAGGGACATGGTGGGATTAGTCCTGACGATCACAGAGCAGATAGTGAGGGATTGGGGGTCTTGAAAGGCACTGGATCCCCTCTGATGGCTGCTGGGAGATGCACGAAGTCTGGCAGAGGGGTGGTCTTATGCAGAACTAGGCTTTCTCATGGCTACTACCTAATGGTGGCCTTATTTTATCGCACAACTCTATGAAGTGAATACTTATCATTTTTCCAGTTTTACAGAAGATATATTCAAAGACCATTAGGAAGTAAAATCAACAGGACTTGTTGAATGAAGGCCTTTAAATGGCAGGTTGGATCTTAATCACCAATAAAGAAGTTGAGAAAGGGAGTCTATTTGGCTGTAAAAGTGGAGGGGAAGAAAGGATTGGGAAGTGGAGTCTGATTTAACATGTTTGAGTTGAAGGTGCAGGTAGGGAGGATTGCCAAGTGGAAATGGCTTGAAGATGGACAGAAATAAAGGAGCAGGCTTGGCTTAGGTGTCAGAGCTAAAAAAGTTGATTTAGAAGTTGGCAGTATAAACCAGAGCAGAATTTTCCAGCCCCAGATCGTCCCAGGTAGAGGTCTTACTGCCTCAGGGAAAATAGAATTGTTTTCTAGGGGTGAGAAATAAGAAGAGATTAGAAGTGAATTTCAATTTAGGAACTTGATAAAATCCCAGCTGTTGCCCTCAAACTACCTGTATAGTATCTCTTCAGCGGCAGTGTTCTGAAGGATTCTTCCTCAATTCTGTTGCTGGTTAAAGGCTTATGCTTTTGAAATATTGCTTTAACAGTGACCTCTAGTGTTATAAAGAGATCTCTGCTAACTGATGAGGTAGTCTGAAAATGAAAATTCTCTCAACCTGAAAGTCATCACATAGATTCATATTGCCAGAAGGTACCTTAATAAATTATTCAGTCCATCTCTCTGCCTTTAGGGAGGATCACACTTGAACAATTCCAGGTCACTTCCCTTCAAGGAAGATGTAATAGACCTGGAGAGAGTTCAGAGAATGGCAATTAGAATAAATAAGGAGGGAAATGCACTTTCCTGTGAGAATGGATTGAGGGGAGGAGTCGAGGAGGGAAAAGAAGAAACTACAGACTAGAAAGTTGACATATATAAAACACTGAAATAATAGAACAGACAAATCTCTAAGTACTAGATCTAAGAGGCACCTCTTTGAAACTATGAAAAAGTCACTTTAGTATAATACTGGCTACTATTTTTGAGCATTTGCTCCATGCTAGGCATGCTTACAACCACCCATAAGGTAAGAACCATTATTATCTCCATTTCACAAATAAGGAAACCAAGGTGTAGCAATCAGTTAATTAGCTAAGGTGACACAGCTGAAAGGGAGCAAAATTAGGATTGGAACCCAGGCTTGTAGACTCCTAAGTCTGTGCTTCTAACCTCAATGCAACAGCACTCTAATAAATGAGAATGTTAATTTATATATAGAATGCATATAAATCATTAAATTGGCAAAAAGGCTAAAAATATAAATTTGTTCAAGGAAAGTGTGGGTACGGACATGGCAGTTTGGGATGTTTTCAGGGAGATCCCCTGATCTGACCCTGAGTGCTAATTCTTATGTCCTTATCACATAGCAGATCTATGGACCTTTGGAGAAGAAAACCCATGCAGACTGAGCAGTGCATTTCAATTTTTTAAAATCCTCACTAGCAGGAAAATTCTTCGTGTCTAACTAAATCCCTCCTGTTGGTGCCCATTTTCTTTTATCCTGTTATCAGAAAAGATGGAGAACAGTTTGCCATAATGCTCTCTAACCTCTTCGATATGTGAACACCATTAGGCTTCTCCAGTCTTCTAGCTGATCACCTTCAAAATAGATAGTCCTTCATCCTTTTGAATCTTCATTAGTTTTTGTTGTTCATCCTGTGACTTTAATGCATCTTATGAAAGCATTTCCAGTCCTAAAGACAAGTTTGTGCTCATGCCATTAGTAAATCATAAAAATGTCTTCATCCCTAATAGTTACACAATGTTTATAATTTTCAAAGGACTTTCACATACCTTATCTTGCTTGATTCTCTCATTTGTCTCTTATGCAGAACAGAAAGTGAGGCTCAAAAAAGTTAAATGATTTGCCCAATGTCACATAAAGAAATAATGAAAAAAATAACAAGATTGTCGAGAAAAGGGGGTACAAAGTAAGTGATGACTCAGAAAATCAGGAAGAATTTTTTAGAAAGCATGTAAGGGTTGGGGCCGGCCTGTGGCTCACTCGGGAGAGTGCGGTGCTGATAACACCAAGGCCATGGGTTCGGATCCCATATAGGGTTGGCCGGTTTGCTCACAGGCTGAGCGTGGTGCTGACAACACCAAGTCAAGGGTTAAGATCCCCTTACCGGTCATCTTTTTTTTTTAAAAAAAAAAAAAAAAAAGAAAGCATGTAAGGGTTGAAATATAATCCTTTTTGCTTTTCTGTTTGTTTTGGGTAGCTATCACCATCTGCGAATATAAATATCTAGCAAACAAAAGTACAGCCTCTCTGGTCACCCTGGGGGCTTTCATTTTCATAACTGGAGCTCAGAACCTCTCCTTCAACTTGTAGGACTTAGTTGGCGCCAATCCTGTGCCACCTAATGATTATTATGGTGCCAGGCACTGTTCCAAACACCCCACATGTATTAACTCATGAATCTTCACAACAATTCTATGATGTGGGTGCAATCATCACCCCTCATTTTATAGATGAGAAAATAGGCACAGATAGGTTAAATAATTTGCCCAAGGTGATATGGGTAGTCCTGATAAATATAAAGGTAAAGTTTAAATAAAAGCCATCTAAATTATTAAGCAGTAGGTATTCATCACAGACAATGACCCACTCTAATGCTGGAAGTTAGTCAGGACAAATATGATTCCTTGAACACATGTGGAAACTGGATCTCAGGGAGATTAAATCATCAGTGTTGGTCACACAGTGAGGCAGGGCTGATACCAGTTGGTATCCATGAGTATGGCCATACCAGTTCTTAAAGTGTTCAATATTTCTACACAAGTTGGCAACAGGTGCTGCCTCCAATCTCCCCAAGGGTCCCTACCACTCCCATGGCCCAGCCTCTCCCATGTAAGCCCTCCAGATCTCCCCATAGCCTAGCAACTCCAAGGGTCCCTGCTCTGGTAATGATTGTACTCAGCCCTGGCAAGCTCCCTTTGGGAACTGTCATGGGGGACATAGAGGTGGAGGAATACAGGAAAAGGACAGGGGCCCAGGGAGAGAGGGCTGCCCAGGACAGGAGCCTTTAAGCCTTAGGGAGTATCTACTGCACAGTTGGTTTTCACCCTTCCCCTCTGCGTTATTAACCAAAAGGCAAAAATAGGGTTCAGGAACAGCAGAGAAAGTATCTTCTGTGTTTTCACATTAGCTGGGGAAACTCTAGGTGTCTGAGCAAAGAAACAACCCTGTCCCTGGGGAGACTTAGAGAAGTCAAGGCGAGCATTTGGGGAGAACCAGATGGTTGGAAATGAAAACTAAGGGATAATTGCTATTTGGTGTATACATGATGACACACCACGTGAGACCCTCCAATACAGTGCTGGCCCCTTACCTGGTACACAATAAATGTTTTCATACTTTCTTGAGTGATTAGGCTATGATGAGAGCTGTTTTAAAAAGAGCAGTGGGAGTCTGCCTTCAGCCTTGAATTTAGTAGGGAATTACTGTGGCACCAGAGCAGATATGTAGGGGCCAGGGAGGGGTTACCAAATAAGGGGATGTTGTTTGGGTAAAAAGAGTCTCTGAAATGGGCCGGTAATTATAAAATATCAGTGGCAAATGCCTGGGTGCTGATGTAAGAAGATGAATGGTAAAAACATGACCCTCTTAGAAAAGATTCTTCCATATGCAAATCCACCAAATTAGTTCTGAGTCTACTCAGACACCACATGGAAAAGAGGGCAGCAAACAAGGCATCCATCCAACTGCACAAACACACTCCTGCTAGTGCTTCTAAGGGCACAAGGAAGGAGGAAAACAGAAAAAACAGGATAAATATGGTACAGGGTGAGAAGTCTAAATGATGAAAGATGACTGGCAGACAGAGCCTGAAAACTACCTAGGAGTTTGTGAAGTTATTACTTAGTCAACAAAGAGATTCCCCCCAAAAAATCTCTTTAGTTTTATAACCTCCTTTGTGCAAAGGATATAGCAGAAAGAGAAATGGATCATAAAAAGCAAAAGGCGTTTGTGTTAATTTCCTAGCGCTGTCATAACTTGGTTACTTAAAACAACAGAAATTTATTCTCACAGAGTTCCAGAGGCCAAAAGTCAAAATTCAAGGTGTTGGCAGGGCTGTGCTCCCTCCGAAGGCTCACGGGTAGCCTCCGAACTTGCCTCTTCCAGTTTCTGGTGGCTCATGGTGCCCCATGGTTTGTGGCAGCATCACTCCAGTCTCTACCTCCATTTTCACATGGTCTTCCCTCTGTGTTTTCTTGTCTTCTCCTTTTTTACAAGAACACCAGTCACTGGATTTAGGACCTGCACTAAATCTAGGATGATTTCATCTGGAGATTCTTAACTAATTACAACTAACTACATTTGTGGAGACTCTATTTCCAAATAAGGTCACATTCTGAGGTTCTGGATGAACATAAATTTTGGAGGGAGGTTATTCAACCCACTACAATGTGTTGTATTCACTGCAGAAAATGGACAAAAGGGGGAGATTACGCACTTATAAGAAATTGATTTTCTCACTGTGATTAACTTGTTCTTACTACAGCCAACTATCTAATGATTGGTGACAAAAGGAAACTTGAACTTTATCTACATGCTGTAGGACAGTGGTTTCCAAATGCTAAACAATGGAATAGCACTGGTCTGAGTGAGTTTTCACAGGCCGAGGCATCTTTCCCCATAAACCCTGCAGGTTCTGAGTTGGAGCCCCAGGGCCTAAGCGTCCCTGCCTCAGCTAAGAGGAGCCACTGAGTAGAAGCTCCTTATAGGCAACTGGGCTCCATCCACAGGTTCTTCAGGGTTCAGTAAGGAATAAGAGTAGCATCAGAGCTGCCAGTGAACTTGCTTCAGTTTACACAGAATATTCCACATTTAGGGAGATGCCAATAAGAGTGCTACCTCCATCTTTGTTAACAAACGTATGAGAAAATGAATTTAATAGTGAGTGATAAAGATAAATATGGGAATAGAGGCTGGCCGGTTAGAGCATGGTGCTGATAACACCAGGGTCTGGGGTTCAATCCCTGTACTGGCCAGCTATCAAAAAATGTATATATATACACACATCTATGTGAGGATAAATTGAACATTTACACTCCACTTTGTGGTGTCCCATTGAATATATAGCCACAAGATGATAATGTATACCAAACTAATAATTATACACAATGCAATATTGTTAAAATAAAATTCTATATAGTAACTCTTCTAAACTCAAAAATTGTGTTTATATTTATAAAAATATATTTTATCTGTGTTTCTTTGTTGTCAGATTACCAACCATCCTTTATGCTATGTCCTTTTTACTTTTGGATGTCGCATTATTATTTCTCCTACAAAATAATAGTAAAAATAGATTCTCACCTTACAAAATACAAAGAGGCAAACTTTTTGTTGGTCCTGTGCTTTTAAAAAATATTTGCTGAATATATTTTATATTTCAATGATTTATTTTTCTATTGCTTTCAAGTACAGAATGATGACAGAAATACATTTCAGAATATGAAGGTATTTCACCAAAAGAAAATCTACCATTTAGAAGTCAAACCTGGCTGGCCAGTTAGCTCAGTTGGTTAGAACATGGTGCTGATGACATCAAGGTCCAAGGTTCAATCCCTATACTGGCCAGTCGCCAAGAAAAACAACAAACAAACAAAATAAATAAAAGTCAAGCTTAAAGGACATATTGGTTAAAGTATCGTTTTGTTTTAAAGTAACAAGGTTTGCACTTAGAAGATGTAGGGAATATATAGGAAAATGATCAGGGCCCCTGAGATGTTCAGAATCTTGCTGAGCGTTTGATATAAATATGCACATGCACCCAGGTGTCCTGGGTTATCAGACTTAAGTATAAAGGACGAGTGGCTCTGATCCACGGGTCCCCTGCCCCTGGGATGCCCCCAGAGGGGCCATGGGGAGGCTGCTGCTACTGCCCCCCGCCCCTGGGGGTGGGGGTCCATGGGGAGGCCACTACTGCTGCTGCAAGCTGTTGCTGCCAGGGCCCCTGGGATGCTCTGGGACGCTGCCACTTCAGCTGCTGCTGCTCCTGCTGCTGCTGAGAAAGCTGAGGACTGAGCTCCTGTTGTCTGCCAACGGCTCCCGGGATCTTTCCCAATTACCTAGCTCGTGGACCTGTGTGAGAAGGGTCTGGTGACTTAGTCTGTATATGAGGGGTCTGTGACCGAATCTGTAGAACGGGTGTGTTGAGTCTTTGGGCCCTAATCCGACAATACAATTGGCTACATTAGCAGGATTCCAACAATTGCCCTAGCAATACAGGGGCTCCAAGGGGAATGGCATACAGTCTAATTGTGTTTTGTCTTTATTACCTCCCTGATGATCTTTTGTGCAATTGCTTCCGGACTTATCTCCCTGTATACTTAGGGAGAAACAGCAAAAGTTTCAGATACCTTAATAGGAATAGTATTGTGAACTGCTTATGATTAGAAAAGCATTTAATCAAGTTGTCTTTTAGTTTTCCTGAATATTTCAACCTTTTAGAAACCAATGTATTATTCATCTTTGCATTTTAAATGTTTGAATTACCATCAGAGGCTTTATTTGCCAACATCCAGTAAGTATGATCCAATAAGATCATATTCTAAGAGATACATATGTAATGTGGCTGACTTGCTTTCTAGTTGACTCTCACGAAAAAGTTAGCCATATATTTACATATGTGAGTGCAGGTATATGCATATTTCTGGCTGATTCCAAATTAAATCTCTTATCCACCTCCATAGAGATACACAGTTTAACTTGATGTATCAAAACTGCTAGGGTCCTGCCTCCCAGAAAGGAGCTGGCATAGCCACAAGGGTGGCAGAAGTCTAAAAAAGTCAGTTTCTTCTTTGTCCTTCTTGTACTTCTACAATTCATACATAAAATATGTTCTTGAAAATGGCCCTTAATATCTCCTCCCCTCCTACCATCTTCTCAGAGTCTAATATATCATAGTGTAAGCCAGTTATAAGCATCCTTTTGGACTGAGCTGGCTGGTAAATTAACTTATGCTAAATGGCTGTCTGCCCCTGACTGTCAACTCCATCATCCTTGTCTGTCTCCTTTTCCCTTTCCCAGACATTTCATTTCACTGTGGATGACATTTCATTTTATTCTCAATACCATTTCATCTTGCAATGTATGAAATTTTTCAGTGAACAGGATACTCACTGACCCTTTTGAAACTGACAAGGATATTTGTGTGTCCAGACAAGTTCAATAATAAGACATTGCTTGGCTTCTTTTCCAGGCTCTTCCAAGCTAGTCTACACCTCAGAGTCTGAGCTCTTAAAAGGAAGCATCTTTTCCACCTGTACGTGAGTCCCCAAACTGAACTTAAGCCTCCCTATATATACACACATTACTGAGGATAATCAGTCATGTGAAGGTCCTTAACGAGGTAGTGGGCAAACGTCATCTAGGAATCACAGATCAGCAGTCTTTTCTGAGCACTCGCACTGTGACCATAGATGCTGGGCACTCAAGGTCACCTTAGGAGCACATGTTCACTATATTAGAGCAGAGTTTTATGATAGCTAGAAGAGATACACATTCCTAGCAGAGCAACTTTATGGAAGCCCTTTATAAATATGCTAGAGTTCCAAATTCTCCTACCTCTTCAATCCACATACAGAATCATCTTCATTCTACTATTTACTGAGGTCCTACTAAGTGCCAGTATCTTAGTCCATTTAGTTTTGCTATTACAGAATACCACAGACTGGGTAATTTATAAAGAAAAAAAAAAAAACATTTCTATTTCTCACAGTTCTGGAGGCCAAAAGTCCAATATTAAAGTCCCAGCATCTGGCAAGTTCCTTCTCGCTGCACCATGCCACGGCAGAAGGGCGAAAGAACATGAGAGCAAGAGAGCAAGAGGAGGCCGAACTCATTTTTATAACAAGCCCACTCTCACGATAAGTAACTCACTCTTGCGATAACACTCTCCTGAGATAACAACATTAATCCATTCGTAAGGTCAGAGCCCTCATGACCTAGTCACCTCTTATTAGGCTCCACGTCCTGACTCCATTGCATTGGGGATTAAGTTTCCAACACAGGCTTTTTGAGGGACACATTCAAGCCGTAACAGCTGATATATGTGTTAAATGCTGAGGATAAAAGGCTGTAAAATATAGGTGTGGCCTAGTTCCTCCCAGAACTTACGATCTGGTTGAGGAGCTAGACAAAAAAACTATTAAGAAAAGGAGATGGGAAGAAGAGAGTGCTGTGTGAGCACACAGAAGAAATTCCTGACAGGCCTTGGGAATCAGAAGGGCTTCCCAGAGGAAGCAATATCTAAGCTGAGACCTGAAGTGTGAGTACAATTTAGAGAAGGAATAGTGAGGAAAGTACATCAAAACTCCCCTGTGGATTAAACATTTGCTAGGTTATTGTATCAACCACTCTCACACACACCATTCTAAACTAACTATACTGAGGTCTTAATATTACATGCTCTTCTGAAACTTGACATGTAACTTCTGGTTTTATAGTCCAGTCCCTACAGCACACGTTTGTCAACATCAACTCTAGTCATCACAGATTGGCAGCTCCTAGAAGGAGAAATGCTTAACTGTTTTGTAGTGCAACAACTACCAAAATGGCAATAACTAATATTTGTTATAGTTTCTAAAGCACTGGCATGCTATTCATTTCATTTCATTCTTATAACTTGTGAGATTGTATTATTCTTATAACAGATAACAAAGAAATGGAGGCTCAGAGAAGTTAATGGATTTGACCATAATCACATAGCTTATGACAAACTGAGACTCAAATTGAGATCTAAGAGGGGTTATATTTGTAAAATGCTTTGAACAGTATCTGGCACACAGTATATATGGGTATTGGTTAAATAAATTACCAAAAATGTTCATAAAATAGGCTTTCTGATTCCAGAAACAGAGCTTTTCTTTCAACCTCAACAGTTTGAGTCCTGTGGAGCAGTAGAGTTCTTTGGGGGTTCGTTGGGGGTCACCTTAGAGACTCTAGAAGAAGTCAGAACAACTGAGCCTTAAGGCCCATTCACTCCCACCACACACCCATCAACACCCACAGCAGTTCTACGTTTCCCTGAGTAGTTGATTAGCTTTGGGCGCGGTAGGGAGAGCAACATCACCAATGACATAGTATTCATGCTATTCTATAAACACTATCTGGGGGTGATGGTGATGGTATTGGGAAATTGTAACCTCAATATAAGAGGAAACAACAGCTTTCTAATTTCCAAATGCATGTGTTCCACGGAGGAGAATAGTTTATATTAGGTAGATCGCAGGCAGAAGTAGAATTACGTCCTCTGAGGGAAAAACCTGGAACTTTTAAGTTTGAGAGATTTATATTTAAACTCCAGCCCTCCAACTGGCTAGCTGTGTGAACCTCAGTTTTACCATGTGTAATAATGGAGCTAATGAATCCCCTTTACAGGATTATTGTGAAGAAGCACTTTTTTTATGGTTGTATCCCTGATGCCTAAAACAGTACCTTGCACATAGTAGGTGCTCAATAAATATTTTTCAAATTAATGAAGTGACACTTACAAAACTGTTAAAACCAGCTTCTGACTCATTGAAGATGCTTCATTTCCTTCCTGGGCAGATGAATCAACTGAATGGAGACAGAGAATGTTTTTGGAGAGGGAGTGGAGTGAAATAGTAATAATAGCTAACACTTAAATACTCCATACCAGGTACTGTTCTACATGCTTTACACATATTAACTCCTTTAACTCTCAAATCCTAGAGTCTTGACCAACTTGAGAAAGTTTCTTAATCTGTGCCCTTAGAGAGGTTATTTATCTCTGCCTCAGTTTGCACATTTTTAAAATGGAAATAATAATAGTATTGACCTCCTATCTTTGTTATAAGAATGAAATCAGTTAATCCATATATAATTCTTAGAATGATTCCTTGTACAGTGTAGGTACTCAATATACTTTGACTCTAATTAGGTTGTGAAATCACACTACTCCATGTGATATACTAATGTATATATAATATACACACATATAATTATACATATGTAATATATATAGTACATACATAATGCATATGTAATATATACATTATATATTATATATTATTAGTATATATAATATGATAGGTACTAATGTGATATTCTTCTGAATTCAGTAAGTAACTGCTTTAAGAGTTCTGAGATGAGAGAGATCAATATAGGCAGTAGAAGCATTTACTAGAGAACATAGGATTTAAGCTGAGCCTTGACTAAATTTAGATGGGCAGAGGATAGTGGGAAGGACATTCCAGGAGGGATGGATGTAGAAGGCATGGTGTTAGAGTCATCCTCTAAAGTGTTTGAATTCTGGCTTGCCCATTTAATAGTTTCCCAACCTGTAAAATCAACACAATAACTGCCTCTCAGGGTTATTGGTATTTGGATATTAAATAAAATAATGAACGTCAATGCTTAGCATAATGCTGGACACATAGAAGTTTGTGAGACAATGAGAAAACTAGCCAATTCCATCCAAGAACTGAGCTAGCCCTGGTATCTAAGAAATAAGAATTGAGCTCCCCAGAAGGTATCAGTGATTTTTCATCTACATAAGACCTTATTAATAACATAAGTCTGGTTTAAGCAAAGCCTTAAGTTTTAATGATTTGGATTGGGGGGATGGAGAGTGGGAATTGGTTTTGAGTATATTACTTAGAATAACTTCTATATTTATATTTAAGTTGGCTCTTGTTAAAGTTATTGTGCAACTGAATTACTGGAAAGTAAACCAAATAAAAAGTTTAGTGAAGAGGTGATTTGTTTTTTCTTCAAACTCTTTCATGCAGACAGTGGCTTGCTCTTTTTAAGTCAACTTGCTGCTACTAGGTCAAGGAACAAGAAGTAACATGAGGCATATTACTTTCCAGCCACTCCTTAAAATGCTTAATATAAACTTCTAGCTCCCAAAATAATTTTCTTGACTCCGTGTTCTTTCAGACTCTGGTATTCCCTACTTGATCCTTTCATCCAGCCCCACCCCAGATATCTTAAAAATGCCATGTGCTCAGGCCTAACTTTTCCTATCATATCTATTGCACACCAGTTCATATCTATTTTAATCATTTTTTAAAAGTTTCTTTGTGAAGATTACATGCACACTTGGAATGGAAGGGCATTTTTTCACTGGAGCCTCATGCGATTAAAGGTGGAGTTTTGCCAGATACACAAGCTGTAGGCGAATCAATGGACATGTCTTCTATAATCTACATTTGGAAATATTGCCAACATACACTCTTTCTTCTTTAGAGATGGCACAGAAAAGAGCAAATCAAAAACCTTTAGAAATTCTTCCAAAGAGCCTTGTTCATTCCTGCTTCAGGCCCTTTGCTCGATTTTCCTTACCTGGGTTTATTTATTTATCTAGTTTTTGGTTTTTGGCGCTGGCCAGTATGGGGATGTGGATCCGAACCCTTGACCTTAGGGTCATCAACACTGTGCTTTAACCAACTGAGCTAACTGGCCAGCCCCTTTACCTGGATTTATTTCCCTGTAATTCACCTGTCCAGGCCTGGGATTCTCCCTATGAAGCCTCCTTGAAGGCTCATACCAAGCTCTTCTCTGCACTCTTGGAATACTTTAGTCACACTGATTTAAAACTTAGCTTATAATGGCTTTTATCACCCAGTGCATTTATTTTGTCTTTCTAATTAGATGGTAAAATCCAAGGTGGACACCAGGTCTTTAACTCCTCTGTATCCCTGCTCACTACCTAACACAATGCATTTGCAGAGAAACCCTCCAAAATAATATTTTATGCTCATGTGACAGTTCTCTTCCCAGTTCTGAAATGGCTTGACTAATAATGATTTCATGATTGAATTGTTATATTCTTTGCTCCAAAAACAAAAAAAACATCATTCCTGGGAGGTTAACTTGAGACCTGTAATCTTCAGCTTTTAAATGCTGTATTTCTGATGCTTCACTAGGTGATAATATCAGAGAATGTCGCAATGAGCAAGTCCTTAATTATGGAGATTCAGCCTGGTACTAATTCCAGACTCTGTTCAGCTTCTAGAGAGCACAAGGCCTCAGATAGTTCTATTTATTAATTAGATTTGGCAAAGGGAGTTAATTCCTTATAAAAATACACAAGCAAGCTATTAAAACTAACAGTCAAAGGAGAAAGTTAGGGGCCGGCCCGTGGCTCACTCGGGAGAGTGTGGTGCTGAGAACACCAAGGCCCCGGGTTCGGATCCCATATATGGATGGCCGGTTCGCTCACTGGCTGAGCGTGGTGTTCACAACACCAAGTCAAGGGTTAAGATCCCCTTACCGGTCATCTTTAAAAAAAAAAAAAAAAAAAAAAAAAAAGGAGAAAGTTAAAAATAATGTGCAAAAGAAGACTAAATTGCTTAATCCAAATACAGTTTAGAAAAATAATTCTATTAAAATTTCTTTAAGTATTTATTAGTAATACTGAAGTGTTTAAAAAGAGAGGCCACATATGAGATGGGAAGACTTCCCCCTTACTCTTACATTTTTTCCTATGTAAATAAGATAGCTAGTGCTTACCCAACCCTACCTGCAGGCCAGTTCCTGCAACGCCTGTCTTCTACTTACCTCTCCACACTTTTCCTCACTCTAGATGCTTTCTTTCAGTTCCTTAATGGGTTCAGGCTGCCTCCCTCCCAGAGCCTTTGTCCAGAATTGTCTTCCCCTTCCTCGTCTCCCTTGCCTAGTTTAACTCCTAATTACCATTCAAATCTCAGATAGCAGCTCCTGACACTTCAGGAAAACTTTCCCATATTAAACAATTTTATAGAAGCAGGTACCACTCATTCAGAGTATTGCAGTTGCAATGTGTGAAACCTAAATAACAGAGGGAGACTCTTGAGAAGATAATGATACTTATTTGGGAATGGGCACTGTAATGGGATTAAACATGGATGTTTCAGGCAGGTAAAGGAAGACAATGGTTTTTAAAAGGAAAAATAAGGAGGGTTGCATAAGTTGTTTTGGAATAGTTATCCTTGGCTATGAGGATTAATAATAAGGGTGGTGCCAGTCCAAGGCACAGTTATTGGGAAGATGTCCTCGGAGAAGCATTTTTTTGTGTAAGGTTGCAGTGGGCTTTGTGCAAGGTTGCACTTTTTGCAGTCTTTAGTGATAGTTCTTGTTATGAGGCATATGTATGTGAGAATCTTCCCTCCATGGGCTTCCCCAGCTCCATTTGGCAGCATTTGACACAAATGACTCCATTTTGATTTTGGACAGCTTTTACAAATGTTATATTTGTTTGTGTCATTGTTGAGTAATGTCTGCTTCCCCTACTAGATCGCCAGTTCCATGAGGGTAGGGAGTTTCTTTTCATTTTCACCATTAAATCCTCAGTGCCTAGCATAATGATCATGATAGGCCCTTGCTGAATAAAGTCATTTTTTCTCCTCATTACAATCTTTAGAGTCGCTAGGCTCGAATCAATTCTATTTGTGAAAACCCCATGAGTAACTAAATGAACTAGGTAGGATCAATCTGGACTTCCTAAGTATTTAGTATGATTCTTCTAACAGAATAGCTGAATCTAGAGGAAAATGATCAAATTTGAAAGGAAAAGACTCCAAGTCAAAATTACACAGCCTAAATATAAGCAGATGTTGTAAAAGGTTATTAACTTTGTAGTAGACTAAATTGCACATATTGCAGTTCAGGAATGAAGAAATATACTTTTTAAAACCAATTAAACTTTACTTGCTCCCAAGCTGCCATTTCCATTCAGCAGCAGAAAAACAAATTGAAAGAAAGTGAGCCGAGATGCCGGGTACCGTTCAAGTTTTATTAAAGAAAGAAATCTGCTGGGCTGTGCTCAGAGTGGCACAGGGCCCAGGGGTACCCTGAGAACGGGGGACAGCACCAGGTGTGGGGGTGGAAGAGCTTAGGTAGTGTGCCAAGGGCTGGCTGATACCATCAAGGAGGGGCATTATGCTAATGTGGATCGGGGTGGAGAACTGCGTCCTTGGGAAGTAAAAGGGGTTTCTGTTTAAGTCAGGAGGCTTCCAATAAAGGGAAGGGGAGGGGAGGAGGTGGGCGGCGCCATTTTGTACTTGGGCTTGTCTAAAGTAGCGCTGGTTATGTTGCAGATCTATTACAAATAACAAACTTAATCTTCCCACTTCAATATAACTTAGTGTCTTTTGTTTTTAACCTTAATTTCATCTTGGTAATTATTCAGACATTGTAAGATTTAAACTATTTCTCAGCATCCCCTCTGGGTGCAGGTACAGGACTTGTTATTAATAGAAAAGGCATAACAAAACATAAAAAGCTAGTCAATATATGGTGTGAAGCAAATATTTCTCTGCAAAGCACTCCAAGAATTGAGAGATGCAACTCTGGATCTTTTTTGGGAAATGGTTCCTCATTGGGGGAGGCAGTGACATGACAATGGCTCTTATCTCTTTGCTGAGTTATCTATTTTGCAAAATAGAAAATAAGGTGTGGTACCAGCCAATAACACACACAGTGACCTTGAATTAACAAGGAGGAGAATTTAGTGGCTTACAAAGAGGAAGTTAGGGGAAAACAAAATAAAAGCCTGGTCTTTATTCTTAATTCAGGAAAAAAGACAATCTGTAACTTTTCATTTAGTTCTTCAAATGAGCATGTATTTAATCACACCGACATCCTGCTATGTATTTAATAGGTATTCTTGGGGTGATATAAAGGGATTATACTACAGTCCCACCTTTGAAAAGCCCCATGATCTTGCTGAGATTTGACAACTAAGAAAAATACATAAAAGTAGAATGTAATGGGGCCCTTATCCTATGTATTTTTCTCCTTGACACATTGGTGAAGAGTTGTCAAATCAGGGAGCAGACTCCTTTGGACTTAAATTGGTTGAATGCATGAAGATGAACATGTATATTATACTATGTTAAACCAGCAAGTCTAGTTTTTCACCAATTCAATATTATGCTGTAGTTCCTGTTTTACTTGGCAAGGAATTTTCTAGCTTTGTGGGATGGTAAGATGTTCAGTAAGAAGAATCACAGGAAGAGGAGATTTTAGTTCCAGAATTTGCAGGTCAAATTTAGAAAATATCCACTTCAGTTCAGATCAGTAACTTAGCATACACACTCAAGTAAAAGAAATTTTAAAAAATAACACCAAGGTCAAGGGTTCAGATTGCCATACCAGCAGCTGCCAAAAAAAAAAAAAAAAAAAAGTCTAGGTATTTCATTCAATATAAATATGTGTATTTAATCAATTCTCTATTAGAAACATTTAAATAGTTTTCAACCTTTTTATTTTGTTTTATGCTGTTATAGGATCGCAGTCTTTTATGTACACTTCTAAAATACAAAAGCTCTGAAAACTTTTTTGTAACTCATTTAGTGATATAGCTGACTAACACGAACTTATTTGGCAACAAAACCTATGAAGCTATTAAGCTATTTCTAACCTTTACATATCTGACTCTATGTGAATATTTATTTATATGTTTCACTGCAAACTTATTAATGTTTAGTTGTAGAATTCTGTCCTAGTACCCCCTGAGGATATAATATAATATAGAGTATATGCAAATGTTATTTTTTTCAAATATGAGAAATTCTGAATTCTGAAACACATATGCTCCCAGGGTTTTAAATATGGGACTATGGAACTGTATATACTGCAACAGATATCTTTCAACATTTTGCTGTTAGGATAAATTTATATCATGTATACATAGTAAGTCAGATTTTCTGGGTTTAAACTCCAGTTCTGTAATTTATTAGCTATAGCTCTACTTAAATTTTCTCATCAGTAAAATGGGGATGATAAGAGTTGGAGTTATTCTGAGGATTAAATGAGGTAATATATGCAGAACACTTAGAACAATGTCTGGCAATCAGTAAGCATTTAATACCTGTCAATTATATTTATAATAACAGAAGAGTTTGCCAATTTATAACCAATTTTTCTAACAACAGTGCACTCATTTCCCTATGCTCTTGTCTACATCTGGTATTATCATTCTTGTCTAATGTGACAGGCCAAAAAAAGAAAAAGAAAGAAAAGAAAAAGGAAAGGAAAAGAAATCCCTTTGTTTTGCTTGTATTTCTTTCATATCTAGTGATGTTGAAAATATTTTCATACTTTCATTAACCATTAGTATTTCCATACTTAACTCTTTTTCTTGAGTGTAATGCTTTTTAAAAGATATTCCCTATTATAAGATTATTAAAATATTTACATTTACTTATATTTTTTCCTAATATTTGCAAGTTTGTTTGTTCAGTTCTTTCCTTCCTTCCTTTCTTCCTTTTAAGTTTAGTCCTAGGACTTCTGGTCAAGATGGCAGAATAGACAGTCCCCAGTGTCACTCTCTCCCACAAATCAACAAATTTACAACTATAAAAAAGCAATAACAGCCAAGCTGGGCCACTAGAGCTCAGGGGATGAGGAGGAGAGACCTACAGAATGTGTGAAGGTGGGAGAAGCCACAGTGAGAGAAAGAAAAAACCACTCTGACCATTTTGAATCCCAGCCATTTCCAGGCTGGAGCTGCTGAGCACTCAGAGCAGGAGCTGGAAAAAAGGTGCATGCAGCTGAACTTTCAGATGGAGTTGCTTGGAGGCAGCAGGAGAGAAGAGGGCCTTGGTAGCCCCCAGGCTAGCAAGACCATTAATAGGGTTCTCATGGACCCACATAGGAGTGAGGAGCCAGAACAATTGAAAAAAAGGAGCCACTCAGAGGCCGGTGAGTCATCACAAAGGACCAGAGCACAGCCTGTCCCATGGGAAGTGTTTGGAGCACTGGCAGTGGGGAAGATGGGTCCATTGTGAGAACACTGGGACACAGCAAGGACAGCTGATCTGCCCCTGAATCAGCACAGGACTACTCAGAGGAGACTGGTCAGAAATATAGAATTGCATGGGGTGCGGTATGATGTAAAGACCCAGGCCCAGACCAGAGTTTCTATGCAACCCAGGTGCACTGGGTCTCATGAGAGCCAGAAGTACATATAAAGTCAACCATTAAAACCTGAGCTGCACAAAAAGCCTTCCCCAGGGAATCAGCAGCAAAGTAGCAATTTAGCTCAACCACAGAGCCCTATTTTAGAAGTAAGCAAAGGACAACAAATTAGTTCCAGTGCAGAGTTTAAGTGGTGGGAACAGCAAATAATCCAACACAGAACTGAAAGAATAAACAAAGTACCCATAACCAGAGACAAAGTTTGATATTAACTAGTAAAGATCTCATTTCACTGAAGAACACCTATAACACCTAGAAGGACTGGAAGTCCCCTGGGCTACCAAGACAGAAAGGGGGGATGGCCAGGGGCCTCAGCCATGCCCCCCGACACCTGCAACCAGTCCTGAGGGTGGGGGCCTTGGGCCTTGGACACACCACCCTGACACATGCAACCACCCTAGCGATGACCACCCGGCCACTGCAGGAAGTG
The DNA here is from genome assembly GCF_027409185.1 of Cynocephalus volans. NCBI lineage: Eukaryota > Metazoa > Chordata > Mammalia > Dermoptera > Cynocephalidae > Cynocephalus > Cynocephalus volans. The sequence goes on from NC_084468.1 coordinate 134,983,740, forward strand.
CCCCAGGCTCTCCCTAGCTGGAGTGGGGGGGCCAAAGGCCTCAGTCATGCCCCTGGACACGTGCAACCAGCCCTGCAATGACCAGGAGCTGCCATAGGAAGTACCCCGGGCTCTCACAAGCTGGTGTGGTGGGGGACCTAGGGCTCAGCCACACCCTTCTAACATGTGCAACCAGCCCAGGAACAATCACCAAGCCGTAGCAAGAAGGGCCCTGGGTTCCCGGGCTGGGGTTGTGGGGGGGGCGAGGGCTTTTGCCACAACCCCCTGACATCTGCACCCACCCCAGCAATGACCAAGACACTGCTGGAAGCCTCCCAGTCTCCCCTGTGGGAATGAGGGGGGTGCCACAGGCCTCAGTCCTGCCCCTCCTCCTTCCTCCTTCTTCCATCCCATTTCCTTCTCCTTTCCCCTCTCCCCCTCCCTCCCAACTGCTCTGCCACAACATCATAGAATGTAAAAAATTAATATATATTTTTTAAAAAAGAGTTTAGTCCTTTCATGATTCATTTTGGCATATGACTTAAAAAAAAAAAATCCTCCATAATTAGCCCGTTGCCCCAATACCAGTTACTGAATAATCCATCTTTTCATCACTGAGAAAAACCCTATTTTTATCATAAATTCTTGGTCTTTTTCTAGATATGTTATTCTTTTGATTGATCTATTAGTTCTTTTGCCCATACCACATTGTTTTGACTTCTGGTAGATCAAATACTCTCTCATTATTTTTCTTTTTAAATTTTTCCTTAGATATTGATACACATTTAGTCTTCCAGATGAAATTCAGAGTTATTTTGCAGTTTTTAACAAAACTGCATTGAGATTTTGGTTGGGATTAACTTGGGGGAAACTGATATATTTTAATATTGAGACTTCCTATTCATTCAAGGACATAAAATATGTCCCCATTTCTTCAAGGTATGTTTCATAAACTTTAAAGTCCTTTCTAACAGCTACAGCTGATTAACAAGTTCTGAAATATGCATGCCCTTTTAGCTTTTAACAAATGGGAAACTAAATTGATGAATATATGAATACCTTTGTTCATATTAGGTAGTTGTTATGGATTGAATGTTTTGTTCCCCCCAAATTCTTATGTTGAAGCCCTAGCCCCCAATCTGATGGTATTTGGAGATGGAGAGGAAATTCAGGTTAGTTGGGGTCCTCATGATGGGATTAGTGCTTTTATAAAAAGCAATGCCAGAGAGCTTGCTCTCTTTCTCTATGCCCACACAAAGAAGTCATGTAAGCACACAGTAAGAGGTGGCAGTCTGTAACCCAAGGGGAGAAACCTGATCTCAAACTTCCAGCCTCCAGAACTGTGAAAAAATTAATTTCTGTAGTTTAAGCCACACAGTCTATGGTATTTTGTTATGGCAGCCTGAGTAGACTAATACAGTAGTATATTCATTATGTAGTATGCCCCCCAACTCTGGGTCACCCTAGATTTCACGTTAATTACAGCTCAAGAAAATAGGACAACTGAATCAGCTAATGTGGCAACAGAAAGGGCTACATTGTGATCAGCAATTATTTTATAGTGTTGGGCCGGCCTGTGGCTCACTCGGGAGAGTGCGGTGTTGATAACACCAAGGTCACGGGTTCGGATCCTATATAGGGATGGCCGGTTTGCTCAGCTGCTGAGCATGGTGCTGACAACACCAAGCCAAGGGCTAAAATCCCCTTGCTGGTCATCTTTTTAAAAAAAAGAAAAAAAGAAAAAAAAGCAATTATTTTATAGTGTTGCTTTGCATAAGGATCAATTCAGGAAAAATAAAGGTTTCTCAGTCACCTTTTTCCCTCATCCAAAATATAGTTTTTAAGCTCTATAGATAAATTGCACATTTCTAGAAATGTTGGCTTCCCTATTGTACTGCACAGAAGAATGCCAATGAGAAAATGGTCACTGATGTTTAGAGACCACAATGTTAATATTTGGACATATTTGGAAGTAGTAACATGGAAGCACCTTTCTAGTCACTATAGTTTGGAACACTTTAGAGTTTGCTAAAAAGCATTCAAATCCAAAATTTTCTTTCATCCTCAAAGTAAATTCAAATGAAGTATAATCAGTCTCATTTTATGAATGGAGGAAACAGATTCAGAGAAAATAATATACTTCACAAGGTAGCATAGAACTAGGACTAGATTTAATTTATTCCACCAAATGTAACTTATTGTATGCACACTATGGCCCCCAATGTAGGCATTTGTGTCTGTGGTGGTAGGATCTTCTTTCAGCAACTCGTATAGCTTCCTGGCTGACTTATGCCATCCTGTACTTAGCTCAGGTAGCTCTTGGTATGTCAAATATCTGGCGCATCACTGAACTCTGAACCTGCAGGCAGATGTGTGGTGCTGCATCTCCTAAAATACAAACCTCTCTCTGCCAGTCCCTACTGAGGCAGAGCCCCTGTCAGATCTGCAAGTGAAAGGAGCTTTTCAACATCTGAGATATTTGCTTGGAAAACTCTCCTTCAACTCTCCCTCCCCACCTCTCCTCCTCCTTCCTATTCACCTGCTTTGCATACAGTAAAAGGAAGGTTTGAGATTTGATCTCAGGTCCAAATGAGAAGCCAGGCAGGCAACATGAAATTCACAGCCTTGATTTACTCATTGACCTACTTCATCCTGAACCAAACCTTTCACTAGCAGTTTACTAGCCATTGGTAGTAAAACAATGTCCCAAATTCAATATTTGTTCTCCATGAAGTAGAAAGAAACAAAAACATTGTTGAAACAATAGGAATTTGTAAGACAAAAACAATGAAAATAATGTCACATTTAATTGAAAAACAGGCAAATTATAATAAATCAAGTTGTTTTTTGAAAAGACAAGTGACATTTAGTTTTGTTCTGAAAATTATTTAAATTTATACATCTTATAAACCACACAGAAGAGTATATAAAATTAACAACTAACTTAAAGTTTATCTTTAAATTTAAATCTGTAGGCATTTTTTTCTTATTCTTATTTTACAGTAGCATTGTCTTAAATTTATCATCTTTAGATTTATTATACCTCAGAAGTATTTAGAGTAAGAAATGGATCCCTTCTTATGAGGGGGGAGAAAAGCGGTGCCTTCAGCATTCTGAAAATATAAAAATTATTTTAAGTATTTTCAAAAGAAGTGTACAGGAACTTCTAAGATAAAGTGGTACAGAACTGCCAAAACTGTTGGTACCTCAGTATTTCATTAGTAACAGTGTTCTGAGGAGAGATTTTATGAATAGTGCTATCAGGATGAATCCTGTATATTCTTGAAATATTTTGCTCTCAGTCCCCTAAACTCAAGGAAAAGAAATAACAGAATTTTCTTTTATAGAGTATAGATAAGAAGCATTGTGGTATATAGTTAGAGAAATGCAGGACTAGGAGACAGGGAACTACTGCATTTCAGTTTTGGCTCTGAAATTTTAACCAAATCATTTAATCTTTCCAGGTTTTAATTTCCTCATCTGTAAAAATGGAGATAATAATTCTTATATCATAGAATATCTCAAATGATTAAGTAAAATAGATAGCAAAATGGCATCAAGTGGAAAAAGAAAAAAAAAATTATTGCGGTTTCAGTATATGTCAGGTACAATAGTTAAGGGTGCGGCTTTTAAGAGTTCCTTTAGGTCAATGATTCTACCAAATTAGAATTTTAAATCAAACCATCAATAAAATGCTTTCAATTTAAATAATCTACATTTAACTCTAAAAGAAACTTTCTTAATTTTAATACAATTTTTAGGCTTACTATTATAAATCAGAATAAATTCTATTCTAAAGCAAAGTAAATCAACAGCAGAAAATAAAAATGTTTTCTATAAAAATTCTCCTAAATGTGTCATCTGTTGACAAATAATAATTCATAATAAAAATAATCTGTATTTTAAATTTTTACAAAATACTTTTCAAATGGAACCTTAAATTAGGTATATGTTAAATAAACATGAATTTTAAATTTAACAATGGAAAAGTCTGACACATTGTTATAATTTTCTGTTTAAATATTATTTTATAGATGGAGATTAAATAATTTCATACAATATTTTAAAACACTCTGTAGATAAAACTTCCTCAAAGAGAATTTTAATCTAAAATGTTACCCATTAAATTTGGGGGAAAAAAGGATTAAATATATCAAATATGCTGAAAGGACATTTAGATTTCCTGAAAATAAAATGCAATAAAATCAAGAAAATAATTAAATATTATGAGGGAACCTCAAAAAGTTCATGGAAAAATAGAATTAAAAGATAATGTGAATCTTTCCATGAACTTTTTCAAGTACCCTAGTATAGATTAAAAACTTGAGCTGTTAAAATTAGAAAAATATCTAAGCACCACGTTTTCTTTTTTAGTAACTGTGTATGTGTCTTCACATTTATTTTTTAAGAGTAATCTTATTAAAATATAAGAGTTTAATAAATGTCTCAGTAATGTATTTTTCTATTAAATACACACATATACATATAAACATTTAGAAAGAATTCACATCATCTGGTTATAGATGACCCCAAAACACCTGACAGTGTCATAGCCTTTCATTTGACATTATATATAAATAATTTGAAAATAGTAAGAAATATATTTTTAATCATTTTGGTGTATAGTTAGGTCAGATTTTATTTTCAGTAGTTTTTCATAATTTCTTATTAGGAAGGTTAGCTAGTTATGAGAAAAATTAAGTAATTTTAAATTATTTTAATATTTGATACTTAAAAGTTTGGTTAGAATACATATGGCATATATATGTCCTTATAAAAATAAATATCTAAGCTATTGGTAGATATTTTGTTTCTTAGACTAAGTAGATCAATTAAAGTAATCTAGAACATGACCTAAACTTAAAAAAGAAAATAGCAATCATCAATCCAGTGTATACAAATCAGACAGCTGGAGAGTTCTTTTCATGTTTGACATGTATACCATATGTGTCAAGTACAACGCCCCTGAAATATATTTTCTACTCCCCAAAACCTTTCTAAATAGAAACTTGTAATTTTCCTTTACTTAATTATTATTTACCAGGGAGATTTGCTATTCAGGAAAAAGACGTTTGCAATTAAACCAAAGATTACTAGTACTTCATATTTTATGTTTAAGTGGTATTTCTCCTTTACATACCTTATATATTAAAACACATCAGGAAAAACTATTACTCTTCAGATGTTGCACAATAAATAATTATTTAGGTGATAAATGGTTAATAAAATTTTCAAGGTCTGCTAAAGCATTATGAAGTCCATCATTCATATCTTGACTTCTAAGAAAATTTTTAAGAGTAACTAAAGCAGTTATTGCTTCATTTTTTGATGGCAACGGGAGTTCAGTTCCTAGAGATCCCCCATCATCCTCTTCATCAGAAGTATAAAATATGGTTTCATCTGATTTATTTTCTTTGGTCAATATTGAATCATCAGTTGGTGCTGCTTCACATGTCTCCAAATCATCATCCAGGGCAGCATACTCCTCTATAGATAAACCTTCAGGAAATTCCACTCCTGCTCCCACAGCATGGGCAAGAAAATCAAGAACAGTTTCACTCTCTGCATGTGTTGTGTCACTTTCTTCCTTTTGAGATGTGAATCCTGCTTCTTCATAGCTTTTAACAATAGTCTCTTGTGTTACAGCCCTCCAACAGAGATGCAACGTATCAACTGCATCTAGTAGCGAAAACGTAAATTCTTTGCTGTCTTCAACAGAGCTTAAAAATTTATTGATAAGACTAAATCGATATTTGACTTTAAGGCTTTTAATAACACCTTGTTTCATAGCTATACATTTGGAAGAAAAACATGATGGAAAGAATGCTAACTCAATGGACTTTAGATTCTTTACCTCTGGATGTGCAGGAAGAGATTCAACAAAAATTACCACTCTTCGTTGTTGGGCTTGAAATTTCTCATCAAGTTTCTGCATCCATTGTTCAAATACATCTGAGGTCATCCATGCCATTCTGTTAGCTTCATAATACACAGGCAATGATTTTATACCTTTGAAACAATGTGGATTTCTGTTTTTTCCAATGATAAGCAAAGGAAGTTTCTCTGAGCCATCCATGTTTGTGCCAACCACCAGAGTTATTCTGTCTTTGCATAACTTTCCAATTGAGCATGTTTCTCCTTTAAATGCAAATGTATTTGTAGGTAACATTCGGTAAAGCAGCCCAGTTTCTTTTATATTAAAAACATTTTTAGCATGATAATCATTTAAATAATAAGGTAATACATTTTGGTACCAGACAATTGAAGGGTCTACTGCTTCACCTGTAGCTTCTACAGGTTGAGCTCTAAATGCCAAACCATACCTGGATTTAAAACGATCCAGCCAACCATTACTGCACTTAAAATCATTATGTCCCAGTTTCTGGGCAAAATCATTAGCTTTTAGACGCAGCATTGGACCATTAACTGGAACATTTAGACACTGAGCAATTCGATACCACCTCATTAATGCCTCTTCCAGATCTGTGTAAAAAGCAGTTCTCAGTCTTTTTCTCTTTGGATCAAATCTCAGAGATTCAAAGGCTTCTAGAACTTTGTCTTTATTCTTCATAATAGAAGACAATGAATTTTTCTTTATTCCATATTCAGCTGCAATTTCTGCTTTTTTCTTGCCACTTTCCACTGCATTTATGATGTCGATCTTTTCCTCAATGGATAGGCTTTTCTTTTTCTTCACTGTTATGGGTTGAGTCGAGGCATCTACAGAAGCTTCTGCCATCTCAATCAGTGCTTATGTAGAGATTTTTCCTCTTCTTTGTCTATTTCTTTAATTCAGTTTGTTTTCCAGTATGGTATTGATTGCTGCTTTCTATCCCACTTCATATATTAAAAGTTGGTAAGTGTCTAATAGTCATATACCTTAGAAAACTGATGACTAAATATACTTTTTCAAAGGATCTGAAGAACAAAAATGTTATATGTGACTAGAATAGTTTAGAAGAGAAACTTCCTTCTTAGGACCTTGTGTAGCTCAGTTTATAGTTTATTCAGAGTTCTAGAAGTCAAGCTAAAATAGAAATCTCATTATGTCAAACCTGTCCAGTCCTGCTGATATATTTTTGGAACTTCAATCCTTTAAGATGATCTATTTTATCCATGCGTGCATTCAACCTATTAATTCTCCACAAAAGGCCTCAAAGATATGAAGAAAAAACATTTAGAAATTTTCATGAAATGTGTTACCCATTAATTTCCAAGTGTCTTCAGGGTAAACAAGAAAATGGTAGAATCCTTCTAGAACTTGCGAGTCTATCTGTATCTTCTTCTGTCTCTTGAAAATGTGAAAAAAAAAAGGTGGTAATTTTAGTGATATGTCAATTGACTATCAAAATAAATATTTATACCAATTATTATGCTCTTAATAATAATGAAAAGAATGGGAATATATTTCTGAAAATACAATAAGCAAAGGTTCCAAGAGAAATGCTTACCTCCTGAAGGACCTCTTGGTAAAGTTCTCTAGTTCTGCTCTGTGCATTTGAATTCTCACTCGTCTTTGAATGCTTTGTAATATATACTTCTGAAATAAATCAGACAAATTTAATCTGTTTTGAAAATGTGGGCTTACCAAAATTAAAGAACTAAAAATGATGCTGGACAGATCCTTGGTGGCTATTTTATACATGAGGTCACAGACTGTACCCTCTTGACTTCTCTAAAAGAAAAACATAGTCAGACAGTAGTCACAAGGTTCAACTTTTAATAGCACATGGAGACAGTGCCTCCTTTATAGGAGTCTGACAGAAAATGCTTCACTAAAAACTCAAATCGGGTGATTGATAATTCCATTTTTAAAAATCTAAATCTCATTCTACCTAAAAGCTTAAAAACTGAGTAACTTTTGTATCAATTTGACACATTAGCTGAATGTACAGAGTCCAGAAATATTTGATAAAATACATAGTAATAAACAAATTATTAAGAGGATATCATGCAGAAAAAGACCTAGACTAAGTATACGAAGGAGAGTGACCATGGGTCTTAACCTCTCAGGTCCTCTACTTCCTGTCTGTAAAAAAAAAAAAAAAAAAAAAAAATGGCTTATAGTGTAAGGATATGGGCTTTGGTAGCAGACAGATCTGAACTGAGAAGCAACTCTGCCATTTAGCATTTATGTGATCCTGGGTCATTTACCTAACTATATGCCACCTCAACTTCCTTATCTGTAAAATGGGGGTAATTACAGTACCTACCTCATAGGATTATTGTGCATTCAGTGAGATTCAATGAGAGAGTGTAAAGCACTCAGCACAGTATTTAGCACCCTAACAATGTGCTCAACAAATGTATGGTTATGATCTCGTCATTACATTCTCACTTCTGTCTTTTGGCTGTGTGAATCTACAATTCAGGGATTTTATGAAATCTCACTTGCAAATGGAAGCAAGAATCCCACCTTAAGTATATACTGAAATTAGAGCTCTTAAGCCAAACAGTACTGTCAGAACAGTCAAAGGGTCCCAGATGGGCTCACCTCTGTCTTCCCAGTCAGCATCTCTGTTGCCAAGCTTTGGGCTTACTGAAGCCAAGATGACAACCAATTAATCTGATGAGAGGGTGTTGCTGTGTGAGAGTATGGGCACTACCTTCTTTTCAGTTTCCCAGATGACATGTGCATCTTTTTGGACAACTTTTCTGACAAAATTTTTAGTCTACTTGTATTTTCAAAAGTGTATTTAAAAATCTCATTAAAATACTACTATCAAGCATGGTGAGGTGAAGGAAAGAGAAGTGGTTGGGAGTAATGTTAAGTGAGCTAAATCCTCAATTTTTACAGCAGGGAGTCAACAGATAAGGTCCAAAATGGATAAATCAAGAAATAAGAGTAGAGGCATATTATTTAGAGATACACAAGAAACCAGCAGATGAACTGGAAACAGAATCTGTTAAAAATCATTGCCTCTGAGGAGTGGGACTGGGGGTGGGGGGTAGGGCAGAGAACTGTTGTTTTTTATTGCAAGTTCTTCTGTATTATTTGATATTTTTAAACTATGCTCATGTATTACTTTGATTTAAAAATAAATGTAGTAGAAAATGCGAAAAAATTCTTCTGCCTTTGTTGTTCAAAGGAATAATTTTTATCACAGGAATTATAACCAGTAAAGGAGATGTTTTTTATTGTTGTTACAAAAAAGTTCTTAAAAATAATAATATTGATAGCACAGGGCTTTAGTTTCCATATTGCTTTCTATCTGCATTCCAAATAACTAAGGAGGAAGGTAAAACTGGATTTCAATGGTCACATATTTATAATGTGGTTGAGTGCAGTCTGAAATCTAGGCTTTCAAACATGAAGTCTACATTCTTTTCACTATATTACAGTAGCCTCAAATCACACTGGTGGGGCCTCCTCTAGCCACAGTTACACATTCTATGCTCCCAGTACCAAGCAAAGTCAGCATTTCCAATGCCTATCTAAACCTTAAAAAAACAAACAAAAAAGCAAAATCAGGCCACCATGGAAGAACAGGCCATTATAAATTCAGTGAACACAAATAGCAACCTTATCAAACTGTTAGGGAGGGCTAATCTTTCTTTTTTGTTTTTTTTTTTTTAAAGATGACTGGTAAGGGGATCTTAACCCTTGACTTGGTGTTGTCAGCACCACGCTCTCCCAAGTGAGCTAACCGGCCATCCCTATATGGGATCTGAACCCATGGCCTCGGTCACCGCACTCTCCCAAGTGAGCCACAGGCCGGCCCGAGGGCTAATCTTTCTAAGTAAATAATATTTGACCATCCAACTAAAAAAAAAATCTTGCTAGTATATGGGATCTCCCTGTAAATTTTCCTGCAATCTCCCAAAAATCTGCAATTATTTCAAAATAAAAATTAAAAAATATCTTGCTTTTATTAGGAAGATACCAGCCTTCAGAAATTGAGGTAACATGTTAAGACTGGTAACTGTGAAGGTACCCTGACAGTAGCGCTGATGCCCTAAGTTTTGGTCATACTTTCACCTAGGTGAGAACGTGACCAAAAGGGGGGAATTATAAAACAAAATTACAGGAGGCCATTGTTTTGGACTGAGTTCCTGCACTAGTCTACAACAGATCAGATAAAAGCAAAATGGAGTCACTCATCCTGAGTACCATATAATCAAACTAAAACTTTAAAAAAGCAGATAGATCCCAAAACAGATAAGGGTTTTTTTCCCCCCTGGAGATTCCAGCATAATAAAGTCCCCTCTCCTCCAAACCCTTATGAAAAAGTAAACTAATGTTTATCAGTTTTTTTTTCTATTGTTCTTTTTCCTTGATCTCACCTTATAAAAGCTAGTGTTCTACTATTTCTCAGTGGAATTTGAGAACACACAAGACCATTTACCTGGTGACAGAGAGTGATGTCAGTGCCTAAGTTTTGTTAGATCTACCAAAATTGAGAGATTGACCAAAGGGGGGGGGGGGATTTTTACTTTAAGTTTTGCCTAAAGGTTTCTTCAGACATAGTGATCTATTACCTAACTTAATGTATAAACAGACTGTAACCTACTCTTGTAACAAGTAGCCTTGTCTTAGCCAATTACAGGCAGCCAACTGTTCAAAGCATGGTTAAATAAGGCAAATGTCCAGCTGTAACCAATGCAGCTGTTTTTGTACCTCACTTTCCTTTTCCTATCTCTAAATCGTAGCCAACCTCGCAGTAGCCCCAGAGTCGCTCTGAACCTATTCTGATTCTGGCGGCTGCCCAATTTATGAATCATTCTTTGCTCAATTAAAATCAGTTAAATTAAAAAGAAAGAAAGAAATTGAAGTAGTAAGAACCAAATTTTCAAGAAAAGACAAAACCAACCAAAACTACTTCTAAGAGAAAAAGGGAATCTCCCAACTTCTCCCTCCCTTCTTCCCTTCCTTCCTTCTGCCTTTTTTCATTTGTTGGAAGTAAACCCAATCATCTCAAATAATAAGGATTACAGAAAAACTTGAATTTCCTCTCTTAACCCATCCTAGTTAAAGCAGTATAATACACATAATCAGAGACTACAGATTACCTTGATCAAATTGAAAATAGTGATATCTTTATTAAGAAAGATATTAGTTTTTTTTTTCTGAGTTAATAGTACAAACACAACAGTTACAATTTCCCATGGTAAGATACAATATATCTCTATTCTTAAAACAATAATAACATTTCTAATGCCAAACCAGAGAAGCTAGACCTTTTCCCTAGAAAAGAATAAGGCACCAATACTGCTTTTGGGGTGAGCAAGACTGAAGCCATGTTGGGACCTAAAACAGCCAGGGCTGCGGTGGGGGGGTTGGGAAGGGATTTCAAAAAGGACAGTTTTTTTCTCTCCATTCTTTCTTCCCATCCCCTGATTTTCTTATGTTGCTTGCTAAATAGGAAAACAATGCCAAGAAGCTAATTAGTTCTTTGCAAAGCTAAGAGTTCTTTCTTTGAGACTTGTAGAGTTTTGAGAAATGATCAATGCCAAATGACTGAAGCTGACCTTGGGCACCAGCCGAGTACACTGAAGCAAATCAAAAGCTTGCAGAGTCCTGAGATAACAGCGAAGATGAGTACAGAAACCAGACAAGGCCTTGGCGAGATCTTGTACCTTACCCATAGACATGGACCCCTCGCAGCTCATGTCTCCTTCTCTCCTGCTTTTCACCTCCCACATCCATTCCTTCAACCCCTCCTTTAAAAACCCCTCAGTAAATCTAAATCATTGAGATGGGATAGCCTACCGTCTACTTCAGCTGAATACATCTGCTTTTCTAACACTAACCATTGACTTCTGAGTCCTTTTTTTCTGTCCTTCGCAAGGAGGCAGGAAGCCGGACCTGAGTTCAGTAACACTGCCTAATGAATGAAAGTAACTGCCTAATCTCCCACAGTATAACATCTGGGATATTTTTTTTGCAGAGAGTAATGGCAGCAGCTAATAGTTCTCAGAAATACTCATCCTCTCAATTAAGCTCATGAATCATTCTCCCCTTGAAAGTATCACAGCAGAGAAATGCTGTATTACCTGTTAGAGAGTATTTTCTCTATGTCAACAGTAAAGCTAACCAAAGAATAAGAATAGGCAATTCACCAAAAAAGACTTACCAGCTGAACTTCAAATAAAGAAAACAATGGTCTATCCTTCTAGTAATAAGAGAAATATAAATCTTTTTTAAAAGGAAATACCTTTTGGTTTTTTTGTTTGTTTTTGCCTATCAGAATAGCAGTATCTAGTGTTTGCCAGGGTGCAGTAACATAGGTTGTTATGCACATAAATTTACACAAATAAATTGGTATAAAGTTTGTGAAGGGCAAATTAGCAATATGATACACAAATGTTAAAAATATGCATAACTTTTTTATTCAGGAAGTCTATACTTTATCCTAAAAGAATAATTACAGATAAAAAATAGTTTTTTATAAATGTATTAATTTTCTATTGCTACGTAACAAACTAGCATACACTTAGTGGCTTAAAACAACACCCTTTTATTATCTCACAGTTCTGTAGTTCAGAAGTCTAGGTGGACTTAACTGAATTCTCTGCTTACTTAGGGTCTCAAAAGGCAGAAATCTAAGATGTCAGTCAGAGGCTGGGCTCTTATCTGCAGGCTCTAGGAAGAATTTGCTTTCAAGCTCTTTCAGATTTTTTTGCAGATTTCAGTTGCTGGTGTAGGATTGGGGTCCCTGGTTATTTTGCTGGCTGTCGGCAGGGACCACTCTCAGCTCCTAGAGGCCTCCCTCTGGTCCTTGACTGGAGACCTCTTCATTTCAGCTACAGAGAACATTTCTCCTGTCTAATTTCTCTCATATTTGAAATCTCTCTGACTTCTACTGCCACCAAAAGAAGAAAACTTTCTGCTCTAAAAGGGCTCATGTGATTAGGTTAGGTCCACCCAGATTCTCTCCCTTTTGATTAACTCAAATTCAACTGATTAGTAAAAAAGAGAGGCAAGAAAGTATTAGGGATCCACTGTCAGCGAGCGAGCAGAGCAGAAAGTGATCAAGACAGCAAGTAACAAGAGCTCAGGGATGCCGGGCGGGCGGGTCTCTAGTCTCTCGGAAGGGAGTGGGCACAAGACGTGGCCGGAGGGGTCACTGGGGAAGCGAGGGTGAGGCACCCCCGTCCCATCAGCTCCCTTATTTCCGCACTCTTCACCACCCCCCTCCCCACCCCGCGGGGCTGGAATAACCTTCGTGCTCTCCGCTGGCTGAGAAACAAGCTTTGGCTCTTCTGCAGTGGAGTGGCGGTGAGCTACGTCGACCTTCATCCTCCCGGCACCGCCTCATCGTCTGTTGTGGGGGACGCCTAACGCGTGAGGCTGGAGTGTGTGAGTGAGAAAGAAGGAAAGCTGTGGGCTCCTGGAGACCTCCAACCACTCAAGACCAGGGGAGCGACCTCTCCGCAATCTCCCAACGCTGGCTGGAGCCTCGGGTCCCGAGCGCACACTCCTCTCTAATGCGGCCTCAGCCAGAAAATTACCCGGGCAACGGCGCCGGCGGAGTCCCGGATGTGGTTGCTAGGGCCGCGGCTGGAGGGGCGGGGCCGGCCTGCGGGAGAGGGGTTGAGGGAGCCTAGTGGGAGGCGCGCTGGCACCATCGAGACGTGGCTGGGCCGGACCAGTTGAGGGAGAGAGAGGCCGTCCAGGGCCAAGGATAACAGTACTTCCGGCCTCCTCACTTCCGTCTTCGGTGCTCCTGCGGTTGGTTCTGAAGGCAGGCTTGAGAGGTCGCCGGGCTGAGTGTCCTCGGCGGTTGGTCAGTGTGAGCTTGTGACAGCTGCAGTTGCTCCCCGCCCCTGAGGATTCGAGGTGAGTGGGGGGAGGGGAAGAAGGAGAAGGTCCGGGTCACATTTCCGTTCACTTCTTGCCGGGGTTGAGGCGATTCGAGAGAGCAGAGGCAGTGATAATCCTCGACTTGAGAGCTGCCGGGTTCCCAGCAGACAGGTGAGGGCGGAGCGGGCCCGCCGGGGAAGAGGCGGGGGAAAGACTGTTTGAGGTGGTTGGCGGGGCGGACACGTTGCCTCTGGGTTCGCTGTTCCGGACTTTTACAGGTCACTTCTATCCTTAGTCTGTGCCCTATCTGCCCAAGTACTGTGCCTTTGGTTTCTGCCCCTTCGTTCCTCCTGTCCCTCTGAGTGCGCCCCCGAAACAGTCGAGTGAAGGGGAAGTACTGGCCCTTCCAGGGCGGGACCCTCTCGACTTTGCTTGCATTGGGTGGGAAAAGGGGTTGCAGGATCCAGATCTTTCTTGACTAAGTGTTGGAGTGGGCCACCTTCAGGTTTGGTGTCCAGCTTTTATTTCTCTCCTCCTCTCCCTGCATCTCCCACTTCCTCTCTTCTGCAGTGAGAGGAAGGGAGATAGTGATAGTCCGTCCGAGAGTTTCATCTGGCAGCGGGGCAGGGAGGAGCCTTCCCTGTGAAATGTCCCAAATCTGACTGTGCTTGTGAGGACGTCCAAGAAATGCTGGAGTTTTGGAAGAGAGTTGTGCTGTTGTCTTCTGGTCCATTTTTCTTTGCAAGGTTACTGCTGTTTACGTGTCTAGGAAAAAGAAAGAGGTTTTTTGTTTCGTTTTGTTTTGTTTTGTTTAACAGTGTTTCCCTTTTACTTTATTATTACTTCCTTTGTTTTGTTCTTATCTTCTTCTTGAGCCCTTTGATCTCAAAAAGTTTGTACTTTATACTTCCTGCAGATCCTTTAGCTGCCCTTTTAGGATTTCTGTCCCCCGCCTCCGTTCGTTTTCTCCTAAATTTCTCTAACTCGGTTCTTATTTGGTAAGGAAAAAATGGAAGATTTGCAGGATTTTTCAAAAACTTGTGCTTTCACCGACAGGGGTGTGTTCACGTTTGCCACTTAATTAACTTCATTGGCTTTGAAATGGGGACCAAAATTGGTTACAGTAAGTCAGCCCTCTGTTTAGTTTGCAGGAATTGCCGTTTCAAAGCTGCTCTCTCTGAGCGACTGCAGCCAATTTATATTTTAGTACTGTTTTGGTTCTACTTTTCTTCCGTTTTTCCTGTGTTTTTTTGTTTTTCTTGCTCAACGTGATCAACAACCTCTCCCAACCACCAAATCTAATACAGATTATTAAAATAGAAAATGTTTCGGGGCCGGCCCGTGGCTCACTCGGGAGAGTGTGGTGCTGATAGCACCAAGGCCATAGGTTCGGATCCCATATAGGGATGGCCGGTTAGCTCACTAGGTGAGCGTGGTGCTAACAACACCAAGGCAAGGGTTAAGATCCCCTTACCGGTCATCTTTTAAAAAAGGAAAAAAGAAAAAAAAGAAAAAAAATGTTTCTAATACTTTATTGTCTGGATTAAAATCCCTGCCTCAGTTACTTTGGTTCCTTTTCAAGTTGATAAATTAGTTTTCCTTGGATTTTCATCTGCCTTAATCCTGGGTCATGACTTGGTGTCCATGGTTTAGGGGTCAGTGAGTTTCAGAGGTCTTCCTCATCCCTACCCTTGAAATTATATGCCAAGCTTTGTTTGAGTGCTTTTTACCAAATTCTGAAAGGAGAGATACAAACTGCTGATGGATTAAAAACTACTGCTTTGACAGTGTCAAACTAACTTGTTGAAGTTAGTGAAAATAGTTTATTTGCGGAGCTGTTATTTTTCCAACTTGTAAATGACTTATTTGGGGGCCAAGGAGAGTAGAATGCAGGGATTCTAGTTTGATATTGAAATCTCTAACTATTTAAAAACTTAAGGATTTCTAAATTCCTTTCCTTGACTTAGAGAGGGAAGTGAGACTGCCTACTTATTTAGTTCCTGATTTGTGGTTTTGAGGTTTCTCTTTAGGGATGGCTGTCTGTGGCTAATGCTCTGAAGATCCAATGCTCAAATGTTACTTAGCCTTGTTAGCAGTTGATTTATAAACTGATGCTACTATTATTTAATATGTATTAAATACGTACTCTGAACTGTACGGTTCAGAGTAAGAAATTTAAATTTTGGTCATACTTTGTTTTTCATTTTCTTGTTTTTCACTGGAGGCATCTGTCTTGGGCTGAGGCTTTGCTAGGAAGAGCAAATGAGATGTTTCAGTGATGTGGTCCATAAGCTTATCTCCATTCTGTATTAGATATTTTAATGATTGTTTCTTGTGAATTAGTATCCTTCCAAGCTGAATATAAATATTAGAGTGCATATTTGAGCTTACTGATTTGGTTGTGAAGTGTTTGTTGATTGATGGCTGAATTTCTAAAGATTTGATGTTCGTTTCATAGAATCTTAGAACTTGAAGAGTCCTGTGCAGCTAACTCTTCATAGCGTATTTGGAATAACCAGTGTCTTCTCACAAAATAAAATAATTTTCCCTCTGTCTAGCATCCTCACTTGGAGTAGTCAGAATAACCCTTTAGTTTCCTCCTAAGGTAATGACAGATTCAGAAGACAGATTATATCAAACACCGTAACAACAATTACATTTGTTTGCTTACTGTGTGCCAGGCATTATGCTAAATGCTTTTACATGATTATCTCATCTAATCTTTCCAGCAAATTTATTAAGTGGCTAAAATTCCCATTTTTATGGATGGTGAAACTGAAACTAAATGGCTAACTGAAGCTAAAGTAATCTGCCCAGAATTACACTGGTGGAGCCCACATTTGAACCTAGGTTGTCTAACTGTAGATTACTACTCTAGACAGATGAGTACCTGGTTGAATATCATACTGAAAAATAGACAGAAAGAAGTGAATTTGGAGGAGGCATATGGAATGATAATCGTTAGGTTTTCCCCTGGGGATGGATGTCTGTGAGGGAGGGGTGTGTGTGTGTGTGTTATGACATGAGAAGTGGAAAATGTGAGAATAAAGGTTATAAGTAATAAACTTGGCATTGTAAGAGTCTGAAAGTAATGGTAAATTTGGAATGGAGGAAGGAGTAAATTCAACAGGGAAATTAAGATAATAAGGCTGTGAATGAAAAACTAACAATATTCATATAGACTGGAAAATAAGTCGTTTCACATAATAGGAAGATGATGACTTAGGGATCGTGAAAGTCCGAAAGTCAGATACATACCAGCGTTACTTCTAGGATGCATGAAAAAGAGTATAAAACAAAATGATCTGAAAATAATCTTGTTATCCTTGGTCATTACTAGCTTTAGGCAATCATGGAAGCCACTGAACAGCACTTATAGATTCTCAGCTATTCTCTACAAAAGTATATATTTTCTTTTTCTATTCCTTTTCTCCCCCCACCCCCCACAATTTCTCATTCTTTCATTCCCCTCTCCATTTCTTCTAAACCTTTGTTGTAGAATGGGCATAGGCAGATGTTACTTAGCCTTGTTAGCATTTGACTCCTGGGAAAAGAATATAAGGTCTCGTTTCTTTGGGGGGGGTAGCTAGCGGATACAGGGATCTGAACACTTGACCTTGGTGTCACATGTCTCCTTATGAAATGCCTCCCCCCCCCTTAACAAATGTACTTATTTAAGTGAACAATGTTCTTCAGAGTAGGCAATCTGCTTTGAAATCCATTTCTGGTACTACAGTCAATTCAGATTGAGACTTCAGAAGTAAAAAATTTATGGCTGGCTTTGTCACTAGAATCAGAATAACTTTGGGTATGTGGAAAAAAATCAAGTCTTCTTTCAAAAGACAAAGATTTGCCACCAAAAGGAATTTTTAGGATATTTGGGCTCTAAAGTAGTTGTATAACTGGTAATTGCTCAAATTTTTTGTGGCAGTATCTTTGTCATATTCTTACCTAAGGTAAGAGTTTTTATTTTATTTTATTTTGTATGTCTATGATAGCATTGAATTAGCAGCTCCCGTGTTCATGCTAGATCCTCTTTGATCCTTTGGGGAATGGTGACACACTGCTTTTGGAGCAGAATCTTAAGAGCAGCAGAGTTGTTGGTGAGTTCTAAGTCATCCAGAAGAGGGAGTCTGTAAGCCAATTCCAGTTTCTGCTAGCATGAGATAGTAGTGTTCTAGAGCAAGGTTTCCAAACTTTTCGGCATTACGGCACAGATAAAAAATGATTATATTTGTATGGAAGACTATAGTCAGGACCTCCCTGACTCCCTAAAAGCGGAGGGCAGGGGGAGGTAGAGGTGGGTTAATATTTCAGTACATCTGTAATCCATTCTTGGCACATGGGTTTGGAAAGCTTTGCCTTAGAGAACAGAAATATGTACTCTTTGTTTAATACTTTATGTTTATTTACTAGGGAATAATTTATAAAGCATTTTCACATATATTCTTATTTTATTTATACTCTAGCCATGTCAAATAGGTAGAGCAGGTAACATTACCATGTTAGAAATGAACAAGTTGAGATTTAGGTGAAGTGCTTTGTAGAAGGTCACAAAACCCAAAAAGGGATGGATCAGAGGAATTCAAACCCCAGGTGGAAAGAGTCCCTGGGTGTTAAACCAGTGGCCTGTAATCTCTAGGATGGCCAGGACCCTATCTGTTTTGTTCTAGTGTCTGGGACAATGCCAGGCACATAGAACCCCATAATAGTTATCATTTATTGAGTGCTACTCTGGCTATGCATTATGCTTTATAGATATTATCTGTGTTTTAAGTAGTTTTATTTTTTATTAACAAAAAGAGAAACAGGTATGGAAACAGCAGAAATTAGTCCAAGGTCATCAAGTAGTAAAAGGAGAACCACAGGACTCCTAACCAAAGTTGCTTGACTTTAAAGCTTATGCTTTCTTCACTATAGTGATCAAATAATTCCATGACATTGTGGGTAGAGATTGGGTTCCAGTTAAAGTGTACAACATTGGTGGCAGTGGGTGGTGGTAGTGGTAAGGGAGATAAGCAAGTAGACCATTCAGTGTTTATCTTTGGCAGTTTGAAGTAGATTTGAGAGATGATAGGGTTTCCACGGTGCTTGAGGTGGGGGTGGGGTAGAAGAGAAATGTGATAAAACTCAAAGCAAGTAACTTGGGTCACTAATGTTACAGGTATTTCTAACAAAAGGTTAAAAAATATAGATCCTTTTTATATGTGGCTAAATGTTAATTATTTCTTAAAGATAGGATTATGGATGATTTTTATTTTC
Organism: Cynocephalus volans; assembly: GCF_027409185.1. Taxonomy (NCBI): domain Eukaryota; kingdom Metazoa; phylum Chordata; class Mammalia; order Dermoptera; family Cynocephalidae; genus Cynocephalus; species Cynocephalus volans. The sequence goes on from NC_084468.1 coordinate 135,002,725, forward strand.
CTCTTTCTGCATTTCCTAATTTTTCTATACTGCATATTAATTACTTTTAAAATTAAAAATATTTTAATTATTAACATAGCATATATTCTTGAAATAAAATTCAAATAATATTAAGCAGATGGAACAAAAGTTTCTACTATTCCCCTAATCCCCTACTCCCCCCCAACTCCCTCCCAGTTGATTCAAAAAATAGTTGTTGGGGATCAGATGAAATATATGAGGAAGCTCTAAACCTGTTCTGACTGATACCACAGCCAGTAGCCACGTGTGGCTATTTAAGGTAGTTAAAATTAAATAAAATAAAAATTTAGTTCCTCATTTGCACCAGCCACATTTCAGTGCTCAGTAACGACATGTGCCAGTGGCTACTTTATTGAAGAGTGCAGATTTAGAGCATTTCCAAAATACTGGCCAGCGCTGTTAAAAATTTAACATGCTGTATGATTGGTAATATAATTACCATTTTATTGAACCAAGGTTTTTAAAATCATAGTGCCTCGCAATTTTTGTTTTAGCTGATGAAATATTATTGCCATGTTCTCTCTGAGTGTTTTATTTTAACTAAATCCAGATGGTCAATGTCTAAGTCTAATGTTTTTCTTGGATATTTGAGGATTATAGTTAGCTGCTTTTCTAGGATAAAGTGGTCACCTTTTCTAAGGGCATGAGTATTTTCTTTCTCCTTTGAGCTCTAGATCTGTAGTTGACATCCTCTCTTGAATATCCTAAACACATTTCAAATCCAGTATATCTAAAACCAGACTGATTTCTCCCTCTCTCCCCACAATACCTCCAAAACATTGGTCCTTTCTCTCTTTGTTCCTTTTTTCAGTGAATGATGCCATTATCTATCTTTTCATTTTCAGTGAATGATGCCGTTATCTATCTTTTCACTGTAATGTCCAGAAAACTGTTAGTGATCCTTAACTCCCTCTCCCTTACACGTCCAATGTGTCAACAGGTTTTATTAATCTTACCTTCTAAATGTCTTTTGAATCTTTGTTTTTCTTTCTATTTCCTTTACCACCACTTTAGTTTGTTACCATCGTCTTGCCTGAAACTTCTATAATAGCCTCCATTCTTGTCTACCCTCTTGTGTTTTGGTCCCTCTCTAATCCACTACCCATCCTGAAGGCACAATGATTTATTTTGAAACACGTAACTGATTGTCACTCTCCTCTCTTCTCCCCCAGTCCTTTTATGGCTTCCCATTGCTTCTAGGATAAAAGTAAAACTCCTTAACTAACAATGCTTAGGTCTCCAGCCTCAGCTTGTACCATGTTCTGCATAACTCTCCACTTCAACCCTGCTGGTCTTCTTTAGTTCTTTGTACCTGCCTTGCACCCTGCCATTTTTGTAGGGCTTTTGCAGATGCTTTTCCCTCTGTCTGGACCATTCTTTCTTTCTTTCTTTCTTTTTATTTTTTTCCCCTAGGTTATCCTGTCATGAAATGGACCATCTGTTCTTTCGCTTGTTAGCTATAGTCATTCTTCACACCTCAGCTGAAGTTTTGCTTCCTTAGGGAATAGTCTATCCTCGTGACTAAGGTAATAACATCATACATTTCCCACAGTTGCAATTTATATTTCTTTGTGTGATTATAAGATTGTCTTTCTCATCAGTGGCCTATAAACTCCAGGAAGGTAGGGTCCACATCTTGTTTTCTTTTTGGCTAATTATTGAATCTCTAGGACCTAGCTCAGTGCCTGACACCTAAATATTGATTTATTGAATTTCTAAGTTGATGGTATAAAAGATTTCAGTTCATGGAGTCTTGTAATCTAAGATTTTGAATATGAATTTTTAAAAAAATAGTAGTAGTTAAATTGCCATTTAGATTTTTTTTCAAGTGCATGTAAATAAGTTATTAATAGTTACGTAAAATATAGTACAATATTCTTAGATTATCTTATAATAAGCTCTTATTTTGGGATGATTTTAGATTTAGAGAATTATTGGAAAGATAATATAGAGCTTCCTTTCTACCCCATACCCAGCTTCCTCTATTATTAACATATTACATTAGTATGGTACATTTGTCACAACTAATGAACAAATGTTGGCACATAACTAAAGTCCTTTTTTTTTTTTCAGATTGTCCCAGTTTTCCCCTAGTGTACTTTTTCTGTTCCAGAATCCCACCCAGCATACCATATTGTATTTAGTAATCATTTGTCCTCTTGGTTTTGACAGTTTTTTGGATTTCCTTGTTTTTGATGACAAGTTGATAATTTTGAGGATTACTGGTCAGGTATTTTGTAGGCTGTCCCTCAGTTGGGATTTGTCTGGTGTTTTTCTCCTGATTAGACTGGGTAATATGTTTTTGGGAGGAAGACCGCAGAGGTAAATTGTCATTTCCATCATATCATGTCAAGAGTACATAATGTCAATATGACTTAGCACTGTTGATGTTAACCTTGATTACTTGACTTGATGTAGTGTTTGTCAGGTTTGTCCACTGTAAAGTTATTCTCCCCCGTCAACCCCCACCCCTGACTTTACATATTTTTAGAAGAATGTCTCTATGTGAAATCTACAATTAGGAAGTGGGTAATTATGCTCCACCTCCTTAAGGGGGAACCAGCTGTATAAATTTTTTGGAAATCTTCTGTAAGGGAGATTTGTCTCTTCTCTCCCATTTATTAATTTACTTAGTCATATATATCAGTCTTGTCTCATAGATATTTATTTTATACTTTGGGTTATGATCCAGTAGCATTTTATTTATTTTTTTGCTCAAATTGTTCCAGCTTTGGCTATTGGGAGCTCTTTTAGTTGGTTCCTATATACCTTTGACATACCCCCATCATTGTGAGATTTTGTTGTTGTTGTTTTGTTTGAGCACTTTTTAAACTTTCTGACACTACAAGATGCTCCAGGCTTAACTTGGCTATTACCTGTCCCACTCCTGTTGGATAATGGTATTAGAAACCAACATCTGGGCACTGTGTGCTCTTTTCTACTGGAGTGTCATTGCTTCTAGGCCCTGTCAGCAGACAGCAAGGAAATAAATGTGTGTACACTAAGTCATGTATATACACGTGTCTATAAATATTTCTACATATAACCATCTGTATCTATATATTAAGCTATATTCTTAGATTGTTTATGAGCTTTTTTCCATTGAAAAAAATTACCTGTGAATATTGAGGGGGTTTATTTTATATAGTTTTGGAAATTTAGTAGCAAATTTAAAGTAACTCTCCAATTATCTCTTGCTAAGGGAGAAAAGCAGTTCAGATAGTAACACCAAATAACAGGTAACCTGTTTGATCTTGGAATGAAATCAGTTACAGCCAGCTCTAAAAACAGATGACTATCCCTCTTGGTTCTTGGTTGGCCTCACTGCTAATGTTCTGGAACTCAGCTAGCCATCTATGAAGAATGAGGCCACAGTACACTGAATAATTTAGAGTTTATTTACAGCTAGTTCTCTTTTCAGAGAGTAATTTAATTTTGAGAATCTTATCATTTTACTTCTCATTAGTTTCTCTGTAACCCAGTCTGAACAGGGAAATTAAAAAGGCTTCTCCAAACAGTTAACTTTCTTAGTTGGTTAAAAATTGATTGTGGTATACGGATGGGCATAGTTGATTATCTGTTAGGTTGACTTTTAAATTCTTTCTTATTTCTACATATAACTGAGAATTAACTATATTTTGTGAAAGCTTTCTACTTTTGAATTCTCTAGACTGATGTGTTTATCTTAATGAGCAACCTAAACTTAATTTATCAGTATTTAAAAGGACATGCATGTGCCCAGCAAAATAGCTTTTACAGATACCAGATAGTTGTTGATATAAAGACAGAAGTGTAATGTAAATGATTCTTTATTATCTTATTTCTTTTTATTTGGTTTTTCTACTTAAGAGAGGAAATATTCTTTGAACATATTGCATGGTAAGCCATTTTCAGTTCAATATCATTTGCATTGGACAGTAGGGAAAAGGATTTTTTTTTTCTGTGTTAGGAAAACTGTCATTATCGAAAACAAAATTATTTTAAGTTGTTTTGACTAAAATTGAAAGCTTCTATATTTTGGATATTACTTTTAACTAAACATGATATTTAATGGAGTTGCTCTACATTTTAACTCTAAATTTTTTATTGTAAACAAGTTAGTCAACTTGGAAATGAATATTGAATTATGAAATCAAAACAAGTCTTAGCATTCTTTTCCTATTTATCCGTGAACAAAAAAAGATAGACATATTCCAGTAGACTCCACCTAGAATGAAAAAAAATAGAGCCACTTTCTTTAGTCTTTAGCATCTTTAATCTTTCATAGTCTATGGATTGTCAAAGATACAACAGTCTAAAGAAACCAAGCAAGATCAGATCAAAGCAAGCCCAAGTTTGACTACTTTTTGCTCTTAGTGTTCTGTATTTACCTCCTTAGAATTGTCCTTGACTCACTAGTCAGAAATCCTTGATCCCATATATTATTATTTATAGTACTTCTCAAACTTCTTTTTTTTTTTACTGAAGTACCCCTAGAAAGAATAACTCTGTAGACATTTCTTTGAAGACCCCATATTTTATCATAAAACTTTAGTAAATTTCTTTGAAAACTTACATGTATTTTATTCAAGTGAATTTTGCTTTAGATTCCATAATACACTTTAATAAAAAAGAATGTAAATTCATATTCCAGTATGATGTGTCATGTTTATCCTATTTATGTCTGCACTGTTTATATCTGCTTTCCTGTGTCTTGGGCATACCATTTCATACACCCTATGGTATATAAGTGCCTTAATTTGAAAAATTCAAATTATTATTTCTGCTAAACAACACTCATCTCATAGATTCTTTAGTATTAGACTTGTGAGTCTTTAAAATCAGTGGCATCATGGAGACTATTAATGTGTTTTTCTCCCCTGGTATTCATGAAGTCTTTTGTTTCTTCTTATCTTTGGGGATCCTGGCAAATCTAGTACATCCCGCCCTCTCTTCCCTGGGTCCTAAGACCTTAAATGCATTTCACAGTTGTAGGGTATAAAATTCTCCCTCATTGAAATCTGATAAAAGTTATGATATACTTTTCCTCTGTGTAGATCCAGTCTATTCAGTTTATAGAAATCAAAATGTGATTTTTTAACAATGAAATCAAAACAACTGCAAACAGTTGGATGAATTATAAACTTCAGGTGATATTATTTATGCATTTTTACAGATGTTAATTACTAATTCACTTTGTAGGTCTTTGGTCCTTACACTCATAAGTTAATGAATACCTCTGAATCATTTATAGACGTAGAACCCCAGAGATGACTTAAGATATTTCTGGCCTCCAATATAACTGGCTTGTGAGGCCTGAACATTAGTGGTCATTTTGTAGCAGTAATTTATCATTTTGTTTTAAAGACAACTGAATTCATGTAAAGATTAGAAAATGTATATCTTAAACAGCACAAATTACATTCAAGTCATTAACTTTTTAAATGTTACCACTTGCATGTATGTTAGTTATCAAGTTATGAACAAGCAAACCTTTAAAAAATAAATGTGAAGTAGATCAGAGCACTTAAAGATTATGAATAACATAGATTTAGTACCTATCTCTAATTTTCAGAAATTTGATTTTGTGTTTCCCTATCTGCTCGTGTTATTTGGTCTTTTCTAGAGCTAAATGGTAATGATATGTTTTCCTAATTGGTGCTGCTGTTTAATACAGGGGAGCAGACGGTAACTCCTATTTCACAAGAAACTAAAAGACAGCAAAAATTAACTGCCTTAACTTTCTTCCATTTTCTGTTCTACTCTTCACTATGTCTACAGATTCGTTCCTGCTTTCATTCTTGCCTCAGTTGAAGAGATTTCCTCTTTTTAAGGATAATTCTTCTATCTTTGTTCAGAATTTTTGTTTTTAAAAAACTTTATTTTGATTTCATTTTAGACTTGTAGAACAGTTGCAAAAAGAGTACAGAGAGTTCCCTTATATTCCTCATCCTACTTTCCCTAATACTAAATCTTACATAACTAATATAATTATCAAGGGTAGGATATTAACATTGGTATAATAGTATTAATTAACTACATACCTTATTAGAAATAAACCAAATTTTCGGCTACTGTTCTTTTTCTGTTCCAGGATCCTATCCAGGAACCCACATTGAATTTAGTTATTTCTCCGTAAGTTTCTCACACTTTCCTTGTTTCATGGCCATGACACTTTTGAAGAGTACTGATCAGTTAATTTTTAGAATGTCTCTTAGTTTGGGTTTGTCGATTGTTTTCTCATGACTGGATTGAGCTTATGCATTTTTGCAAGAGTACCACAAAAACAATGTTGTTTCCTTCTCAGTGCTTTGTATTAAGGGGTTTATGTTGTTATGTCTTACTACTTGTGATTACTTGATCCTTTGGTTAAGTTGACTGTGTTGAGTTTTTCCACTGTGAAGTTACTATCTTTCCCTTTTTAGTTGATAAGTATCTTGTGAGAGCTACCTGGAAACTATGTATTCTGTTTATCCTCAGACTTGCCCTCTAATTTAGGATCTGTGAAGTGGATCTTGTCTGTAACATTTGTGATGTTTGCCTGATGGTTGTTCTGTTTCCCTCTTTCCTTTCTACATTTATTAAATGAATTAATAAGTCAATTAATTCTTTTGCTCTATGTCTCTTTCTCCCTTTTATTTATTTATTTGATTGTTTATATCAGCATGGACTTGTTAATATTTGTTTTACTTTATGCATTTAAATCCAGTCCTATCATTTATTTTGTTGCTCAGTCTGTTCCACCATTGGCCATTAAGGACTCCTTCAGGTTGGTTCCTGTGTTCTTTTAACAAAGCCCCCCCCCCTTTTTTTTTTCTTTTTTCAAATTTTCCTTATTTTCTGACACCAGAAGACGTTCCAGGCTCATCTTGTAGTTTTCCTGCCCCAGCCTTAGAATCAACTACTTCTTCTAAGTGCCTTGATTCCTTTTCTTGGAGAATGGTGTTTAGAGACCAAGATCTGGGCACCAGGTGTACTTACTGTTGCTGTGGTATCACTGCTCTAGGCCCTCTCAGTAGACAGGGCTAGGAAAGTAAATGAATTCACACAGACGTATATATGTTAAAAACCATGAGTTTATAATGATACCTCTGATTCCAGTCCAACACCACAGGGTTCATTTTAGCATTTCTCCTTTATTTAATAACTCCTTTCTTTAACAGTGAGAAACCTGATTCTCAATGTCTCCATTCTATTTTCTTTCCTTTCTTTGGTTATTCATTTATAACACAGTTAGATTCATTTGTTGGTATTTCTATACCTTTTTTTTTTTTTTTGTCTTTTTCGTGACCGGCACTCAGCCAGTGAGTGCACTGGCCATTCCTATATAGGATCCGAACCCACGGTGGTAGCGTCGCCGCGCTCCCAGCGCCGCACTCTCCTGAGTGCACCAGGGGCTCGGCCCTTTCTATACCATTTTGAATTCCCATTACATCCTGGTTGGTTTTAATTACTTGATTTTTAAAAAAATTTTATTTTTATGAAGGGCATGTGAAAATTACTAAGACTCTAAGAGTCTGAATTATTTTAAAAAATATATGTCCAGGGCTGAGCCTGTGGCGCACTCGGGAGAGTGCGGCGCTGGGAGCACCGCGATGCTCCCGCTGCCGGTTCAGATCCTATATAGGAATGGCCGGTGCACTCACTGGCTGAGTGCAGGTCACGAAAAAGTCAAAAAAAAAAAAAAAATATATATATATATATATGTATATATATATATATATATATATGTATGTCCAGAGAAGTGTCATTCCCTCTTATCTCTGCTACCCTGTTTCTATTTCATCTATCTCCCACTTCCTCCCACCCCTTTCTAAACTGCCTCCGGAGGTAAACCAGCTCCTTAGTTTCTGGCTTATCCTTCCTGTATTTGTCTTTTTCCAATGACCAGAAATGTGTATTTTCGTATATCCCTCTTCATTCTTACTTGAAGGTATCGTACCCATACATGTTTTTTGTGGGGTTTTTTTTTTTTTTTTTGGACTTTGCTTTTTTCAATTAAAATGTGTCCTGGAAATCACTAAATCACTGCATATCGTAGAGATCTTTCTTTCTTTCTTTCTTTCTTTCTTTCTTTCTTTCTTTCTTTCTTTCTTTTTTTTTTTGTTTTACTTTCACAGTTGCATAGTTTGGATGTACCATAGTTTATTCAGTTACTGTCTTATGTAGAGACATTTAGGTTGTTTCCAATATGTTACAATTATAAAGAATGCTGCAGTGTGTATGTATATTTGTGTCATTGGAAGTATGTTCCCAGGGTAGATTCTTAGAAGTGGAATTGCTGGGTCCAAAGGTAAGTGTATATGTGGTTTTGTTAGGCATTAACAAAGTTTTCTCCAGATGAGTTGCACCAATTTGTATTCCTATCAACAATGTATGAGAGTGCCCGTTTCCTGACATCCTCACCCACAGAATGTTTTGTCATCTATTTAAATTTTTGCCAGGCTACTAGGTGAGAAATAGTATCTCACTGTTATTTTAATTTGCATTTCTCTAATTTTGGGTGAGTTTGAGCAGCTTTTGTATGTTTGAGGGCCCTTTTAATACCTTTCTTCATGAATTGACTGTTCATGTCTTTTTCCTTCTTTCTGATTTTTGGTCCTTTTTCCCTTTGCTTTTAAGAGTTCTTTATATCTTAGGGATATTAGCCTGTAGTGGTATATGTTGCAAATATTTCATTCTAGTTTTTAGTTGTCTTTTGCATTTTTTTATAGTGTTTTTGCCGTGCAATTAAAAAAAAGTTATGTAGTCAAGTTTATCAGTATTTTCTTTGATTGCCTCTGGATTCTGAGTCAGAATTAGAAAGCTTTTCCCTATACCAACTTTAAAGCAGAATTCACCCTTTCTTTTTTTTTTTTTTTAGTACTTTCTATGGTTTTATTTATTTGTTTGTTTGTTTGTTTATTTATTTATTTTTAATTTTTCTGACCAGTAAGGGGATCGCAACCCTCAGCACGGTGTGGTCCGCAGCACGCTCAGCCAGTGAGCGCACCGGCCCATCCCTATAGGATCCGAACTCGCGGTCTCGGCGCCGCACTCTCCCGAGTGAGCCATGGGTTCGGCCCCTATGGTTTTATTTTTTACATATAGATTCCTAATCCATTGTGAGTTTATTCTTCTTATGTATAGTGAGATATGAATCTAATCTTATATTTTTCCAAATGGTTACTTAGTTTTCCTAACACCATTTATTGAAAAGTTCATCTGCACTTCAGGAATTTGAGATGCCATCTTTGTTATATACTACATTCTATGCATATTTGGGTCTAACTCTAGAATTTTTATTCTTACTCCATTGGTCTCTGTCTATTCATGTGCTAGTACCACATAGCTTTACTTATAGCTGCTTTGTGTATGTTTTAATGTCTGATAAAAGAAGTCCCCCTTGTGATTTTCCTTTTTCAGTTTTTGCCTAGCTGTTCTTGCATTTTTGATTCTCCATCTCAACTTTAGTATCAACTCGCCAAACTTTATAAAACAGCTTTAGTATTTTTATTGCATTGCATTGTATTTATAAATTAACTGTGGGAGAAATGGTATCTTTGTAAAGTTGTCATCCTATCCAAGAATAGGGAATATCTTTCCATTTGCTAAGTTTTCTTTAGTGTCTTTCAGCCATGCTTAGAATTGTTTCTCATATAGGTTTAATACATTGTTTAGTTTATTGCCAAGTATTAATCTTCTTTGTTGCCATTGTAAATGGGATTTTCTTTGCCAATAGGTCCCCTGATTATTGATTTTGTATATGAAGGCTATTGATTTTTGTGTGTTAATTTTGTATCTTGCTACTTCACTGAATTTTTTTATTTTTTGAGTTAGTTTTATCATTGATTCTTTTGGGTTTTTAGGCATACTCTTATATCGTATGCAAATAGAGATAGTTTTACTTCTTTTTTTACTGATTATTCCTCTAACTGATTTCTCTTACCTAGTTGAATTGGCTAATACTTCTAGTACAATGTTGAATAGTAGTGGAAATGGTGGGCATCTTTGCCTTTTTCCTAATTTTAGTGGAAATGCCTCTATTTTTTCTTTATTAAATAAAATAATTATCGGACTAAAATGTATATATTTTATTATGTTGAGAAAGTATCTTTTAATTCCTGTTTCTTTTAGTATTGAATTTTGAATGGTTGTTGAATTTTATCAGGTACCTTCTATCTCAGTGTGTATGGAGAAAATCATATATTTTCCCCCTTAGGTTTATGAATATGGTATAATATTAATAGATTTCCTAATTGAACCAATCCTGTACTCCTGGGATAAATCTCACTTTGTTGTATTATTTTCTTAATGTGGTATTGCATTCTGTTAGCAATCAGTAAAATTGTTTTCTTCAGTGTATTTCAACAGTAAAAAATTGTTTCTTTGCATCATAGTACTTGAGATGGTGTCTTGTGCTTGTTTGTGTATTTGTCTCCTTGATTAGATTCAAAGTGCTCTTAGAACCTGAGCTAGATTTTACTCTTCTTCCTAGTGCCTAGCTCAGTTCTTCATATATACTTGGCATTCCCTAAATGTTATTGAATAAATTAGAAGGAGAAATAGCTCATTAAACTTTTATTGAATGATATCTGAGCATCATGTTTCACTTAGACAATGAGTAGTCAACATCTGTTATCAATATAAAAGAACACTGGCCATGAAGGTGGGAGAGGTCTGAGTTCTGGTCTGGAACTTTGTTTTATGTAGGCCACAAGTAACTAATATTTTGGCTTCAAAGGTCTTTGTATCACATTTTTTTCATCTGTCAAATCAAGTTGACACACTCTGATCTCTTAAAATCTGTTTCATGTGCAAATTATTTTATGAAATTATTTTTTAATCGTTGAGATATGCATTTTCGCATTCTGTGAGAATTCTTCTGGATTTTTGTTTGATTTTAGAATTGTTTACCTGTTGTAATCAATAGAAACTCATATGATTGTAGATAGTTTTGAAAAGCAAATTCTGACTACAAATAAACTATTATGTTTTGGAATGTAAGAATATCAATGAGATGATTCAGCTCTTTTAACTAAATTATTTAATTTGTGCCTAACACATTTTACTTTTAGGTATGTCTGACTGCAACAATGATACTACAACTCTTGGTGCATCTAAACCAGCCACAGAAGAAGCCAAGTCTAATTCTGAGGTGATTGGGTGGTATTTTTATTGTTTTTTTTTTATAGTCAGCCCAACTCAAGATTTTAGAGTGTCCAGATTGACTTAATTGGTCTAAACATCTGCCATTCTAAATAAACTGTTTTACATATATGGTCACAGGAAAGGGGTGGGAGGAGGAATTTCTTTGTTATATGTCAGGTGTTGCCACTTGCCTTTGGGCATCTGAAATTCTAGAGTATAGCTTACTCAGCACATAAAAATGAACATAAAAACTACAGGTTAAACTATAGTTTTTAGTTTAAATATGACATATGACAATGGCTGGAAATGTTTGTTGAAGTAAAAGTAGTAGGATGCTTGTATTTGAGCTCATCCACTCCCATTAGTTCTCTCTAGTTTGTTATGCATCAGGTTCCAGGTACACAGCTTTTAAAAAAACTAGTGAGTTCTGGACTTCACTTCAGACTCATTGAATCTGAATCTGCAGTGATAGACACTGGGTCATGTGCATGTTTTTCTTTTTGAAAATTTTACAGGTAATTCTGATATATATCACCTAAGAAACACTGTTTTAATTCATTAGAATAAAGAGAAAGAAATTAAGCAGCTAATTTTATATTGAATTCAAATCAATAGATGTTTTTCGAACGTCTAATACGAGTAATACCTCTTTTTTATAGTACTTAAATACTTAAAGAGTAGCACTTTCATATGGTCTCATCTTGATCTTTATAATAGTTCCATATAATTCAATTAGGTAAGTAGGACAATTATTTCTGTTTTTTAGTTGAACAAATTTAACTTTTAGAGAGGTGGTAACTGATTTAGAGGAACTAGTAAGGCTGGAACACAACATGGGGTCTTCTGACTCCAGTTGCAGTGTTTGCCACTGTATATGTGGCACAGTATTTCTTTTTTGTGTTTTTTTTGTTGTTGTTGGCTGGCCAGTGTGGACATCCGAACCCTTGACTTGGTATTATTAGCACCTTGCCCTCCCAAGTGAGCCACTGGTCAGCCTAGGCACAGTATTTCTTTAATTCAATTGAGATACTATGAATCTGTGAGACAAGCTTTAATGTAGGATTTAGAGCTAGATAATTTATTTTTAGTCCAAAAGTCAAAGATGAGTTCTGGTTGGCAAAATATGTAGTATTTGTAGATACAGGATTCTTTGTGATTTAAAATAGTTTGGTAAAACAGTGTTGTAGTTATTTGTAGTTCTGAGAAACTATAGAATTCGTGTACTGTATTCATCTTAGTTCATGGATTTGATTTTTTATGATCAGATCTCTGAATCTATAGTGTTGGGAGATGATCAGGAGATGTTTGATGTATGTGAGCTAGAGGAAAGACTGGCAGCCTGGCCAATGATGGGATTCATAATAATAAATCAAAGTATTCTGTTTATAGTTTACCACTGTGAGTTTTTTCTATGTGAATGTCACTCTGATAGATGCTAAACTAGAAATTTCTTGTTCAATAGAGAGTTAAGCCTGGATGACAGTAATCTGAAGGAAGGGCTGGCCAGTCAGCTCAGTTGGTTAGGGCACAGTGTTGTAACACCAAGGTTAAAGGTTCAGATCCCTTTACCAGCCAGCCACCAAGAGAAAAAAAAAGTTATAAAAGATCTGAAGGAAACTGCTGCCAAGTAATTGGTTGTTTAAATTTGTCTTTAAATTAACATTAAAATCCATGTTAGGCACTTCCTCTGTTTTTAGCCATACCCAAATGTGCAGTATCCACAGGGAATATTGTAATTAAAAAAAAAAAAAAAAGACCAGGTATGTGAGTATAGCTGAACATATGCCCCAATTTAAAAGCATTATATGAGTTTACAGTTAACCTGAGTAGGATTTAGGGATATTTTGATTTTAAAATTCCCCATTTATTAGCATTCTAATAATTTAAACCTGCTCTGTTCAAAATTTATGGGTCAGATTTGCTTACAGGACGAAACAGGAACCCAATAGGCACCATTCACTGAGAGCCTATTAGGTGCCAAACATTGTACTAGGTTTTGCATATAAAATTTTATTTAATGCTACACTAACCCTGTTGGTAGTTTGGGTTTTCTCCCTGAGAATTGGAAGGGTTAACATAGCTATTAAGGAGCAGAGCTATAGTTTGGACCCAAGTGAAAGTAGAAAAGATGAGTAGATTTAAGAAACTAAATAGAAAAAGAATATATTTAAAGGTAGAAGCAAGAAATTAGGAAAACAAGCAAATAAAGTATCCTTCTAGTAACTGTGATAACAAAAGAAAGAAAGCAGAGAAGTTGTGTTAGGTATTTATTAGATTATCCTGGGATTATAGTCTGAGTTCTTCTTTTCTGTCTGCCCCTTGTTGTAGTTAACAGTAGTACATATACCAATTTCAGATATTCAAGAAAAATGTACAATTGTTTGCATTCTTCTTTTGTGTAAGTAACTCAGAGGTCTAAAATGTGTTTGGGTATAGATTCTGTATTCAAGGTGCATGTTGATTAATAGAGGAAATTTAAAAATAAATAAAATGTAGAATACTGATGCCTTCAGAGTGGTACAGATTAAGCATTGTGGCAGTTCATAGGAGTATCAGCCAGGAATATCAGTGAAAATGCATTTATACTGAGTCTTAGAGCATAGGTAGAATTTGGACATATGAGTGATGATGGTTACTGCTTGAGCAAAGGCATAGAGAAAGGAAATTGAGAAACATGTATGGGGAAGAGTGAGTAATTAAGTTAGATTTAATAGTGTATCTGAAGAAGTGTAATTGGTGTAAAGAAGATAGTTCATGTCATGGAAGGATTTTGAGTGTCAAACTGAGGAGTTGGTTTTATGTTGTAGACATATTGGGGAAGGAGACAGACATGTTGAAGATATATATGTTATTTCATTAAATATAATGTAAAGTAGGTTTACTGCCATCAAGCATCAGAAGGGGCTGAAAAGTGATGAAGAGTGCTATTTATGTAGGTTTGTCAAGGAAGGCCCTTCTGAGGAGATGATGTTTGAGCAGAAACCTGAATGAGGTGATGGAGAGAGTCATGTGAAAATCTGGGAGTAAGAACCTTCCAGACATACACAAAAAAGACAATAATAAGTGAATAGCCTATATATTCGTCATCTGGATTCAGTAGTTATCTGTATTTTAGCATGTTTGCATTACCCACCCCATTTATAGTAGTAGGTTTGAGAGTCACCTTCCTATTAAAGACATGAAATTGCCAGGATAGGTAGAACAGTGAAAAAACAAGGCTACAGACAATAACATTTATAACCATATTTTAACTCTGTCCTGATCATGGTCTGTTTTAGAAAAGTGTAGTTAGGATACCTATAGTGACGAAGTTACAAAGAGTATCTGTCTGTGCTGGTAAGTGCTCGTGTTGTTGGTAGTACTTTAGTATTTGTTCTATTGGTCTTCAGTTGAAATCAATATGGTATAATTATAACATCTTTGTATGGTGTTTTCATATTTATAGGGTAGTTTCACATTTGATTCTCATGATAGCTATATGATATATAGGTGAGGTTAATAATCTCATTTTATAAATGAGAAAATGGGAAGTTACAGAAATGAAGTGACTTCTACAAAGTGTGAAAAGGGGCAGAGCTGGACCTTAAATCCATGTCTCTTAACACCTTGGTTAGTTCTCCTGCAACTTCATGCGGTAGGCTTATTCACCAATACTTTTGAGCCATGTTGAATGAATATTTTGTAATAAATATATTAACCATTTTTAAAAGAAGGTCCTATTTTACTAATACAGAAGGAAATTTCAGACTATTTGAATTATGAGTTTAATGGAATTGTGCTCTCTTTTTGTAGGCAAACAAAAATCTGAATAATTTTATCTGACACAGAAGGCATTTGTGCTTTTTGGTATTAGAACAAAATATGGTCTCTGTTGAGATGCATAATTAGTCCACTAAACACTGCAACCTGCATTGTCTGAAACCATAACTAGAACAGTTAGAGTTGAATATTTATGGCTTCTCTTCTTTCTTTTCTTCTTTCACTCTATTTACTTTCTTCACTGCTTTTTGTCTAGAATTGACTGAAATTACGAATTTAGTCCTTTAAATTAGAAGATATAACTACTTGATAGAACAAAATACCTACTGAATTTATGCAGTCAATAACCTGAGCATCAGAAATATTTCACAGTGCTTTTTATTGCATTTTCAAGTATTTTTTTTTTTTTTTTGTCTTTTTTCGTGACTGACACAAGTATGTTTTTTTAATGGTAAATTTAAGAAACAACTGGAAAAACTAAGATTATTATTATTATACCACCATATTTTTGCTTGCTTAGTGGTAAGCTGGAGTAAAGAACAATGTTAAATGTGTGTATTTTAGAATATATAATGCCTTATATAGTTCCACAAGTCTAATTAAAGCTAAGACAAGCTCTTTTAGGTCCTTTCTAGAAAGTTTCTATATTGTTTCTAAGAATTTTACAAATTAAGTTTTACCATGGATAAAGTAATGTATTGATAATAACAAGAAATGTCTTTCTAATGTTCCTTTCTTTTGCATTAAGAGATTTTTAGACTTTGGATGAGCCTTTGTTAATGATGCTTTTTCATATCCATATGGTATTTATAAATGCTGGACTGTGAAATGTAAAGCATTTTTTATGTTAATATCAAGGTATATTTTCAGGATTTGAAAAACATAAATAGTGCTAGTAAAATTACATCAACTTTTTTCTTTTTAACCCTAGGTCTTGGGGCAGCTATAGGAAGAGGGTATATAGACTAAGAGTTGAATTGTCAGAAAAGAGAGTTACTGAGTATCCTGAGGATGCAGATGAAGTTAGTGGACATTTTGTTGCCAAATTGGCCTGTATGAAGAGAGTAGGGGAAGAATATGATATGAGAAGCAGCTAGAGAAGTAGGTAGGGTTCAGACTGTAAGCAGTTTTATGAGCTTTGTTATCACTATTGTAGTGCTGAAAAAGTTTGCTGGAAGGCTATTTGATCCACCAAAAGAAGGCATGGGGTAGCTATTCTCCTCCAGTGCAGTTGAAATGGCATTAAAGTGAGTAAATATTAAGATCCATGGGGTCTGGTAGTCTAAGAAGCAACTTATAGCATCAGGCTATTTACAGAGTTTCTCAACCTTGACACTAATGACATATTTAGGCAGACAAATTTTTATTGTGGGGGAGTGTCCTGTGAAGCTTTGTAGAATATTTTGCAGCATCCCTGGCCTCTGTCTTTGAAATACCAGTAGCACACCATCTGCCTTGGATTGAGTGGCTCCCCAAATCTTGACCACCAAAGTGACAGTGTCAAGAGGGTGGGAAATCCTTTTCTGGTAATTGGAAGGTGGGGCCTCGAAGAAGTCATTAGATTGTGTGACAATGCTGTAATGAATGGATTAATAATGGTGGTCAGGGGCATGGTTCTGATGGCTTTAAAAGGAGAGCATATGAGAGTATCTCACTCTCTCTCTCTCTGCTCCACCATTTTCTGCCATGTGAGACCCCTGCATTGCTGTAAAGCCACCACCAAAGAAGACCCTCGCCAGATGTGTTCTCTTTTGGACTTTCCAGCCTCTGAAATTGTAAGCAACAAATTTTGTTTTCTTTTCTTTTTTTTTTTTTTTTTAAAGCTTTTATTTATTTATTTATTTATTTATTTTTGTCGTTTTTTTGTGACCGGCACTCAGCCAGTGAGTGCACTGGTCAGTCCTATATAGGATCCGAACCTGCGGCGGGAGCGTCGCCGCGCTCCCAGCGCAGCACTCTTACCAAGTGCGCCACAGGCTCGGCCCAAATTTTGTTTTCTTATAAATTACCCAGTTCCAGGTATTTTGTTATAAGCAACGGATATGGACTAATACACCATCCCCAGCTGTAACAACCAGACATTGCAAAATGATCCCTGGTGAGGGTACAAAATTACCCCCCTCCTCTGTTTGAGAACCACTGAGCTATCAGGATCATTGATAGCACACGCATATTTTCTGGCAATTCATGCCATTTTCAGCAACAAGCTTCTTGTCCTGGAACTCCTTATTTCCAGGTATCCTAGTTTAATTTTGCAACTGCCAACCTCTAGGAGTAGGAGGTTCCTGGATGCAGGAACTCTCTATGAGCGAGTGAGAAGGAAAAAATAGGGTGAGAGGTTTGTAGAAAGAAGAGATTTAAAATCATTATTGTGAATAAAGGATGCAAATTAACTAAAGAGGTACAAGGACCTGTGGGCACTGTGTTATTTCTAGGTCTCTAGGGCTCTGGTATTAGCAGAAGACAGCGCTAATGATATAATTGAAGGCTGATACTTCAGTTTTGAATTGTTGGAAGTGAAGGGTCAGAGTAAGTTAAGACAGGAGCTAATCTTTAACTATTCATGCTCATGTGGAAATCAAAGAAACAAGAGTACAAGTTGTCAGCATCAAGAAAGCAGTGGGTTTGATTCATATTAATGTGTGAATGTATATATATATATATTGGTTGGCAGGACCCACTGATGTATTTCATTCACTTTTGGAGAAGTAGTGAAATGTAGAAGTTAAAAACTCTAAGCTGCCAGATTTGAATCCCAGTTCGTCACTCACTAGCTAAAAGTCATTAAGCAAATTTCCTGATCTTTCGGGTTTTTTGACATGAGAAACAGGAATAATAATGGTACCTACCTCAGAGAGTTGTGAGGTTAAATGAGATAATGCGCATAAAGCAAGTAGAGTTAAATCAGTTAATATGAAAAACACATAGAAACAGTGCCTGACACATCGTTAAGTACACATTAAGTGTTATCTCTTATTATTCTTGTAGGGTTTCACTTACAAGAGGATGCATTATTTAAATTTTTAAAATTCCTTATCCTTTCTAGGCCTCAGTCTCCTCATCTGTAAAATTGGGAAAATCATAGAACAGTTGTGAGTATTAAATGAGTTAATTCATGTAACATGTTTTAGCACAGTGCCTGGCATGTAGTAAACACTGAATAAAGGTCAGCTTTTCAGTGATTACTCTTGGTATTAGTGTAGGGAACCATGATGCTATCTGTAAAGTAAGGTAAATAATAACTGTAGCCAAAATGTTTCATTATTTTAGTTATAATAAGTTTCCATTTGTATTGTCAGAGCTAGGGCTCAGACCCTCCAAACCCATTGTACAGACTGGGTCCCCAGACCCCTCACACGCAGGTCCGTGCTAGGTGATTGGGAGAGATTCCAGGAGCTGTTGGCAGATAACATGAGTTCAGTCCTCAGCTTCCTCAGTGGCAGCAGCTTACAGGTCCGGTAGCTTACAGGTCCAGCAGTGGCAGTGGCCTTGCAGAGGGTCCTGGGGCACTAGCAGCAGCAGCCTCCAGCAGCAGTAGTGGCCCCCCCCATGACCCCCCCCCCCCGGGAGGGGGGAGAATCCCAGGGATGGGAGGGACCATGGATCAGAGTCACTCATCCTAATACTTAAGTCCATAACGCAGGACACCTGGGTGCACATGCACAATTACACTAGATGATAACCAAGGAACACCTGAGCGTGTATGCCTATTTACATCAAATGCTTGGCAAGATTCTGAACATCTGCGGGGCCCTGATCATTTTTCCTATATTTTCCCAACACTATCAAACAAGTTTCATACCATTCTGGCATCCTGAAAAGTTGCTAGACTATTTCAGAGTTACCACCTGATACTCAAAAAGCATTCATAATGTTTATTAGAAGACCTTTTTCCATTTATCCATTTCTCAATTGTAAGTCTGATGTCAGAGTCTTATGTTGCAGGTAAATGAAACCAGTTCCAGCTCATTTACTCAGAAAAGGAATTTACTAAGAGGATATGAAGTAGTGTAGAGAATTGTCAGGAGGGCTAGAAAGCCAGAATCCAGACTGTACATCTAGGAATATTGATCCAAACTAGTGAGGGCCACACTCCTGCCATTGCTTAGAATCACATGCAGCAGCTTGCACTGCCAGTACCCCTAGCTGTGGTGACTGGATGCTGCCACTGCCGACCTAGGAATTTGATCTTGCTACTGTTATTGCTATACCCCAACCCCCACCCCCCAGTGATTTCCTTGGCATTTCTCTTTTTTCGTAACACTAATTTCTAAGTGTGGGGCAAGTGCCTTTGACTTGGCAGATCCTAGGTCATATGGCAGTGCCCTAGAGCTTGGGAAACAAATAATAATATTAGCATAACTTATATAGCACTTAATTGTATGCCAGGCACTATTATAAGTACTTTATATATTATTTTATGCTACAATAATGCTATGAGATAGGTACTATTATCATTTTACAGATGAGGAAAGAGAGATTTAGGAACTTGCCTAAGGTTCACAGCTAGTAAGTGGAAGAGCCATGAATTGAACCCTAGCAATCTGGATTAAGATATTTGCTTGATTACCTGATATTTTGATCTTTTATGAATTATGAGGCAGGCTCTGCCTTTCCCCAACATTGGGAGGGGGCTGGGGCTGGGCAGCCAAAAAGAATGAGATACAAAATACTTGGCTAAAGTCTGACTTGGCAAACCAGTTATGCCTCTATTGCTGTTTTAAAAGATCTAAGATGAGGAACAGAGGGATTTTTTCTTGTGATTGCATTTCATGCTCTGCCATTCCTTAGGTATTCTTCTAGACCCAATACTTGTGATTTTCAAAATCCGATCCAACAGGGAATATATATTTGTAAATGACACTCATGACTATGTAGTCATTTTTGTAATGAGAGAGTATTAGAGTAATTTATTTTTTGTGGGCAAGTTGTATTTTGGAAAGTGACAAACTTCTTTTGCTGCTGGGTGGCAGAGCTTCAAGTCAGTACCTCCTCATTGGTGGGCACTGTGATCAGAGTCACACACCTCCTTCCACCTGACTGGTATGGTTGCTCTGTGGTTGGTGGATTTGGGGCTTGCAGGAAAACAGAGATGATAAAATGGAATTTTACTTTTCTTCAAAATAAATCAACAGTTTATTGAGATAAAATTTACATACAGTAAAAATGCACCCATTTTAAATGTACAGTCCAACAAATATAAAAACTTGGGAAATTGTATCACAATCAAGATAAAGAATGTTTCCATCACCCTTAAATTTCTTGTGCCCCTTTGCAGTCAGTCATCCCCAAACCAGCCCTCCTACAGGCAACCACTGATCTGTAATAACAAATTAGTTCTGTATGTTCTAGAATTCTATATAAATGGAATCATATAGTATTTTTGTGTGTGTGTGCCTTTTTTGGCTCAACATAATGTCTGGAGATTAATCAATAGTTGTTGCATGCATCAGTAGTTCGTTCCTTTTTATTGCTTTTATTGCTGAGGAATATCGGTTATGTGTATATAAGACAATTTGCTTACTCATTAACCTGTTGATGGACTTTTTTTTTCTAGTTTTGGGCTGTTATGAGTAGAGCTGCTATAAATATATATGAGTCAGGACATTTGGTTTAATTTCTCTTTGGTGAATGCTTAGGTATAGAATGGCTAAGTCATGTGGTCAAGTGTATATTCACTCTCATAAGAAATAAACAATTCTCCAGTGTGAAGTACTTTTTTACGTTCCCCCCAGCAATGTATGCAAGTTCCAGTTACTCTTCATTAACATTTGGTATTATCAGTCTTTTTAACTTGAGCCATTGTAGTGGATATGTAGTGGTGTCTTACTGTGGTTTTTATTTACATTTCCTTGATGACTGGTGATGTTGAGCATCTTTTGATGTACTTATTTGTCATTAATATGTTTTCTTTTGTGAAGTGTCTGTTAAAATTTTGGCCATTTAAAAAAATTTGTGTTGTTTTCTTATTAGTGAATTGCAAGAGTTATTTATATATTTTGAATATCAGTCATTTGTTAGATATATATATATATATATATATATATATATATATTGCAACTGTTTTCTCCCAGTCTGTCACTTGCCTTTTCATTTTTTAAATGGTGTCTTTTGAAAAGAAGTTTTTAATTTTGATGAAGTCTAGTCCATCAGTTTTTTAAAATTGTTTTTGCATTTTGTGTCTATCTGAGAAACGTTTGCCTACCCCAAGGTCATGATTCAGTACTCCCCCCACCCCCAGACAACTATCATTCTGCCTATTATCATCATCACTAATTGTTTTTCTTTTCAATTGAATCCTACAGTATGTATTCTTTGGTTCTGGCTTCGTTTGCTGAACACTATATCTGAGATTTTTTTCTTCCTTGTTTCTTGTACCAATAGTTTGTTCTATTTTACTGCTGTGTGGTATTCCTTTGTATGACTATCCCACAGTTTATTTGATGAACATTTGGATTGTTTCCAGTTTTTGGCTATTATGAATAAAGCTGTTATGAATATTCTTATACATATCTTTTGATGGACCTATGCACTTATTTTTCTAGGGTATATCTCCTAGGATTCGAATTGCTGGGTTATAGGCTAGGCATATGATTAATAGTATTCCCAAATAGTTTTCCAAAATGATTTTACCAATTTTTACTTGCATCAGCAATATATAAGAAGAATCTAGTTGTTTCACATGCTTGCTAACAATTGGTTTTGTCAGTCCTAATTTTGGCCATTCTAATGGGTATATAGTGGTATCTTATATGTGGTTTTAATCTGCATGACAAGTTGAACCAAATAACTTTGTAGATCCTTCCCAGTACTAAGGTTTTCTGTTTGTTTTAGAGTGGAAAAGGTTGTGATTGAAGGTGTAGCACATAACCACCTTAAATAATATTATGGTGTTTTTGGTTTTTATATAACCACAATAGATGTTTAAGTAGCTAATTTTGCTTGTTAACCTTCCTCTCTTGTCTAGGGCTTACTTATAGTAATGGTTCCCATCTGGATGCACATTAGAATTGTTACTGGACGCCATATCCAGGTTATTGGTTCATGAAAGAAGAATCTTTCGTGGACCTGTAAAAGGAAAGGAAGAGAGAGAGAGAGAAACAGAACCTGATAGGGCTTTACTACCAAGCAGAGGTACGCACCAAAGTGCACAGAGATCTCTGCCAAAGAGAGAAGCACGCACCCCAGACCTTCTCCATCCTCTCTGTCCCACGTGCGAACTCCTAATGGCTCAGCTCTGCCCCTCCTGTCCCTCCTAGTGCATAGGCTCTGGTTGATCCAGTCTGAATATTTATGAGCAGTCTCCCTGGGGTGTGCCCCTATTTTATCCCTGCCTTAGAATCACCTGGTAAGCTTTTCAAACTATTTTAAAAGCTTCCTGGCTGTTCATATGGGGCCTTACTGGACCCCATCATTAAATCATGATCTCTGTGGAATGGTAGAAAGCTCCTCAGGTACTTCTAAGATGCAGAGGGTTGAGAATCATTGGCATATATGAATGAAACATTTTATTGCCTCTCAAGAGGTCTTGCGTGTACCCTTTAGGAATGAAATGCCAACTATAAAATCTTTAATAGGTATATGCAATGTTAACCCCAACTTTGATGCTACTGAAAGGATTCAAGAAGCTAGTTCCCAACTTTCTCTCTTTTGGTTGTGCAATATATTGACTCTCCAGGTTAGTTCCAGACTCATCTTTCTGGTTTTGCATTTCTCTTTATGTTACAAGTCTAATTCTGCTTTTAAAGTGCACTCTACCACATATGAATCAAGAAAATCACCTACTATAAAATACACTTTTTCTGTTAGCACATAAAGCAGTATTGCAGTCACATAGAGTATTTGCTCAGCTTTGATCTCCTTAAACTCGATTGTGGATTTAGAGTGTACTTGGAATTAACAGAACAAAAAAAGGGGAGAAAGGGCATGGTTTGGTTGTTGCTTTATCAAATAAAAGGTGAATAAAATGTGTTCAGCTTTTTGTTCATGAATATAATATGAATCTATATATATTATCTATCTATAATATGATATATATACACCAATCTTCTGTTGGCATGTGTAGATTTGCCACATGAGGATGCTTTTACATCATCATCAAACAAGTAACATCATAATCTGGAATGTGATATTCATAGATTGAATTTTTAAAGATTGTTTCTAAAGATTCAGCTATATAGAATGTGTGCCTTGTACTTATTTTCTAATTTGAAAGTAATTCAGTGGTGGCTGCAGCTGGATTGTACTAACCTGGAAAAGCTGATTGTTAAATTTTCAAGAATTTTGTGATCCAGCTGTTAAACACAGCCATTATTTTAAAAAGTAAATTATATAAACTTACGATTAAATACATATATTAAAAACAAAGGTAATACAAACTCAAAAACTTACTAGTTCCTAAGTATTTTACTGTTATCTGTGCTCTTGAGGTTGTGCCTATGGTGTTTCTGTGGTAGAAATATTATATATTGATGCACTTCTGCAAATCTCTTTCTGCCACTGGATTCATTGAGGTCATGTTGGAGCTTGAAATTGGCCACAGTAGGAGTACTGACACCATGGAAATGGGCAAACACTAAGATCAGGGCTCCTTTTTTTTTTTTAATTTGGAGAACGAGTTGTTAAACATTTAGTAGTACGTCACTGTAAGCATTATTCTTTACTCAATGAATTCCTACTGTGTACTAGCTATTCTTTATAAGTGCTTTGAATACATCTTTGTTTAATTTCCTCAAGTATTATCAGTGATGTGCGTTTTTTAAAAAATTTTATAGATGAGAAAATAAGATTAAGTAACAAAGATCACAAAGCAGCTGCTATATTGTGCAGCTAGAATTTTGACCCAAGTCTCTGATATTCCCAAATCTTTACCCTTCTCATTGTGGTATGCAGTCTCTCTGAGGCTTTGGAATAAGTTTTACAGAAGAGAGAATATTTGAGCTGAGTCTTAAGTTCTTGGCAGGATTTTATTAGATATTGAAGGTGGAAGAATAATTCAAACATCAGGAATAGTTTGAGCAAATGTTCACGAATATCAAAGTGCATTTCATGTTCCAGAAATAGCAAGTAATAGATTTAGTAGTAGAGGATCTATAGAAGAGTAAAGGTAAGAGAAGTAAATCCTGAAAAGTTGATTGGAACCCTGTTGTGAAGGACCTTAAATAACATGAACCTTGGAACAAAAGAGATTCTGTTTTTGTTTCTAAAGGACAGAATTATTCCACAAAGTGCTTTGTATAATTATTTTGGGTGTCTAATGTAATTTTTTTTTTTTTTTTTTGGTGGCTGGCCAGTATGGGGATAATTTTAATTTAAAACATGACTGTGGTAGATTGAATTATGCCCCCCCAAAACTCCCTGAAGCTTGAATTGTGTCCCCCAACTCTTATGTATTAGAAATTTAGCCCCCACTGTGACTGTTAAGAGGGTGGTAAATCCTATTACAGTAGTTGAAAGGTGAAGCCTTATAGAGGTGATTGGATTGTAGGATTGTGCAGTAGGGCCGAGCCCGTGGCGCACTCGATGGAGTGCTGCGCTGGGAGCGCGGTGACGCTCCCGCCACGGGTTTGGATCCTATATAGGAATGACCGGTGCACTCACTGGCTGAGTGCCGGTCACGAAAAAACGACAAAAAAAAAAAAAAAAAAAAAAAAAGGTAGTGAATGGATTAAAAATTGTGGTCAGGGGCATGACTCTGAGGGCTTTAAAAGAAGAGGAGAGTCTTTCTCTGCTGTCTCTGCTTCCACCATCTTGCAACATGAGACCCCTGGTCACTGTCGCCTCCACCAGATGGACTTTGGACTTCTCAGCCTCAGAAACAGTAAGCAATAAATTTCATTTTCTTTATATATCACCCAGTTCCATGTATTCTGTTATAAGCAACTCAAACAGACTAATACAGTGAGGTAACATGGATGTTTTTGTCCAGGGAGATGATGTGGAGCTTTTTGGTTTTGAGTTCCGTTCTGCCAGTCTGTTAATTTTCGGTACTATAATTAATGGTTAGTAAATGATGTTCCCTAAATTGGGTCATTCTTTGTGGGAACGAAAAAAGAATAGATAATAATAAGAATTTTTGTACGTCTTTTGGCAAATGAGTATTCGTATTACCTGCTTCATGGCATAAAATGGTATTGGTTTATCATTATATTTTTCATTTTCAGATCATCTGTTTTCTGTTTAAATTCACAAACTAGAACAATACATAGTTCCACTGCTGTAATTCTCTCTGCTGTGTCAGTTTCGTAAACCTATTCACTCTTTCTGCCCCTGAATCTTTTTTGCTGTGTCCTCTGTCTTTTAATGTTCCATAGGACATATCTCTTGAGTTCTCCTCTTGTCACTCTTATCAGTTCATGCCATCCACATGCCTACAGTGGAAACTCGCAGATTTATGTTTTTAGCCTGGAGCTTTAGACTTGCATTTTGAAATTCCTAATGTGCTGGTGGATTTCTATACTTCACAAATGTTCTCAAATTCAGACTGTCTGCAATTGAACTCATCACCTTTCGAAGCTAAATAAGCTCTTTTTTCCCACTTTGGTGAGTGATATGTTCCTCTTTCCAGTTTCCCAAGCCACAAATTGGGGGACAGTGGGGTGGGGGGAGGTAGGTCATCCTAGATTCCTCCTCCTTTTTTATTTCCCACAGTCCAGTCACTCCATAAGTCTCTTCTACCTCCTCAATATTTCTTGAATCTACTTTTTTCTATTTCTACAACCTTAATTAAGATCTTTCTTATTTCTTATTTGGACTGTAAGATAGCCTCCTAAATGGATTTTCTACCTCCAGACTTTCCTTCTTTCTCTTCAGTCTAACCTCCCACTAGACTTCTCTAAAATAAATTAATTAGACTCTTATAATTGCTTTCTCCCCATCCTTTTCAGTTTTTTGTTTCTTTGTTTTTGGGCTTCTCTCTTTTTCCCCCTCTCTTCCTCTTTTTCTGCCTTTTAATTTATTCTTTGATTATTTGAATATTTTTAAGAATTCTATTTTCATTTTCCACTTAGAATTAATAATGTACTGCTTCACTTAATATAGAAATCTTGCAGCCTTTTAGATCCATATTTTCTTTACTTCCGTCCCTTTCTTTGATATAGTTAATATAGTTGTTGTAAATATTACATCTAGATACATATAATCCCCAGAAGATTATAACATTTGTTTCAAATAATTATATGGTTTATAAAGAAATGGAGAGGAAAAGGCAAAAAGAAAAAAAATACTGTTTTTTTTTACCCAGGTATTTACCATTTTGGTTCCTTCTCATTCTTTTCTGAAGATCCATGTTTCTGTCTGGTTTTATTTTTCTTTAGCCTGAAGAACTTCCTTTATCATTTCTTGTAATGCAAGTTTGCTGGTGAGGAATTCTCTTAATTTTATCTGAAAATACCTTTATTTCCCCTTTATTCTTGAAGGATATTTTCACTAGATAGATATAAAGTTCTGGTTGGACAATTTTCTTCTTTCATCACTTAAAAAATATTCCATTCTCTTCTGGCTTTTGTAAATTCTAATAAGTCAGCCGTTAATTGGATTGTTGTTTCCTGATAGTAGTATTTGTTTTTCCCTTGCTGCTTTCCAGGTTAGCTCTTTATCTTTGGCTTTAAATAGTTTGACTACGATGTGCCTTGGCTTGGATTTTTTTGTATTTTTTCTGCATCATGTTCATTGAGCATCTGTGTATCTGCAGATTTTTGTCTTTCATCAAATTTGGGAAATTTTTGGCCATTAATTCTTCAAAATACTTTTTCTATATCATTTTCTCTGTCCTCTCCCTTTTCTTCAATCTTCTTGTCTCTCTGTTCTTAACCTTGGATTATTTATTTTGATTTAGTTTAGGTTCACGTACTCTTTCCAGTGTAATCTCTATTTGGCTTTTAAGTTCAAACATTTTTTTTTTTTCCAAAAAATTGTAGTTTAGTTCTAGATTTTTCCTTTTGTTGATTTTTTTTATTTATATTTCTGTACTATTTCCTGTTTTTTTCCTTAACTGAGATTTTTGTTCATTGAAAATATTTTACTTGAGACTAGTTATAGTAGCTTTTTAAAAAAATCATTGTTAGTTCCAGCATCTGGTTCATCTCAGAGTCACTATAGATTGATTTTCTTTTCTTTGGGAATATGTTTCATTTTCTTGGTTCATTATATTTTCAGTAATTTTGGCTTGTATTCTGAACATTGTAAATATGGATGTGTTATAGATTTTGTTATTTTTCTCCGATGCTATTTTTCTGTTATTTTCTCCAATATTTTCTTTATTTTAGCAGATAATTTTCTTGGTTGGGCTTGCATTTCAAACTCTGTTTCTTGTTGGTAGCTGTGGTCTCAATTCAGATCTTTTTTCTTTAGCTGAGCTTCTTTGAGTCTCTTCTGCCCAAGTGCATTCAAGGGCTAGTCAGAGAGGTGGTAGACAGAGTTTGGGATCCTCTTTCTGGATCTTTCCTTTTCAGTCTTCCCTATTCCCTTCACTTTTTCTCAGCTTTTCCACAGCTTAGAAATACTGCAGCTTTCTCTCTAGGTGCTCTGGCCACTGTTGGATGCACAGCATGGATAGCACTTAACTCTAAGCTAAAAGCCAAGGAGATGGAAACTTACTTGCATAGCTCCCTATCTTCCCTCCTGCAAGTGAGCATACACTCCCCACCAGAGTTTATGCTTTTCTTTACTTTCTAGTATCTTCGAGTGATTGCTTTTTAAATTGTGTTCAGGTTTTAATGTTCTTTCCTTTATAGGTATGAGGAGGTTTGATAGGGTCTTAGTTCATCAGCCTTGGAAGCAGAAACCTGTCTTCCCTGTCCTCAGAAGTCTCCTGTGATGGTTCTCCTCCTACCTTGTGTGCTATTCCTTTGCCAGTTCATCATTTCCCCATGTCTCAGATGTTAGGGTATCCCAGAGCTCAGTCTTCAGATACCCCTTTTTCATTTATACTGACTTTCTAGGGCAGGAGTCAGGCCAAATCCATGCTCATTCATTTATATTATTGTCTGTGGCTGCTTTGGGGCTACAACAGCAAAGTTAAGTAGTTACAATGAAACTTTATGGCCCACAGAGCCTAAGATATTTACTATTTGGCCCTTCACAGAAAATGTTTATCAACTCCTATGCTAGGTGATTTCATCTGGTCAAAGAGATTTAAATGCCATCTATACACTGATGTTTTCCAAATTTCTTATTCTCAGCTTCAGATTTTTCTCTGGAGTTCAGGCTCATGTATCCAATAGCCTACTTATCTTCTCTACTTGGATGTATGATAGGCTTGTAAACCTTAATATGTCCTAACCTACGCTCTTGATATTTCCCTTACATTGTGCTTCTCCTCCCCCAGTCTTTCCCAGGTCTATTAATGGCAATTCCATCTTTCCAGCTGCTCAGGTCAAAACCCTTAGGAGTTATCCTTGATTTCCCTTTCTTCACATCTCATCTGTCTGTAAGGAATTTTTGTTGGCTCTTCCTTCAGAATATACCTGGAAGTTGACCACTTCTCACATCCTCAGCCACTGTAATCCTGCTCCAAGTCACCATCATCTCTTGCCTAGATTATTCTAGTAAGCTCCTAATTGTTCTACTTGCTTCTGCCATTTCTCAATTATTGTTTATTCAACACAACAGCAAAAGAATGATCCTTAAGAACAATCCTTTTAAAACATAAATTACATTGTTTCACTGTACTGTTTGAAAATCCATAAAATCCAAAGTTCTTATGATGGTCTCTAAAGCCACACGTTTTCTTGCCACTGGCTGCCTCTCTGACATTTCCTACTATTCTCCTCCTTGCTCTCTCCCTTCAAGCCACATGGCCTTCTTGTTATTCCTTGAAAAGCTGAGCATGATCCCATCTGCTGGTATTTGTACTTACTATTCCCTCTGATAGGAATGCTGTATCCCCAGATATCTTTATGACTTACTCCCCCACTTTATTCAGGCCTCACAAAAATATGATACCTATTCTGGGGTTTTTCCTGGCCACCCTATCTAAAATAGCACAAGTATGAACATGTATAGTCATACACGCCTATTAACATTTATGACTGTATGACATGTATATTTGTTTGTTTGTTTTTGCCAACTAGAATGTAAGCTCTATGATGGTAGGGAGTTTTATCTGTTTTGTTTATCACTCTATCCTGCATGTCTGAAATTGTGCCTAGCACATTACAGAGCTCAAGAAATTAGTTGAACTGAGGAATGTATGAATGAACAGTCACGATTCTAGCCACGTTGCTTTACTTACAGTCTCCAGAATATACTAGACCCTTTTCCACTCTGCTGCTGTTGTTTCTTCTATTGAAGATCTCTCCTTTACTGTGTTCCTATTTGTCCTTCTACAAGATTCAGCTTAAACGTCATCTCTGATAAGTTTCGCCTCTTAGTGCTCACCACGCTGTATTATAATTATTTTTTATCTGCAAATACGCTAAGTATGTGGAAGGCTAAGAACTGATTTATATTTCTGTTTTATCCTATGCATATTGCCTAGAAGTTAGTAGGCACATAGTAAATACCTGTTGAATTGCCAGCTGTTTTTAGGAGGAAGAAAGTAAGAACATAATCTTGCAATTTGAAAGGGGATGTGTATTAGTCCATTTTTGTTGCTTATAACAGAAATGCCTGAAACTGGGTAATTTGTAAAGACAGTATTTATTGCTTACAGTTTCAGAGGCTGGGAAGTCCAAAGTCCAGGGAAAACATCCAGCAAAGGCCTTCTTTGGTGGCTTTATAGCAACAGCAGGTGTCACATGGCGAGAATGGTGAAACAGAGGGAGAGCTGGCTCCTTTCTCCTTCTCCTCTTAAAGCCCTCACAGCCATGCCCATGACCACCATTAAACCATCAATTGGATTTATCCGTTTACTTGGGCATGGTCCTCACAATCTAATCACCTCTTCAAGGCCCCACCTTTCAATTATCATAATAGGATTTCCCACCCTCAAGAGTTACAGTGGGGATTATGCTTCAGTGAGTTTGGGGGAACATTCAGTCCACTGCAGGGTGATTATTTAGATAGCTAGATTTTGGTTTTCCTAATTGGATTAGAGACCAAATGCTAGTGTTTGTGTATCTCTTTTATTTGTAAGAAACAGAAACTTAACTGCAGTAACCCTGGGTGTACTGTAAGGATGCAGTGGCAGTAAGGAAAATAGGAATCTCAAAAGAATCATTCAGTGGAGAAAGGACATTCTCTTCAACAAATGGTGCTGGAAAAACTGGATATCCACATGCAAAAGAATGAAGTGGACCTTTACCTTATACCGTATACAAAAATTAGCTCAAAATGGATCAATGACCTAAATATAGACTTAAAATTATAAAACTCTGAGAAGAAAACATAGGGGGAAAACTTTATGACATTAGATTTGGCAAGGATTTCCTGGATATGATACCAAGTGCACAGGCAACAAAAGTAAAAGTTGACAAATTGGAGTACATCAAAATTTAAAACTTATGTGAATTAAAGGACACGACAGAGTGGAAAGGCGAATCATAGAAAGGGAGAAAATATTTGCAAGTTATATATATCTGTTAAGAAGTTAATGTCCAGAATATATGAAGAACTCCTATAACTCAACAACACCCCCCTTCCCAAATAACCTGATGAAAAAATGTGCAAAGGACTTGAATAGATCTCCAAAGATGATATCACATGGCCAACAAGCATATGAGAAGAGCCCAATATCGCTAACCATTAGGGTAATAGAAATCAAAACCATAGTGAGATTATCACCTCACACCCATTAGGATGGCTACAATAAAAATAAATAAATAAATAAATAACAAGTGTTGGTGAGAATGCAAAGTAATTGGAACCCTTATGCACTGCTGGTGGGAATGTAAAATGGTGCAGCCACTATGGAAAACTATATAGTGGTTCATCAAAAAATTAAAAATAGAATTACGATATATTCTAGTAATTCCACTCCTGGGTATATATCCAAAGAATTGAAAGCAGGGTCTTAAAGAAATATCTGCACATCCATGTGTGTAGCATCACTGTTCCCAATATCCAAGAAGTTGAAGCAATCCAGATATCCATCAACAGATGAATGGATACACAAAATGTGATCTATACATACAATGAAAAATTATTTAGCCTTAAAAAGGAAGAAAATTCTGACACATGCTACAACATGTATTGAACCTTGAAGATATTATAAGTGAAATAAGCCAGTCACAAAAAGACAAACACTGTATAATTCCACTTATATATGAGGTATCTAGATGAGTTAAATTCATAGAAACTGAAAGTAGAGTGGTGGTTGCCAGGGGCTGGGGGGTGGGGAAAATGGGGAGAAGTTGTTTCATGGATATAGCATTTCAGTTTTGCAAGATGAAAAATTTCTGGAGATTGCACAACAATGTGAACATACTTAACACCACTGAATTGTAGACATAGAAGTGGTTAAGATGGTAAATTTTATGTTATATGTTTTTTTAAATAATAAAGAATCCAGGAACAGAGAGCTTTGGCAAAGCCATTATTTAGAAGCAGTGGCAGATCTAGATACATAAGTATTACTGTTAATTTTTAATTAATTAGCTTTATTTTCTAGAGCACTCTTAGTTTCACATCAAACTTGAGGGGGAAGTGGAGAGTTCCCATATACCCCCTGTTACACATGCACAACCTCCCCCACTATGGACATCATTCACTACAGTGGTGCATTTGTTACAACCTACGATGACACATCATTATCACCCGAAGTCTGTACTTTACATTAGGGTTTACTCTTGGTGTTGTACATCTATGGATTTTGACAAATGTATAATGACATTTATCCACCATTGTAGTATCATACGGAATAGTTTCTCTGTGCTAAAAATCATCCGAGGCAACCACTGATCTTTTTACTGTCTCCATAGTTTTGCCTTTTCTAGAATGTCATACAGTTGGAATCATACAATGTGTAGCCTTTTCTGATTGGCTTATTTTATTTAGTTATATGCATTTAAACTTCCTCCATGTTTTTTCATGGCTTGATAGCTCATTTATTTTTAGCACTGAATAATATTTCATTTATGGATTATCACAGTTGGTTTATCCATTCACTAACTGAAGGATATCTTGGTTGCCTCTAAATTTTGGCAATTATAAATAAAACTGCTATAAACATTTGTGTGAAGATTTTTGTGTGGATAAATGTTCAGTTCATTTGGGTAAATGTCAAAGAGCATGAATGCTGGATCATATGGTACAAGTATGTTTATTTTGTAAAAAATTGGTTGGTCTGAGTACAGTGGTGCTTATAACTGATCACAACTAGTTACAGATCTCTTTGTTCCTTCTCCACTCCCATTGCTTCACTTGACTAGCCTTACAGAAAAAAAGAGAAAGAAACTGCCAAACTGCCTTCCTGAGTGGCTGTACCATTTTCCATTCCCTCCAGCGATGAATGAGAGTTCTTCTTGC
Organism: Cynocephalus volans; assembly: GCF_027409185.1. Classification (NCBI taxonomy): domain Eukaryota; kingdom Metazoa; phylum Chordata; class Mammalia; order Dermoptera; family Cynocephalidae; genus Cynocephalus; species Cynocephalus volans. Next base: position 135,035,020 of record NC_084468.1, read on the forward strand.
TCCACATCCTCACCAGCATTTGGTGTTGCCAGTGTTTTGGATTTGGGCATTCTAATAGGTGTGTTGTGGTATCTCATTGTTTTAATTGGCAGTTCCTTAATGATATATGATGTTGAATATCTTTTCGTAAGCTTACTTGCCACCTGTATATCATCTTTGATGAAATGTTTGTTCAGGTCTTTTGCCCATTTTTAATTGGGTTACTTGCTTTTTTATTGTTGAGTATTAAGAGTTCTTTGTATATTTTGGATAATGGTCCTTTATCAGATGTGCCCTTTCAAATATTTTCTCCCAGTCTGTGACTTGTTTTCTCATTCTCTTGACATTTTCTTTCTCAGAGCAGAAAATTTTAATTTTAATGAAGTCCAGCTTATTACTTCTTTATGGATCATGCCTTTGGTATTGTATTTAAAAAGTCGTCACCATACCCAAGGTCATCTCAGTTTTCTCTATGTTATTTTCTAGGAGTTTTATAGTTTTGCATTTTACTTTTCGGTCTACAGTCCATTTTGCATTAATTTTTGTGAAGGGTGTAAAGTCTGTGTCTATGTTCATTTTTCTGTGTCCAGTTGTGGACACCATTTGTGGAAAAGATTATCTTTGCTGCATTGTATTGTCTTTGCCTTTTGTCAAAGATCAGTTGACTACATTTATGTGGATCTATTTCTGGGCTTCCTGTTCTCTTCCATTGATCTATTTGTTCTTTCACCAATATCATCTTGTCTTGATTACTTTGGCTTTACAGTGAGTCCCGAAGTCTGTTTGTAGACACAAAATTATTTTGGTAACACTCATCAACTAAAGTTTCTGGATATTAAGCTAGTGATCTGTTATCAACATAACTCCGCTTTTTGCTCTTGCGCTTTTGTTTGCCTTCACAATACCCCTGTTGACTGATTAGCTCAGCATCTCCAATTCACACTTCAAAGAGAGCCTGATTAGTTTAGGGAATTCATCTACTGGGCAGTGCTTTTCTAATTTGGCCTTCTCTTAACTTGTAACCTGTGGGTCTTTCAGCTTTGTGTCAGGGCTTTTTCTTTAGTTCAGTTTGTGACCACCCCTTAATTGGGGACTGTGAAAAAGGCAGTTTCTCTTGGTAGAGATCAGTAAACTTTTGTAAAGTTATGCATAAAATAGCCAGATGTCCTTTAAACAAGCCATTTCAGATCCTTTTTAAGTAGGTACTGCTTTAGAGTAGTAATGAGGAGGGTATAGTGGATGCTGCTGTGAGTGGCTCAGTTACCCCCTCAGCTGCCAGGAGTGTTACCTGCTGAAGACTCATACTGAGTCTCCCTAGGAATTGCCTCTGCCAGAGAGAGCTACCTTGTCCATGGTTATATACCCCTATCCAGGGGATATCCTGCATCTAATGATCAGGAGTACAAATGTGGGGGAACAAGAGTCTGTCCCCCTTGCCTTAACTTGTAAAAACTCTCAAAAATCATCTCAGCTTCAGTGTTCCATGTAGGATTGACCAAGGGCTAACATGCAACAGCAGTTGCAGCTTTGTGCAGTCCTACTTCCCTTGTTCACTTTACTGGAGAACTCTCCAATAAATTTCCTGCATGCAAGCTTTTGTTTCAGAGACTCTTTCCCACGGAATCCTTCTAAAGCAGAGGAGTTTTTATTTTCCCTTTTTGAACTTTTGGAATCTTTTCCCTGAAACTTTTTTTTTTTTTTAACTTTCAAGGTTTACATGAGATATTAACTTCCCTAATTCTTTCACTAGTTTGAAGTCTGTGATAACAGGAACACTGAAAACAGCATTTTTCTAAACGAGTATTTTATATAAGAAATTTAGGAATGCAAGGAAATAAGTAAGATGTGCAGGAAATATTTTAAGTGATTAGAAGGATTTTGCATTATTATGAAAGTTCCTTTCTCATTGGCCTATAACCAAGTAGTTAGGGTTTCAATTTGACGTTTTAGTCTTTTATTATAACTGTCTCAAAATAATTTAAGCATACTGATTTTGAGATTTTCAATAATTCACAATTTTTGATTATTTTAGACATTTCCCCTGGTTTATTTTACTGCAGTAATACCCCTAAGAAGTAACAAATGTGTCATTACATATTCCATGGGTTGGACAAGGGAGAGTGGGTGCAGAGCACAAATGTATAGTAATCATTTCAACAGCTTTCTAATTACAGATGAGAATTTTGGTGTAGCTTTATATCCTTCCCATTTAGTAAACTCTTGCTTGCTAAAAGCTCTAGGCTAATCTCTGAGGATACAGACATGGCTAAGACTATCTCTGTCCTCAAGAACTTTACTCTAGCAAGAGAGAGATTATTCTTTTATTCACTCAGATCTTCATTCTTAACAAGTATGGTATGCTGAGCACCTACTATTGCCCTGGGAATACAAAGATGGAGTGTTAGTCTGTTCATTGTTGTGTCAGACAGAACATGTATTATGTGTAAAATTCATTGTAATAAAGAAAAAGAGGTTTGTATAAGGAGTAAAAGTGTAATATAAATGAGGAGCTATAGGAAGCAGAACATTTCTGGAGCTGCCAAGAAATAGAAATCTGGCCTAGGAAGACCCTAGGATTTATGCATCTGTGACTATTTCAGTAGGTTTGGTTTTAGAGGGTCTTAAAGAAAGTAGGACATATACTTGCGCATCTAGGTATTTGCTGAAGAGTCCAGTCGTTCTCCCAAACTAAATCAGTGGTACTTCCCCCAGAGCACTGACTACCTTGTTTTTGTATTCTTTAGAATCTAAGTGCCTTGCAGTTAATGTGCTTTCACTAAATGTTGACTGAATTTGTCTACACTGGTGTTTCTCAGAATGTTGGCCTCTACATTCCTGGGAGTTCCTGAGAATCTTTCTGGGAATCTGCAGGGTCAAAACTGTTTTCAGTAATACTAAAACATTATTTGCATTTTTTATTATTGTGTCACTTGCACTGATGGAACACCAGAATTAGTGGATAAAACTGCAGGTGTCTTAACGGAATCAAGGCATATGTACCAAGCTGTACTGGTGGTCATATTCTTTCACGATTATGAACTTGCAGTAAAGAAAAATACTGGTTAAACTTAAAAATGTCTTTGATAAAGCAGTGTATTAGTCTGTTTCTGTTGCTTATAACCAAATACTCAGAACTGGGTACTTTGTAAGAAAACAAAATTTATTGCTTACAGTTTCAGAGGCTAGGAAGTCCAAAGTCCAGGGAACACATCTGGGTTTTTTTTGTATGTGTGTGTGGTGAGAATCTTTATTGGTGGTAGCTTTACAGCAATGCAGGGGCAACACGTGGCTGAAAATGGCAGAGCACAGAGAGACTCTCATGTGCTTTCCTTTTAAAGCCCTCAGAACCACGCCCCTGACCACCATTATTAATCCATTCACTATGGCATGGTCCTTACAATCTAATCACCTCTTCAAGGCCCCACCTTTCAATTACCGTGATAGGATTTCATACCCTTAACAGTTACAGTGGGAATTAAGCTTCCAACATATGAACTTTGGAAGACACAATTCGATCAATCCACAGCAAGCAGTAGAAATTTAATTTTATTGAGTCTTTTTATTATTCTGTGTGTCAAAATGGGAAGTATGCGTAAAGCAGTCCTGCTGCATGCTAGACATTCAGTGATTGCCTTGAGGAAAAGCATGTGTATGAATGAATTGTGAGCTGAACTAGCTGGGTGTTTTTGTTTTTTAATGGAATATTATTTTTTACTTGGAAAATGATGGCCAGGCAAACTGTGGTTATATTTAGACCTGGATATTTGGGAGACGTATTTTGGAAAACCTGTTACTTCAGGTAAAATAACTGACAGTATATTTTGTTGTCAGTGATCAAATTCAAGATATCTAGCAGAAGTTAGAATTTTGGGAAAATTTGTATGGTTTCCCAGTACTTCCTGATGAGATAAGATATAACAAATAGGAAGTTTTGATATTGTATAAGGAAATGTATCAATATTTGGAAGATCTGTGTAACTCATTGAACCAGTATTTTCTAGATGACTGATGCATGATGTTACCAAATCATGCATATGTAAAAGATTCATTCAGAGTACAAAGTATACCAATGAATTTTAATATAATAGAATGTGAAAAGTTTCTTGATATGGTTTTATATTCCACATTGTAGTTAACTTTTAAGAAACTACTACTTATCAAGTTTTGGTATAGTATCAGAGAAGAATATCCACAATTATTTGAAAAGTCAATAGCCATATAAGCTGGATTTTCTTCATATACTTTTACCAAACAGTATATTACAACAGACTGAATGCAGAAATAGATATGAGAATCTAGCTGTCATCTATAATAGCAGACATTAAAGAAATTTGGAAAAATGTAAAACAGTGCTGCTGCTCTCACTAAGGTTTTGTTGTTTTGGAATATAATTATTTTTCGTAAAAAGATTTTATGTTAGCATGTGGTAGGTTTATAATTGTTACTTTTAAGTGGATCAATAATTTTTTTAAGGTTTTCAGCGTTAATTGCAAATACAGTAAATACTGATAGGTATAACCCAGACAAACAAAAGCCGTTTGGGGTTTTTAATGATTTTTAAGAATGTAAAGGGGTCCTGAGGCCATAAAGTTTGAGAATTGCTGGTCTATGTAGTGGTGAGTAATATTTTCTGTCTCATATACTTAATGTGCTGCATGTTACATGAAAAATGTTGTTGGATGTCATTTAGTACATGCATATTACATTTAAATAAGCCTTTTTAATGTTTTATAGAAGTAGAGACTAGACCACAAACTTATTTGCATTAATACTTGCTTTCAGTAATATGATGTAGCCTGTAATAATCCCCTGAATTATGAAAGTGTAGTGCAAATTTTTTTGGAAAAAAATTTCCTGACCTTGCACCCTTTTCTTAACCCCTTAAAAATAAATAAAAAGAGTAATGCTTGAGCTAGATATGACAACTGTATAATTATTTTAATCTCTTTTTAATAAATTCTTACAGGGCTAGACAGTTAGCTCAGTTGGTTAGAGAGCAGCCTTATAACACCAAGGTCACAGGTTTGGATCCCTGGACCCACCAGCCATCCAAAATAAAAGAAAAAATTCTTCCAGAGAAAAATTAGAACCTCTAAATAATGTTCTTGGCAGTAGACTCATGTCTGTAGGTTAAATATACATATACACACACACACACATTTTAGTTGTTGTCTTGATTTGGTAATTCTGTGCAGTTCAGTATCAGGGGCAGCAGCTAGATTCACCTGAGCATTAAAATAAACATACGTTGATAGTTATTGATTCTGTTCCTAACACATATTTCTATCCAGGCCTTTATTCTGGTGGGCACCATTGTTAAAATTTGGTGTGTGTGTATATAATGCTTTTAAAACCATTACTGATTAAAAACAAGGGTGGTAGAGAAAAGCAGCACTGTTTCTCTGTGAGAAATGGAGTAAATTGTTTAGCATATTTATTCTGAAGTTTTTAAAGTAAGAGAAGTAGATTTGTATTAGGGTTCTCCAGAGAGATAGAATTGATAGGTTATGTTATAAATATATCAGAGGGGATTTATTAGAGGAATTAGCTCATGTGATTGTGAAGAGAAGTCTCACAATAGGCCGTCTGCAAACTGGATGCCAGTAGCTTGGCTCAATCCAACTCCAAAGGCCTCAAAACCAGGGAAGCCGATGGTGTCTTTGGTGTAAGTCCTGGAACCCAAAAGCTGAAGAGTTTTGAGCTCTGATGTCCACAGACAGGAGAGAATAGTGTATCTCAGCTCCAGCAGATATATTCTACTTTTTTCTTCATTTTTTGTTCTCTCTGGGTTCCCAGCGGATTAGATGGTTCCCACCCACGTTGAGGGGGCAGATCTTTTCCCCCCAGCCCACTCAGACTCTCATGCTAATCTTTTCTGGAAACACCTTCATAGACACACCTAAAAAGATAACTTTACCAGGTTTCTCGGCATTCCTTAATCTAGTCAAGTTCACACATAGAATTAACCTTCACAGGATTATTTTTAAGATCCCTTAAATATATGAAATTCTCATTTTAACTTGTAGCCACACGTTTTTAAAAAAATTACACAGTTGCAGCAAAAAATTTTTTACCAGCAATAGTTCATTAACCATATTAAGTATCTGAAAGAAATTCACATTTCCTGTGGTTATAAAATTAAGAAATGTGTTTTTAAACATTTTACTTTTAGAACTGTAAAGCCAGAATATAAAACTTAATTCTTCTAGTACAGAGATTTAAAAAAAAATTTTGTTGTATCAGGGAAACTCTTTAGACAAAAGCTGACTTAGAAACCCATTATGCAAAACAGGAAAAGTAGAGTTGTAGTTGACTTAACAATGAAGCTTGGCTTTCTGTAATAGTTTTCCAGTTGCTGAAGTGGTGGTCTATCATAACACTGTTTAAGAGGCAAGGATAGCACCCACTGATATCTATAACAAGTAACCAAGAAATTTAGGTTGAGTGCAGTTAAAAAAGCCAGATGCTTTTCAAAATTATCTTAGTATCATGTTTGTTATGTAAGTATTACATGGATTACAATAAAAAAAAATATTAAAATGGTGGCTAGTAAGTGCTATAGACATGAATATAGTCTTTAGAATATTTGCCTTTTATGATTTATTATTAGTAATGGCTTTTTTTTCCTCCTTCCTTTCTTTTAGGAGTCTACCATGGCTCAAGAATCTCCCAAAAATTCAGCAGCAGAAATTCCAGTGACTAGTAATGGAGAAGTGGATGACTCTCATGAACATGGCTTTAATCGGGTACGAACACTTTTCTTTGTTTTAATGCAAAGAATAAGCCTTAAAATGTTGAGATGAAGTAATAGACAAAATTTAATATAGGAATATTTTCTTACATTGGCTTAGCCAAGAATTTAATGTTATTACGTAGGGATGACTAGGTAGGCCATGTTAGTGATTTGTCAAGCTTAAGTTCCAGGCCAGTAAGCTATTAGGCTTTGATGTTATTTTAAGTAATTGTTCAGAATGAGAGTGTGTCTGATGATTTTGGCATATTACTTTAAAAAACTGCTTAATTGTATTTGTGATAAGAAAAAATTTTAACTATGTCATTTAAAAAATCGACACCGTCTAATCTCTTTTCTACATGTCAATCAGTACATAATTCCTAAGTAGCTGCTCCTGATTTTACTGTTAACTTTCTGAAGTAGCATACTTGACTCAGTGGGAAATGAAACTTGGGTTGCTTTTAATTGTCATCTGCTTCTCAGTTGAAATTTAAATTTGATGCATTTTCATGAGAACACCATGGGTTTGGAGATAATCTAGGTTCAGATTTCAGCTATGCTAGTTTAGCAGTGTAACCTTGAGCAAGAATGTATTTAATCTCTTCTAGTTTTTATTTTCTGATCTTTATAATGAAAATCTTATTTACTTTCATGAGGATATTAATATTAAATAAGTGATAATGCCTATTGTTGTCCTAGAAATGATAGAGATGGTTATTATTTCTGGAGATATTTACATTAATCATTCCTTTATATGACATTTGATACAAGTGTACAACTTTAAATAACTTTAAAAATACCATTTTCATATTCTTGAAAAAGTAATTGTTGAAAGTTATTTGAATTATTTTATGGTTTAAGTAGAACTGTTTAGTTCATGTGTAGAATAAAATCCTTAAGTTTAATAGAGGGTGATACTTTTAGATCAGGATTTCTCAATCTCAGCACTACTGACATTTTGAGCCAGATAATTCTTTGTTGTGAGGGGTTGACCTGTGCATTGTAGAATGGTTAGCACTTTCCTGGCCTCTTCCTACTAGATGCCAGTAGTACCCTCAAGTTGTGACAAGCAAAAATGTCTCCGAATAATGCTATATGGCCCCGGGGGTGGGGAGAAACTAGCCCCTGGTTGAGAACCACTGTTGTAGATAGATCCATTTAATTGATATTAGGAAATTTCATTCAAGGCTGGCCAGTTAGCTCAGATTGTTAGAGCCTGGTGCTGATAACACCAACATCTAGTTCAGTCCCTCTACCAGCCAGCAAAACAAAAAAAGGAAAGAAAAAAAGAAAATATTGTTGAATTTCATTTATTTTTGCCTCAGCAGTCTTTTGAAAGAAACTAATATGTATTCAAGCATGAGGTTTATTTTAACTGCAAGTGCTTTAACTTGGTTTCTTAGTACCTTTGGCCCAACATAGAGTGACTCATAGAAATAAAGACTCTTAAATTCTTAGCACACAAAGGAACTTTTTACTTCAAGTTTTAATCTTTCTAAGACATAATTGCATCAAAAGGAAACTCTTATCAAGACTCTACTAATTACGTTATAAACTTCTAGTAGTTCAAGTACTCATAATATCAGGATTTTAGTTAATTTCTTCATCTCTTTTTGGGGAACATCTCCTTTTACAAATTTATTCTGCAAATATTATTGAGTATCCTCTATGTACCAAGTGCTGGAAAGATACCAGTGAACAGAAATATCTGCCATCAGGGAGCTGACATTCTAGAAGACAATCTGATGACAGTTGCATTGAGTATTGGGGAAGTTACCTACCACATTAAGCCTATTCTTTTTCTTCTTCTTTGTTTTTATTGAGGTATAGCTTATGCACAATAAAAAGCACAAATGTTAAGTGTACAGCTCAATGGAATTACCACCCAGGTCAAGATGTAGAACATTTCCAGGACCTCAGAAGGCTCACTCATGCCTTTTTCTAGGCGATACCCTCCTTACCCCCTCCCCAGGTTAACCATCTCTAACTCTATCATCATAGATTGCTTTTGACTGTTCCCGATGGGTATATCAATGTAATCATACAGTATGTACTCTTTTTTGACTGGCTTTCACTCAACATTGTGTCTGTGAGATTCATTCATATTGTTGCTTATGGCAATATTTCATTCTTTTTATTTGTAGTAGTTTTCCATTGTGTTAATATATAACAATTTGTATATCCATTCTTCACTTGATGGATATCGAGGTTGTTTCCAGTCCACAGAATAAAGCTGCCATGACCATTCTTGTACAGGCATTTTGGTGTACATAATCACCTGTGTGTGCCAAGTATATACCCAAGAGTGAAATTGCCAGATCATGAGTATATAAATATTTGGCAAGTGGTGGAACCAGTTAACAATTCTACCATTAATGAATGAGAGTTCTGGTTGTTTCATATCCATAAAGCTGTTGGTATTTCACTTTCTACTGGGAGATTGAGGAAAAAAGATGTTGTCTTCTTCAGTGATCTCCCCTTATTGGATGTGAACTTTTATCAGTGGGCAAGCTTCTATAACCCACTACAGCCAGAACACTCCATTTCATCTCCCTGAAGAAGTTCAGCATCATAAAGCTTAATTGTTTCTGTTGTATCTGCTTATATTTGTCCATTTCTTTCTTTTTTTTTTTTTTGAGTTTGCAACTCGTTTTTATTTTTATTTTGGGGGGATAGTATTTTAATTATTTCATATACTTAATTTTTTAAATTTTTAAATAATTTTTTTTTTTTTTTTGTCAATATACATTGTGGCTGATTATAGTTCCCCATCACCAAAACCCCCTCCCTCCCCCTTACCCCCTCCCCCCCAACAATGTCCTTTCTGTTTGCTTGTCGTATCAACTTCAAGTAATTGTGGTTGTTATATCTTCTTCCCCCCCCCTTTTTTTTTTTTTTTTTTTTGTGTGTGTGTGTGTGTGTGTGTGTGTGTGTGAGAATTATATATTAATTTTTAGCTCCCACCAATAAGTGAGAACGTGTGGTATTTCTCTTTCTGTGCCTGACTTGTTTCACTTAGTATAATTCTCTCAAGGTCCATTCATGTTGTTGCAAATGGCAGTATTTCATTCGTTTTTATAGCTAAGTAGTATTCCATTGTGTAGATGTACCACATTTTCCGTATCCACTCATCTGATGATGGACATTTGGGCTGGTTCCAACTCTTGGCTATTGTAAAGAGTGCTGCGATGAACATTGGGGAACAGGTATCCCTTCGACTTGATGATTTCCATTCCTCTGGGTATATTCCCAACAGTGGGATAGCTGGGTCGTATGGTAGATCTATCTGCAGTTGTTTGAGGAACTTCCATACCATTTTCCATAGAGGCTGCACCATTTTGCAGTACCACCAACAATGTATGAGAGTTCCTTTTTCTCCACAACCTCGCCAGCATTTATTGTTCAGAGTCTTTTGGATTTTAGCCATCCTAACTGGGGTTAGATGGTATCTCAGTGTGGTTTTGATTTGCATTTCCCATATTTGTCCATTTCTATTGCTTATAACAAAATACCTGGAACTGGGTAATTTAAAAGAAAACAAAATTTATTGCTTGCAGTTTCAGAGGCTGAGAAGTCCAAAGTCCAGAAAACACATCTGGTGAAGGTCTCCTTTGGTGGTGGCTTTACAGGGACTCAGGGGTCTCACATGGAAGAAAATGGCAGAGCAGAAAGAGAGAGACTCTCACGTGCTCTCCTTTTAAAGCCATCAGAACCTTGCCCCTGACCACCATTTTTAATCCAATTAAAAAGAATGAAATATTGCCATAAGCAACAATATGAATGAATCTCACAGGCACAATGTTGAGTGAAAGCCAGTCAAAAAAGAGTACATACTGTATGATTCCTTTGCTATACCCATCAGGAACAGTCAAAAGTGATCTATGATGGTAGAGTTAGGTTAGAGATGGTTAACTTGGGGAGGGGGTAAGGAGGGTATCGCCTAGAAGAAGGCACGAGGGAGCCTTCTGAGGTCGTGGAAATGTTCAAGAGAATCTCTGAGATATTTAATATCCCTTAACTAAGATAAAATTTAGCTATGTGCTCCCTTTCCCCATGTGTAAAAATAATATTCCAAAAACTTTTTGACTGTTTGAATAAATCATACTCAAGATCTCTTAGGCATATGTTTACCTAAGTTTTGGCTCACTTTTCGTTCTTTATTTTCCTGAGCAATATATGGTTTGCATTTAATTTCAAATCTGTTTTTCTATTTTAGTAGAGATAAAATTTCATAGAGAAAAGTTAAATGTATAGCTTAGCAGTAGACTGTATTTTATAGACTAATAAAGAGATCTCGTGTAAGAATGGATCATAACCAGTTTTCTGAGGTATTTTACTTATATACATCTTACTTTTATACTTATTTGTTGTTTAAAATATTGTAATGGCTTTTATTTAATGCATACTACATAATACACTTTAAAAAATATGAAGTCAACATAAAATCAAGGTGATACCGTATTAAGTTGTTGTAACTTGGCTTGCCAGCTGGTGTCGCTATCGCACAGGCAATGATGTTATAATGAAGTTGTAATAAAGTTTTTTTTTTTTTCTTTCTCTTTGCTGTTTGATTTTTCATTTGACTTCCTTTCTCAGTCTGTCCTGAGAGAGATCCTGGTTAGATTCATACTCAGCATTCATATATAGAGAGAGATTATAATGGAAACACCCTACCTAGAAATCCCCTTGTCAACAGTTTAGTCATTGTCTCATACGTTAATATTTCTTGGTTTGTTACGTTTTTTATTAAGATAGGGGGTAACACCTAGATGAGGAGAGGATAGGATAATCTTACTATTATCTCAGTTTTTATACAGCAAAAATATTTCTGCTTCTAAATAAAAAATAGTTCTTGTTTTTTAAGGATTAGTAGAGTTTAATTTCTAAAGAATTCGAATTACTCTGACTTGTAAACTGCATATTATTTATAATGGATGCAATTATAGTGCTGGTGAAAATATTAGATTAGAAATTTACAACTTGCATCATGAGTTAAAGAGAGGAAACAAATATTAGCTTAACATGGTTGAATCTTCTTTTAAATTAAGTTATAGTTGGCAGATTTAGAAAAATTACGTCATTGGACATAGCTGAAATGGAACTTTTCCTGTGGAAGGCCTAAAACAAAAATCCATAATTTAGAGTTTTTCTACCTGTGAACCCTTTCTCTAGAAAAATGTATATATACACAAAACTACCAAATTTTCTTTTCAAATTTAGGGAGCTTAGATTCCCTGAGTCATACCTATGGGTTCTTAGGTTCCCTGGGTCTTAAGAACCCCTGATCTGTAAGTTTTGTTAAGTCACAGGATTTTATTTAGTAGGAATACCTTAGAGATCTCTGAGTCTATTTTATTTTACAATGGAGGAAAATAGCCCTTGAGATTGTGATGGAATTACCCAGTATTAAATAACTGTACCAAAAGTTCATGTGATTTGTCTATAAGTGCAGTCAGGGCAAGAACTCTCTTTCATTACCTTATACCCGGGGACTGGCAATAGTGCTTGGCACATAAGAAATAGTAGAGGCTTTCAATAAATGGTAAATCAGTGTTCACTCCTGCTAGAGCCAGGACTGGAAACGATGTTTCTGTACTTCTGTGGAAAAACAGGGAAGAGTTATTGTAATCTTAAATTTGATGTCTTGTGTCCTTAATTTGCATGCCATGTGTTATTTGAGTTTGCACGTGTGTAGTCTTTGTTGTTGTTTTAATTTGTAATGCTTTTATTGAACTAAGTAATTTCTCCATTCCCCTGTTCTTAGTAGTCTGGGATAATATACTCCACCAGTCTGGAGAAAACTTGGGAAGGAATAGAATATAAAAAATAGAACACTGTTTTGGACATACTTCCACCTCTTTATCCCCCACCAATCTAGTGTCGTAACTTATTAATTTATCTGCTTGTTATTTATCATTCATTCATTCATTTATCATGTATTTATCTGCTTTTCCCAGGAGATTGGAATCACTGTTAGAGCAGAGACAGTGTGCATGCAGCATGGTTTATGGTTCACAGTCATTGCTCAATAAAAGAGTGAATTCCATTATAAGAACGTAAAGTTTGGCATCTTTTCTACTTCAGCCATCTTACCCTAGAATTTTAATAGCATGCAATGACAATTTGTCGTCATACTGTATAGTAAAACAATATAATGATTCCACATTACTCACATCTAAAATATTTAGTAGCTCAGACAGTGGCAACATTGAATTTGATGGAGCTTTTTCAGAAAGCCACTTTTTATGATATGTGTATCTTAAACCCTTTTAGAGGTATGGTGAATGTTTTTCAAGGATTGTTTAACCCCTGCAAATGTGATTCATTTTAATATTTACTTTAAAGCTATAGAATATATTCTTAGTATTGTTATCACAAGTCAAAATTTTGCATATATGTGTTTACTATATACACATACATTAAGTGAATTCTGGATTGACTTTCCTGTTGAAAATTATGAATAAATATAATTCATAATGAAAAGCTGAAGCCTTGTCTATGTTAATTATAACCTGTAGATTGTGTCCGTATTTATAAAAGCTATCATGAATAAATGTTTTCATCTCTAGGAGGAATTATTTTGAATGTAGATACATACAAATGTCTCTCCACAGTGACAGTCTTAGAATGAATTCAGCATTTCATGGTACATGATTTCCTCTTATCAAACTTCTGTACTACTTAGAATCTAGACTAGGAGTGAGAGCTGAGGCCAACAGGGTAAGCAGTTAACCTATAAAAGGTGGTGGTACTATAAGTTCTTGCTAAATGTTTGTTGAATGAATGAATGAGATAGGGAAAGAGAGAGATTGAAATTGTGTTATCTATGTGTTGTATATGGTAGTAAAATGTAGAAAATAGAGAAGTCAGGTGATTTACTGTCTTGATCAGGTGGAATAACATATAGGAGGAGACTGTGGTCATAAAGTGAATTATTAGACTTACATAAAGTGAGATTCTGGAAGTGTTGCTTCCCAAGTGATGACAAGATCTAAAGAGGACATTCAAGTTTGGTTGCTTAAGTGGAATGGTGTATGAGAGGTGAAGGGCATTAGAAATGAAGAGGTTAATCAAATCTGAGACTAAGGTATAGGTTGGATTGCACTATACTTAGTCTACTATATATTTTATCTGCCCTCACACTTTTATGGTACTTTGCCAACAGCAAATTCCCAAGCCTGATTCAAATTATCAATTTTAGGCATTCCTACAAGTATACTGGGGGAAAAAATTATACACCTTTATATATTATTTCTATATTCCATCTTTCTGCATCAACATAGATAGGCATGTTCATACAATAGATTTTATTTCATTTTAAGTTATTTACAATTTGTATTAAAAAATATAGCAACATACTACATACCATGCCATTAATGGACTATAGTTTTGATGATCTATGAAAACTCTCAGCTTAGAAAGCTTATATATCAGCTTGGAAGGATTTGCTAATGAACATATAATCATTCCCTGAAAGTGTGCCCAATGGCATACAGAAGGTTCGGAATACCAGGATAATGGTAAGAGTACAGCAGAAGACCTAGATATGCCAAAGTTCTCAATAAATATTTGGGATTGACTGAAAGATGTATGACAGTGTTGAGGTGGGAAAGAGGACAATGAGGTAGTGTGGCACACAGGAAACGGGGGTGAGGGTGGGAGTCAGTGTTGCACAAGGATGGAAAACCAGTTCTCTACAACAGAGTTCCTCAAAGTAGACCAAAGAGCACCTGCATCAGAATTACCTGACTGACTTGTTTGAAATTCTGACTCCTGGGCTCTGCACTCCAGTTTACTGAGAATCACAGCTGGTAGCTAAGAGGAATCTCCATTTTTAATAGGATCCTCAGGTGATTCTTACTGAAACTAAAGTTTGAGAACTGGTAGTTTAAAAGTACCTAAGGAGAGCTGAGAAAATACTGACCCTGCCTTCTAGCAGTAGAATGTTGATAAGTAGAATGTTGGAGGATAATCAGCTTTGGCTAATTATTGTAGAGAGGCAGAGGGGCCACTATGAGGAAATTAATGATATTGCAATGTATTTACAGTAGAACTTGGATAATGAGCCTTGTAAGAATAATAGCTTTGCTTCTGGCAGATATTCCTTATAGACAGTTAAATGTTAAAACAACAAAAGGAGATTTTAAATTGCCATGACTCATAGGACATTTAACATTAATTTTTCAGTCTGTTTCTTTAAATTATATTATGTACATCCTTTGGACGTTTTTGTCTTTTTTTTTAAAGGATATGCACATTTGTTCAAATAACAAATATATAAACTGAATAACAGATGAATAATAAAATACTCTATAGAACATAGGGCTTCAATTTTTCACAAAAACTGGAGATGTAAAACATTAAAATTTTAATACCATGTGAAAAATAATTTTCGAGGGCAAGTATAGCATAGTCTGAGAACTGGTAGGAAGAACATGGAATGATTTCCTGAGGAATTGCTATCTAAGCTGAGACCTGAAGGATGAGCTAGCCACGTGAAGAAGGTGAGGAATATTTCCATGAGAGGCAACTGTAAAGATGTGAAGGAGGTGTGAGACCAGAGAATTGAAAATTCATATTGTTGGAGTGGAGAATGTGGGAGCAGGTGTGTGAGAAATAAGGCTAGAGAGAGCTGTAGGGACTAGATTCTGCAAAACCTTAAACCCGTGTTGAAGATATCAGACTTTACCTAAAGGACAGTGGAGAACCATTAACTGGTATAAAAATGGAAATATCTCAACCAGGTTTACATTTTAGAAAGTTGTCTCTGGCTACAGTTTAAAGAATGAATTGCAGGTTGACAGGACTAGAGACAGGGGAAACACATTAGATCACCAAGGGAAAAAGAGAAAACTTAGGACTTTCTCTGATAGAGAAATTAGAACCAGTAAAGAACATGAAGCTGTTTTTAAAGGTGTAGATAGGAGAAAAACTGGGAGCATATAGTGTAAGGAAGAAGAGTTTGTGTAATTTATAGTATCCTTGGAGAATCCTTATAAACTGTTGGTTGTTACAGTACATACATGCTTTAAGAATCACTCCTTTATTCAAGATTTCTCCTCCTAGTCCTATTAGTAAAAGGGGAGGATTAATTAATTGTGTTAGTCAGTTTTTGTTGCTTATAACAGAAACTGGGTAATGTAGAAAGAAATGAAATTTATTTCTTAAAGTTTAGGGGTATGGGAAGTCCAAGGTCCAGAGGGCACATCTGGTGAGGGTCTCCTTCTGGGTGGGAACTCTCTACATAGTCCCATGGCAACACATGGTATTACATGGCAAAAATGGCAGGAGTAAGAGTAACATTCTCACTTGCTCTCCTTATAAAGCTGTCAGAACCATGCCCATGACAACCCCTTAAACCCTCAGCCAATTACTCTGTGAATGGATTAATCCATTCATGATTGTGCAGTCTTCACAATTCAGTCACTTCTCAAAGGGGCCCCACCTTTCAAATACCATAATTGAATTTCCTACCATCCTAACACTGTTACAAGGAGGATCAAGTTTCCAGTACATGAACTTCGGGGGTACACATTTGACTCGTAGTGTTAATAAATCTCTAATTCTGCTTATATAGTCCAGTTTTGTGCATCTAATTAAGGATGTATACTTTAAAGCAAAATTGCTGGACATTTTGTGTTCTTTATGTATTGGTTTCACCCTAACTTTAGTTCAGAAGTAAATTAACATGCTAAATTTTAGGTTATAAATTTATATTTTTAACCTTATTCTTGTTCTAACCTCTATTAAATTATGCAAAATGGAGGCAAGTTATTTTGGTTCAAAATGAGCAACCCTTCACAGCTTTATGAAAGTTTTTTTTTGTTTGTTTGTTTGTTTGTTTTAATTTTTAGTGAATCAAAATTGATTATACATATTTTGGGGGTTCAACATTGCGATATGTTGATCAGATCAATATTACTAGCATATATATTGTTACAAATTGTAATCATTCTTTATGCCCCTTGTATAATCCTGCTCCATCCCCCTTCCTCTCCCCCTCCCCCCTCTAATCACCCTAGAATTTCTTCTCTCCCTCTGAAAGAATAATGGTTACTCTGTTGATTTGCAGCCCAAATGATCTGTCCAATGCTGAGAGGCGTGATCAGGTCCCCCGATATAATCATAGAGCAGATGTCTCTTCCATCACTGTGAAATGGGCTCTGTGGAGACAGACGTCCTCCTCCTTTCTTTATCTCTGCTGGTGACTCTCCTTGTGTCAACTCACTCCAGTGGCTGGTGGACCATCTGCGTGGTGGTTGTGGCATCTAGCCATCCATGGTTATCGTGGTGGCTGTGGTGGGCCACCCACATGGAGGAGTTGTTTTGGGCCTGTTCCATGGTGCTGGCAGTGTGCTTGGTTATGGAGAGTGTCTGATCCCCAGTTCTATGCCCTGGGTCCCCGAGTGGGTCCTGAGGTGCTGGTGCAGTGTGCCTGGTTGTGAGAGGGGGTTCTGGTCTCCTTCTCCATACCCTAGGTCCCAGTGTGGGCCCCGAGGTGCTGGCACGGTGTGCCTGGTTGTGGGAGGGGGGTCTGGTCCCCTTCTCCATGCCCCAGGTCCCTGGGCGGGCCCTGAGGTGCTAGCATGGTGTGCCTGATTGTGGGAGGGCAGTCTGGTCCCATTCTCCATGCCTTGGGTCCCTGGGCAGTCCCCAAGGCACTGACACATGGTGCCTGGTTGTGGGAGGGGGATCCAGTCCCATTCTCCATGCCTTGGGTCCCTGGGTGGGCCTCAAGGCACTGGTGCTGTGTGCCTGGTTGTGAGAGGGGGTTCTGGTCCTCTTCTCCATGCCTTGGGTCCCCAGGTGAGCCCCGAGGTGCTGGCATGGTGTGCCTGGTTGTGGGAAGGGGGTCCGGTCCCTGGCTGCTATGAAAGTTATTACTACAAATATTTCTTTGTATCCTTTGAAAAGGACTTAAAATACATATGAAATTTATTTGGAACTTTTGCCAAAAGCATTATATTTTGTTTTAGCTTAGTTTTTTGAAAAAAACATTTTTAAAAACTGCTGAATACTCTAGCATCACCCTAGTAACTTGAATAGAAGGTTAACTTCAGGTTTTTTATTCTATTTTATTGTACAGTTGTTGAGATTGGCCTGGAAAAGTCTTAAACTTTGAGTTGAATGTCAGCAAATTAGGGATTTTACGTTGTTAGTCCTAAATAAGCTCGTTGTCTCTGACATATATTCTGGAAACTATACGAGTAAATGCAGTAGCAAATATTTTTTTAGTTACTAGGCTAATTACAGCCTTAAAATTGAGACACTTTTTAAAAATTTAAGGGTTATGTAAAGAAGGCACATTTAAAATTTTTGTGAACTAAGAGGCTATATTGTATTTCTTAGAGACTGAGTATTTTACAAAAAATAGTCAACAATCTCATTAAAATCCTAGGTGTTTTGTCACAAGCCATTCATTCCTCTCACATAGACTTTACTATTTTGTGTCGCTCTGTGCTGCCAGACCACTATCAAAATGACAGTTCTCTTCAGAATCGGAATGGACCCATTTGCACCTCTTTTGGTTATGCTCTTTCTGTTAGTACAGCTTAGGCATAGAAAGGCCTTAGGTTTTTTCTGGAAGAACTTTTGTTTGTTGGGTCAAGGAACCCCTGCAGACCACTGAGAGTGTTTTGAGTGAAGTGTAAAATCCTCAACACTAAAGCAGTAAAGTTGTCTCTTCCAGAGGCCATGCATGACAAGATGGAAGGTGGATAATCAGAGATATCTGTCTATCATATCTACTGTTTAATTCATTATTGGCTACTCTCCTCCCAAATACTATTTCTGTAATACCTCTTTCCAGGAATTTATACAACATTCTGTGACAGGAGAATGATTCAAATGAGTAATATTCTCTTAGATAATTTCCAAGAATACAGCAAATACAACTATCCTGGGCCTGTGTGCCTTTTGTATGTTGTCTGAGTGTGTTCAGATGACAGGTTGTTTTTTTAGCCCTCATATTTTGAGGGATATCTTTGATACCTTTTTTCTTAAGGAGAGCTGTTGTCTTTACTGAAGTATAAGCTCAAAACTTAAGGCATCATCCAAAGAAACTGTTCTCAAAAGAGTTGACCTTAATGATTAAACTTGCAAAGTTAAAAACATATTTTAGTGGCTTGAAGTATTTTATGTCATAAATGATATGTTTGTCTTTCAGAGAGAGAAGATTGTCTGGTTTTAATGTAAATGTGAATAAAAGGAATATTAATATTTAAAACTAGAAACTATTGCTTTAGGAATTAAAAATAAACTGAGAAAGTTAAAGGTTACTTATTTAGTGAAATGAACAGACTCAGTGACTTAGTTTAAAAATAGGAAGTAAATATAAAAACTAAATGTAAAGAATGTTTTCTTTTGGATTCTAAGTCCTCTTCAGAACAATATATAGTTGAAAAGGATGTTGTCCTGTGACAAGAGGTTTTAAGTAACATTAGGAAATGAGTGAAGTGGAACAAGGCTGTTCATCTGTTTTGTACCAGTAGGAAATTATGAGTTTCCATTAGTGTGTTTAAACTTAAGCAGATTCTGAAGTAATGATTTTTTAAAGGTATTTCTTTAAACAAATCTTTTAGAAAACAGACTAGCTAAAATGAATTCTAAGTCTCTAATAAATTGTTAATGGTGTATTTACATTCACTTTACATTACAGTTAATATTGTTTCTTCAAGCTTTGTCCTAACCATATTGCTAGTTAGTATCAAAATGACATACTTGTGTCCCAGTTTTCTTATCTGTGAAATGGGAGTGATAGTAACACTTACAGTATTATTGTCAAGATTAAATGAGATAATATACACACGGTTCTTGCTTTGTATAGTGCTAACATACATTAACTTCAGTTACCATAGTTTAAGTAACACCAGTCACCCAACCGCACAGTTCACTCCCTTACTTTGTTCTGGACTCTGCTCACATTTTACTTCCTCAGAGAGGCCTTCCCTGAATTATAACCTCTAAAGTAGCAACCTTTACCTGTTACTCTCTATCCCTCTTATCCTGCCTTAAAAAAAAAAAAAAAAAGAAAACTTATTTGCTTGTTTATTACTTATTTACAGCACTTATTACCACCTGACATATGTTTGTTTACTATCAGTCTCCTCCTTTCCTACCTCCTACCCCCTAGAATGTGAATCTGTATGGGCAAGGACTTTATCTGTGCCTTTCACTGCTGTATATGTAGTATCTAGAGCAGTGGCTTTCATGAAGTTTGTGCTCATTAGATATTGACTCAGTAGATAAGAACGGAAAGAAAGAATGAATTTGTGCTCCAGAGCTCAGGCAGTGCTTTCTCCTTTCCTATTTGGTTTTTATTGACTTAGTTCATTCTGAATTCCTCTGATACTTAGTCACTACTTTGGCAACAAGTTCAACTTTTATGTTAATGTATATCTTGTTTCTCTAACAAGATGGCAAAGAATGTACCTTATCTTTTTCTTTGCCCAGGAAGTCTAACATATGGTAAGAGTAAGCAAATACTCATTAAATTAAACTTAAAAATAAACCAGTTTCTATTGCAACTTCTTAATCTATATGGTATTGAGTTATAAGTCCTTTAGTTTATTCAGCAAATTCATTTATTCATTTATTCAACAAATATTTATTGAATACCTACTATATTTCAGGTACTATTTTAGGTGCTGGGCATATAGCAGTAAACAAAATGGGCAACAACCCTGCTCTCATGAAGCTTACAGTATATGGAGGGGAGACAAAAATAAACGAATACACACATAGTATATCATTCATTGGTAATTGCTATGAGAAAAATAAAACAGGATAGGGGGAATAGGGAGTTCCAGTGTGGGGGTTAGCGGGGACTGCTATGATATGTATGGTTAGGAGAAAGCCTCTATTGATGAAGGACCAAGCCCTGTGAATTTGTGGTGAAAGAGCATTGCAGGTAGAAGAAACAGCAAGTGCGAAGGCCCTGAAACAGAGGTAGGTTTAGTGTTTTCAAAGAAGCAGTATGGCTGAAGCAGAGTCAGCAAGGCTGGGGATAGTAGGAGATGAAGTCAAATCATGTAATCCCTTGAGAACATTTAATAGTTCAGGTTTTATTCCAAGTGAGATTGGGGGCTATTAGAGAGATTTGAATAGAGGATGACATGATCTGATGTTTGTATAGGGGATAACTTTAATTGATGTGTGGAGTTAGGAGTTTGTTTCATGTACAGGATAAGGGAGACTAGTTAGTTAGAGGCTCTTGGAATTATTCAAGTGAAATATGACGCTAGTTTAGACTAGGATGGTAGCAGTGGAAATGGTGAGAATTGGTTTGATCCTGGATATATTTTGAGGGTAGTAGGATTTGCTGATGGCTTAGATGTGAGTATTTGGGAAAAAGAAGAGTCAAAGATAATTCCCAAGATTTTTGGCTTGAGTAATTAATTGGTATTAACTGAAAGGGGTAAGAATAATGGGTATTATTATTTTGGTTTGTTAAGGGGAGGGCGTTTCTGTGGAATTAATCAGTTTGGGGCATGTTCAGTTTGGGATGCCTATTTGATCTCCATGTGGAGATGACAAATGTGTGGTTAGATATACTGGAGTTAAAATGGGAAGCCGGGGTAAGATACATAAATTTGGGAGCTGTCAATATGTAGATCACTTTTAAAGTTGGAAGACTTGAGGATAAGATCACCCAAGAAGTGAATATAGGAGAAAGAGTCCTCTGACTGAATCCTGGGGTACCTCAGGATTTGGAGGTTGAGAGATGAAGAGGAATCAGCATAGAACACATCAGATGACATAAGAGGACAATCAAGACAGTGTTCTTCACGAAGCCAGGATTGAAAGAGTAACAATGAGGACTAACAATCGCCTGTGTCAAATGCTGTTTGATAATTCAAATAAGATGAGAATTGACTACTGGATATGGCACTGATGAGGTCCTTGGTGGTGTTAAATAAGACCTCATTAGTTATTAATATTAATTCAGGATCCATCATACATATTGAGTAATTGCCTGGGCAAAATTAGTGAGCTCAAAAAAAAAAAAAGTTTGTATTTTAATTACTCTTAATTATTCCTAAATTTCATTCTTTCTCTCCATTCTTTTTGACTCTTCTCTGGTCCTAGGCTGTCATTATTGAATACCTGACATACAAGTATAGGAGTATCTTATGATTAATCTTGCCCCCATTTTTAACTCTTCCAAGCGGTTCTTACATGTCTGCCAAATTAATATTCTTAAAGCAGTCCTGGGCCGAGCCCGTGGCGCACTCGGCAGAGTGCTCCTGCCGCGGGTTCGGATCCTATATAGGAATGGCCGGTGCACTCACTGGCTGAGTGCCGGTCACGAAAAAGACAAAAAAAAAAAAAAGCAGTCCTTTAACCAAATCAAGCAAGTCTGCTATTCAAAACTTATAGCTTTTTACTTCAGTCAAGGCCAAATTTCCTACCTTAGTATTTTGTTATCTGGCTTCCTCCTAATTCATTTTCCTCTATCTCTCAACATAGATCTTTAGCTACATTGGCCATGGGAGCCTAGTTGCTGGCCTCCATGCTATGCCAGTAAAATGATACTGACCACTCCAGGCTTTCTACCTCTTCCCTTGCAATTTTTGCTGTTGATGAGAATGCATCCTTCCTCATCCCCCACCTCCACCCCCGTTCCATCTCTCCAAAGTTGCATGTCCTCCATGCTGGTAATTGATGCAGCTAAGGATCCATCTCTTCCTTTAAGACTTTTCTTCTGTCTAATGATCATTCCCTCTTTTGAATTCTTAACTACATTATAAATTGTTACATACATGTACTTTTCTGTTTTACATATTGCCTTCACCTACTGATTAAGAAGTGCATGTCTTGTCCTACTTAAAAAAGTATAATTCCCCATTTAGCGAAATATCCTGGACCCCTGCTATAAACTCCTACCATTACATTAAAAGATGTGTGATGGATTAGTAAAAAATATATAACACTAGTTATATATCTTTATAATCTGAGATCTGATATCTTAAACTATGACCAGTTTTAAGCTTAACTATTAGCTGTATTTACTTATAACTTGTCATAGCCCTGAAATTCCCATGCAAATTTAATAAAGGTAAATAGAAAAGTGATTTTATTTTAGATTTAATCTGTACTTTATTTTAGTTTGATTTCTTTGAAACTCCAGTCATGTGGATAGGCCACTTTTAAGTCTGAATTGTTAATTTAGTGGCATCCCATAGAGCCAGCAAACTGTAGCATCAGCTTTGGTTCTTGGTGATTTTAGATAGTTTTACTTGGCCTGTTTGCTTAATCATTACTAAGCCCTGAGACTTAATTTACAAGGTTCTGGACAAAACTTTTTAGAATATACTTAACTGTGTTTGCGTCTTTAAGAACACTGTGCTTCTTGGCTTTCTATTCTTTTTAAACTATAAGACTTAATGTTGAATATTATTTTTATTACACTTAAGTTCAACTGTAAGCTTACTTGCAGTTAGGTCAGATAATATCAGTGTTTAATATAAATCTAAATAGAAGGAAATTTCTTTACCCAACCCAGATGAAGTCAGAGAAGCCCAATTTACCTAGCTAACCTTGAAATCAAAGGGAAATTAGCATCACAAGTATTCAGTTTGTTTATACTGACCATTAATCAGGCTCATTATGATTATATTAGACATTAGTCAATTTTACATATTAGATATGGCATTTCAGTGGCCTTAGTTTCATTTCTTAAAACAATTTTCCTGATGTATTAGTAGCTTAAAATTTTTTTTTTTTTTTTTTTTTTTTTTTTGTCTTTTTCGTGACCAGCACTCAGCCAGTGAGCGCACTGGTCATTCCTATATGGGATCCGAACCCGCGGCGGGAGAGTCGCCGCGCTCCCAGCGCAGCACTCTACCAAGTGCGCCACGGGCTCGGCCCAAGCTTAAAATTTTTAAATTGAATTTTAATATCTGCCTGTTGCTTAGTTCCAGAATAATGAAAGTGTATTGTATGAGGTTACTTCAAAAAGTTAATGGAAAAAGTGAATTACAAGATAATATAAATCTTTCCATAAGCTTTTTGAAAACCCCTCTTATTTGATATACACTGTACCAGTCAATAACAAATCTTGCTGTATTTGCTGCTGATTATACATCATTATAGAATGCCATGACAGTATAATGTAATACTACATAGTAGAGAGGAAAAATAGTTTAAGATGTGATTGAAAGGACACAATTATTCTGAACTGTTATGGGATTTTTTTTTACAAAGATTTTTTTCTTTTATTTAAATGTTGTTAAGGATTTGAAGCGTTCATTACCGTCTGGACTTGGTCTCTCAGAAACCCAAATTACATCTCATGGCTTTGACAGTACCAAAGAGGGGGTTATTGAAGCAGGCGCATTTCAAGGTAAGAGCCTATATATTTGTAAAGATGGCTGGGATGGAGGATGGGAGTTCACCAACTAGTACTTTTATTAATAAAACACAAGGGTCGAGCCCTATAATTTCGTGATAAAACATTGATTATAAACATAATCCTTTTCTCTTCGATTTAAGTAATTTAGGAATTATTTTAATAGTCTTCTTTATATAAATAGATCAATGTGCATAATATCACTGATTATTATTTAAGAATTGGCTTTAAAATACTGAAATAAAAATTCAGATATTATATCAAAATGTAAATTTAGAGTGTTTTAGCTTGTAATCACAAAATTTATAACTATAAATCAATATTGATTTGTATAAATACATATTTCCTATTTCAAAACAAATAGGAAAATAACTTTTATTTTTCCTACTATACATGCTGCATAGGAGGACTCCAAGACCATCATCACGTTCAGTAATTTGCTAGGAGGACTCACAGGATTCAATGTGTAGTCACACTTGTGGCTATGATTTATTACAGTGAAAGAATACCAAGCACAATCAGTAAAGGCAAAAGATGCATGAGGTAAAGTCTGGGGAGAACTAGGCACAAGCTTCCAAGGGTCTTCTCCCAGTGCAGTCACACATGAATTGCTTAATTCCCCCAGTGATGAGTTCTGACAACATATGTGAAATGTTGCCAATGAAGGGGAGGCTCATTTAGAGATTCAGTACCCAGAGTTTTTATCGGGGCTGCTCACAGAAGCATCCTCTGCCTAGCACATACCAAGATTCTTATAAGCAGGCATTTTTAAGGGTAGGCTAAGGTTAGGCCTGCTATGTTAACTCTTTCCTGCACACATCCTATAGATATATATATAGATATACATATATATACACATATATATGTATATATATGTTTTTAATAGAAAGGAAAAAACTGCTTCCTTTTTCTAATGCTCTTACCTGTAATAACTTTTTTCAGGTGGTTTTTTATTTTTACATGAGTGAAAGGAAGTAAACTCATGTGCACATCTGGATGTAGAAAATAGATTGTTTTCTTGACAGAGCTGTAGTTAAAGTGGGTTGATGTTCAGTGGAGTATATTAATTTTAATACTTCATTATGATTTCACAATATGAAAAAAAGATCTTCATGCCTTTGCAGTCCTTAGCTCTCTTGCAGATAATAGTATTCTATATATATATATATATATATATATATATATATATATATATATATATATATATATATATATATATTTTTTTTTTTTGTCTTTTTGTGACCGGCCGCACCGCGCTCAGCCGGTGAGCGCACCGGCCATCCTTATATAAGATCCGAATCCGCGGCAGGAGCACTGCTGCGCTCCCAGCGCCGCACTCTCCCGAGTGTGCCACGGGGTCGGCCCTGTATTCTATATTTTTATTGTACTATTGGTCAGTATATTATTCAAGAATGATTTAGATTTTGAACTCTGTTTTTTTGCTCCATGGATTCTGGAAATAGGCATTTAAAGTAATCCAGTATAATAGCCTCTACTTTTGCTGTGAAATGAATGGGCTATGTAGTGACATCATTTTTCTCCCTTTTCATTTTTATGCCCAGAAAAATAAAGCTTTAAAAGGGCTCGGGCATGTCAATGTCTTGGTAGTCATTCTGAAGCATTGTGGCATTCTTATGTTGGGGATAACTTTGAAAGGGTTGACTGATAACCTAAAATTATGAGTGCTTATCAATATGTCTTACTTTGTGTAATTCGATGCCAGTTTTGGACCAGTCACCAATTTCGAAATTTAAATATCAACACGGAATTAAGAACTAATTTACTAGAAAATATTTTAAGTATTTTTAATGACATCATTTAGCTGACATTTGTTTTACTCTTTTTCCCCTTAAAGTGAAACAGTATTATACAATAATTGAAATCAACTGGCATTTATAAACTGCTATAACATGATTATTAAAATGCCAGTTAGTTTCACTTGCTTATAGATACATCCCAATTCTTCAAATTGGAATAAAAAATGTTTCATAATAACGGCAGTAGTTTATGTCTCTTTGAACTGAGTTTATAAAACATTTTTTAACCCAAATTGCATTGTTATTAATGTATTAAAAAGATCATTAATCTGCCATACTCGGATTAGTTAAGCATTTATTGGAAAATGTAGTTGTTTTAAGTGCCCTTTTTAAAAGATATATGTAGATATATTGGAGTGAACGTGAGAAACAGCAACATGATTAAAATTTAGGAAATAGGTTTTTTGAAAAAATATTAAAGGAATTAGGACTATATTAACTCTCTGGAAAAATGACTGAATGATAACTTAATAATGGCCTTTTATCACTTGAACAGTTACTGCAAGAAGAATATTAACCATCTACTTTTCTGTCTAGATCAAATTTAGAAGAAATTATCTTTAAATTCAGCCTAAAAACAATAACAAATATTGAAATCTGCCTAACAACAAATATGCTGCAGAGTCAGTAATAGTGGGAGTCATGAATAAATCAAAGCTCATACGTAGGTTTTATTTTAATGGGGGGCTTCAATCATTGCATACATTTATTCATATTCCTAGATTTCTGTTGTTGAGATGAAACAGAGCTTGTTCCCCTAATTCCATCAATATGCAAGATCCTGGATTTTTAAGAACTTTTAAAAATTGGGTATTAGTGAATAATTCTGGTAATTAAATTAGTAGCTTAAAGGGTTAGAATATTGAAGATACAAAGAAGTGATAATTACCTTTGAAGGTAAAACAAAAAAGCTGAAGTCCCAGTTACCGCAGCACCATATCATTTGCAACTTTAGTTTGTAAAAAAGTTATGTATCATTTGTTATATATATTATACGCAGCTCATGTTGTGCCATGGTATTATTTCTCATGCAAGATTAATGAACTGTAATACCTAGAAGAAACAGAGCTCTGTTCCTGGGGTCAAGACATGGAACTACAGTATTCTTCTTTTATTTAACACTTTCTAATAATAAAAGTCCTTGTTCCTTGGATAGTAGAAATATATTCTTTGTTTAAAATGATGATTGGACTAGATTACCTATAAAAATGTTTTCCAACTCAGCAAATAACTTACAGATTATTGTTTTCTGTATTGAATTTAATAATGGAGAAATTATGGTATAGATTTAGAAAATCTGAATCTCTAATAAGAAACTTTCATCCTCTCTGGGCCTCATTTTTTTTATAGTTTAATGTGAAAGTTCAGACTAGTTGATTTCTGTCATTTCTTCCAGTTTTAAATTTTATAATTCAATAGATTTAAAGAGACAAGTATCTCTTACTTTGAAAAGGTAGTGTCAGTCTATGTAGGTCTATGGCGTGTTTGAATTTTAATGTGAGATCCAGTCCAAATTAAGGTTTTCACACTGTTAGAACTGGTGACTGTTTCCACATCAGAACTTAGTATATCTACAGTATGACAAATTATTACTAATTGTAAGTTAAAAAAAAAAAAAAAGTGGATGTTGATTCTTTCCTATTAGAAAATTTATGAATTTGGTACATTATATGTTTTCCAGAGAAATGGGGAAGAGTGTAATTGAAATAAAAGTACATTACAGACATTAAAATATTCTCAGCTAAATGTGGAAGGATTTCCATATTTTTTTCAACTTCTTTTTAATTATTCTCCCTTTTCTTTGGTTTGATGCTGGGCATTAACAACAATACAGGGTAGTCCATATTTCTTACTATGTAGATAACTCATAGTAACATGGTGAACTAAAGCTCAGAGATGTTAGGTAATTTGCCAGGCTGTTTCTGATACTATGTGATAGATAGAGCCAGAATTTCAAACCCAGAGTTAGAATTTAAAATTCATTTGTGTTTCATTTAAAAATTGTGTTCTTTATGCTGGTTCTCTAACTTGGCTGTGCTTGAGAATCATGAGTGGCTTTTAAAAAACTATAGATTACTGTTGCACTGAAAATCAGTAGATCTTGTGGAGTGTCCCAAGTATAAAAGCTCCAGGAGTGATACTTATGATCAGTCAGAAAACACTCAACATCAGCACTTCTCAAACTTGAAAGTACATATAGATCACCTGGAGATCTTGTGAAAATGCACGTTCTGGATCAGTGGGTCTGGGGCAGGACCTGAGATTTTGCATGTATAACAAGTTTCGAAGTGACTTAATTGATATAGGTCTCCTGCATTTACACTATGATTAGCAATGATCTACGGTACTTAAGATTTGAAATTTGTAATTCCTGTGAAGGCTATAATTCATTAACATTTCCTTAATGCCTTTGGATTTTTACTTGAAGAGCTTTTCCTTTGTACAGAAGAATAGCAAGTTATGAAATCTTTAATCACATTCTATTAATTGATTTTGGAAATAGCAGAGTCCAGGTAAAGTCCTCTTTAGATGTGATCTTGCCAAATTTCTTCATATACATTTATGTTTTATTTGGTTTTGTCAGTTTCGTGAAAAATTCATATAAGAACTCAGCCTGGTAGTGTTCATTTATTATTAGTCCTTTCCTGCAAGAAAGGAAATGTATGAATTCCAGTTTTTAATCCTAGTCTAGTGTTTGAATATTTTAAAGGAACTGTCAGTAAACCTATATTCAAAATGTATAGTGTGTGGAGGAGGAAAAGGATTTTCACAGTTAAATGTCTACCCTTTTCAGGTTCCCCAGCACCACCATTGCCATCTGTTATGTCTCCTAGCAGGGTTGCAGCTAGTCGACTGGCTCAACAAGGAAGTGATTTAATAGTTCCTGCAGGTATTCACTGCGCTGATTGGATAAAGCCCTTCTTGCTACTGCTGAAGCTAAACTAATTCACTCAGTTTCATAATCACTTGCTTTATATTCTTAGGTGTGTGTTATTCTGGCTATTTTGGTGGCTGCTCCTCTTTTTTTTTTTTAACAATAGGGGAAATGATCTTTTTAGCCATTGCCTGTCTTTCTGGCTTTTCAAAGTAGTTAGGTCGTATCACAAATCTGAAATTTAATCCATTTTTAAGATTAAAGACATGGTAAAATTTGATTTGTTTTAAATCATTCTTTCTTTGGTCTGGAAAATATATGTTCACTTATCTGATCCTCAACTCCCAGCTTTGCAGCTCTGCCCTTTGTTTTCAATTAAACAAAAAAGGAACTTTCAACAACTGGGCTGTTTGTTATTGGGAATAGATCAAGTGGAAAAGGTTGAGTCTTCTTATTTTCAGCTAACTTACAAATAGTATGCAGATTGTAACAAAAGACTGTAACTTATGAGTTATACCCAGTGAAAAATATTTTGGAAAAATCAATATCTTTGCATTGAATTTGCTCTGCACTTTAATGTTACTGGTCTGTAAAAATGGGGAGAAAATGAGCTCCACATTTCTTTTTATATGAAATGTTAACATTTCTATTTTGTGCCTATGAAAATTTTGTAAATTCTTATATGTAGTTCACAATCTTAGACTGTGGTAAATCTGTCGTAAAAGCTGGTCCAGCTCTAGGAATAACTGAGAGAAATTGTTTTTGCTGACCTTAAATTTTTAAAACCATTTTTACAACTTTTTCTCTTTTCCTTATTTCATTGTTCTTTTTGAATTATATAAAGTTTTTATTCCAAGTCATTAGTATAATAAACGTTTAGGAAACATTTTCTGCTATGAAAAATATTTTACTATTAGGAACTTTATGGTTATAGAGTTGCTTTTATGTCATGAATTTTTAATTTGGAACAATACATTGTCAGGACTTTACACTGCCTTTATTAATTATGGCTGGGTTTTTTTAGCCTTTTTTTTCTTGGTCTCTTGAGAAAAAAGAGGTACAATGTAGCTCTTGTTTCAACCCAGCCAGTCATACTGGTGTTAAGATAATTTTAATGAATACGTGAAATTTCAGCTACTTTTTCAAATCCTCCAAAATGATAGCAATGTTTTGTTGTTCTGGTCTACGTAGTACAGTGAAAGGAGGTCGCTATGGGGATTATGTGGACTTTTAGATTTTTATTGATGAAGGTAGTTCTTTTTTAGGGTCATTAGATTATAAGATTAGTTGTGGAAATTTTATTTTCTTGGAGTAAACTGTAGCTTATATAGAAAAGAAGGCTGATTGCGGCAGAATTTTTTTTTTTTAAAGGAAGACAGACATACCACATGGCATTTGTGTTTAATGAACAGAAACGTTTTTTAAGTAATTAGGAAATTATCTTCAGTGATTCTAGAAAAGCCCTTCACTTTGTGGAAACCTTTTTATTTTTTAAATGCATAAGTGGTTTAATTTCAACAGCATCAACGTTTTGTTTTCTTTCCCTACTTGGCTTTATCTGGATTGTGTTTTTATCTTTTGCTATGATCATGCAGGTGGCCAGAGAACACAGACAAAAAGTGGACCAGTTATTCTAGCAGATGAAATTAAAAATCCTGCAATGGAAAAGTTAGAACTTGTTAGAAAGTGGAGTCTAAACACCTATAAGGTTTGTAATTTTTTAATATTTCTACCCTACATGGTCCTAAGAATTTTCATTTGTATGTTATTCATAATATACTGTAATTATATGAATATATGAGAAAATAATGCCATCTAAACATGGAAATATAATTAGAAAATGAAGTATTTGTTTTATTATTGATCTCTGCATGTTATTTAAAAAGTCAATACAAAAGAGTAAAAAAGTTATTAAAATGCTTATTAACTGACATAATTTACATGATTGAAGAAATGTACTACCTTGGAATACATTTAACTGTAGAGCTGCTACAGATATACTTGCCCTCCCCCCACTTTGATACTTTATAGCAATCGAAGGTCAAGAGAGGTATATTAGTTCTCCAAAGTTTGAAATTCTCTTATCTTATTCTAGTAACTAAGCATTAACTGTACAGGCAGCACCAGATTGCAAATGAATTGGGTCTCAAAAGTTTGTTAACATTGTTAGTTGCATTGCTTCAGAGTAATTGGTGGTTATTTTTCTTATGCTCTTTGTAAAACAAATAAGCAAATTATTTAGTCTGTACTGTATTTGATGTATTACAAATAGCGTAAGCTTCAAATCGACTTAGTACCCTTGAATCTTAATGGGAACAAGACAGTAGACTTGTTAAGTGTTAATAATTAAATGGATGAAAGTCCTAGCAGCTCATGTTAGAGCATTAGCCACAGCTCTCTCTATGTTCACCAATCATTTGTGGGTCTGGTGGTTGGTAAATCAGGAATTTTCTGTATTTTTGTACAGAGCAGTTCTCTCTTATGTGTCTTCTCAAGAGTAATACAGAAGTGAATTTATTTTTTCTGTTAATACTTTAAAATATGATCTGAAATCCTTTGCAGAAGTACACGTTTTCTTAAGATGGTAAAAGTGCCCTGAAACGTGCTACATGAATCTGTCCAAAAATTATTTAGCTCATGTCAGTGTAGAATCTGAGAAATGCCAACGGTAGTCTTCAAAAAGTGATGACTGCTTAATCCTTTTTTCTCATTCAGGACATTCTATTAAGTCATTGTCCTTTCTATTCTCAACGATGTAGATTCTCTCATACCATGTATTGTTTTGCCTTTGTATTCCCTTGTACTATAGTGGTTCACCCAAATATTCACAAATTTCTACTCCATCTTTTTGCTGATCTCACGTGTCCAGTCAGTCATTAAATCCTATGGACTCCTTAATATTCTCTCTCACATTACTGTAATAGCTTCTTAACAAATTCTCTTAGATTATATACTCTACTCCACCTAATGTGGTTCACTCTTGCTTAAAATCCTCCAGTTGATCCCCATGTCTTTAGAATGGTGTGAATCTGACCCCTATCTGCTTTTCTATCTTTGTCTTCTACTACTTCTCTCTTCTATCTGAAGATTCAGTGATACATACAAAATTATTCAGAGATTTCCTAAATGTATGCTTTCTCACACTTCTATAACTTTGAAACATGAGGCTATGTTTGCCTACTACTTGGAATTTGTCTTCATTTCACTTCTCTATTCATTTATTTATTAAACTTATTTATTCAGCCATTCCTTTATTTATTTGTGAAATTTGCTTCTATTACTATTCTATGTCCACACATTTTGAACCTAAAGAATACAGGCCTTGTTTCTAAATCAAACCCTAGTAATCACAAATTACGTATTTCTTAAAGTTTAAGCTTTTGTTTATTTGAGCCTTCCTCTCATGTCATTTAGTTGGTGTTTTCCTTGTTACTTATTTATTTTTTCCCATATATGTATGTGTCATTATCTGTTCCTTTTCTTCCATCTCTTACTTCTACAATAATCTGAGTTGAATCACTATTAAGGTTTCCGCATTCAGCCTTTCTTAAAATTTGTGTTAATGAAAATGACCATTCTTTAAAATGTTGTACACATGGTGTAAATTATGCGAAGGAGGCATCATTTTCCTCAAAGTGATCACATAATTTTTAAATGAAAAATTTTTTTATCAGAACTTAATTTGAATATTTTTATCTAGGTCAAAAGAGAAAAAGTTTTGACTTATGAGATTTTATGGAGCTTGTAGCCCAGTGTGTCTAGGCTGACATACACCTCTCAACCAAAAAAAGCTGAGTGTAGTGACCTTATTGGGTCTACATGACTCTTTGTTCTCATGGTTTTTGACCTTTTCAGTCCTAATTGTAGCTAATGTTGGGCATTCATTGTCATTGTTTCAAGTACTTACTCTGATTTGGCTGTTTTAGGACTATGCTTGTTATCCAGATTATTCTTGAGTAATTTGATTTTGGCTATGACTTTGATCCTCTACCCTTTGTGATTTCTACCTTTAATTTCTTCTGTTTCTATTCTATAGCAAACATTTTAAGGTTTTTTTCCTCAAAGAGCATATTTAGCACTGCATTATTAGTTTTTAGTTTTGGCCCCAAGACCAGTCTGGTGATTAAAACCAAGTATATAATTGGAGTAATTTTAAGCTTAGGCCTTGAATCCATCTTCATAAATATTATTTTAATCTACCTGATTTTATTCACAAAATTTGAATCCAAAATTTATCTATTTCCTTATTTATTCTCATCTGCAGAAATAGTTGTGAATAATTAATTCTGGTTTTATCTTTTCATTTGTTTTTGTTTTTTCCTAGTCTAGAATAGAGTGTTTTTGAGGTCTTTTTGTTGTTTAAGAGTAATCTTGGTTTTAGCATTCAGAGCTGTTTGCCATCTTTCTCAAAAATTAAACACTTTTTAAAAAATGTTTAAGAATGTGCCATTAGCATTTACACCCTTATCAAATTAAGTTTTCTTGTCTTTAAACCATTGTATTTTAAACTCTCATCCCTGTTTTTCTTGTCATATTGCCTCATTCATTTATTGGTCGACCTATTTCCCCTGTTTGTTTTCCTTTTATGCTCCCTTCTCTATATTTCATCTTAATAACCCTTTTATATCTGTCAGTTGTTGCCATGAATTTACTCTTTTGCTTGTTCTTAAATGTCTTTATTCATTTTTTTGCATTACAGAAAGGCTCTTGCTGTTATTTAAATACTCAGAGTACACAGTGATTATCTTGTAAATTCATTAGCGAGTATGCTGGTGATTCATGGTATTTTGTACACTATCTGTCACTTTATTTCATCCACCCTCCCCTAAGTAGGAGATCAATAATTTACTTCAGCTTCCTTTTGCCACTTTAACTTAGCTTCTTTTGTCTTCTTATCTTCAAAATGAATTCTTAATTTACATGGAAAATTAAATAGAACCACCAGCTCATTATAAGTGGTCTCCATTTTCAAGGACTTTGAGGAAGGTTAGAGATCTTAGATTCTTAATTTTCTTCTGTTTTAAACTTGCTCTATAATATGTACTGATCTTTAATTTTGTATTTTAATTTCAGTATACACTAGACATCAATTTAAATAAAAATTTGCTCTTCCAAGGTCATGTGGGAAACTTACTCTGGAACCCTGATGAGTGGAGAAATGGATAGCAACTTTATATCTTCACTACAGCTTTCTTTACAAAGCTCCATGTAGGCAATCTGTAGTATTCTTATTTCCAGATTATTTAGATTTCCTTTAAGAATGTATAATTACCTGTGTTGAAATACAAGCTCTGTAAATTCAGTTTCAAAACTTGTTTTAGGTGTCCAGATTTATCTTAATTTGCTATATAATCAGTATCACCTTACTCTTCCCACTACCTTAACTTCCTGGAAACAAAAAGTACTTCCTCATTTAAACTTCACCCCTACTGCATGCTTGTAACCATTATTTCTGTGAAAGAATGGCAGCTCAAACAACAGTAGACATTTCTTTCATTTTGCCTAGTCTGCAAAGCTCCTTCAGTGAATTCTGGCTTTTTGACTTTTAGCAGATTATTATATGTTGGTTGCTAAAAGGTACCACATACTTTGGTTTCTAGATAGAGTAAATGTGTCTGATAATATTGCATAGGGAAAATCCTGGTGTGGAAGAAAAGTGTGGGAATGACTGACATATTGCCTTTATCTTGTTACCATTTCAAACATTATTTATTGCTGAGGTTTTTCCTCATTAAAATCACAGTGCCTTCAGTTAAACTTTTTTCTTGATGTGAATTTCATCTCCCAGGACTGTTTGTATGTTTTCCATAGTAATAGTTTTATCCCCCTTCTGTGGTTTTGGCCTCTCACATGTCTTGTCATTTTCTATGTAGTTAAGAATTTCTCTACTTTTTAACAAAGAACTCTTGTAAAAAAAAAAAAAAAAATTGTTCATAAACGTCCTTAGTTGATGAGAATAAAGAAGGTGTCAGGAAGTTTGTCTTGATTAACTTCTAAGGGAGCTAACAATTTTGTTTGTTAGGCTAACTCTCTTGAAGCCAAAAAATAGTATATGCCATAAGCTCTAGAATTTGTATTTTGGATTGCTATATTATTTTTTCTTTTGTTCTTTTTTTTCCTTCCTAAACAAATGATATCTTTCCACTTTTAGTGTACTCGACAAATTATCTCTGAGAAGCTAGGCCGTGGCTCAAGAACTGTGGACCTTGAACTTGAAGCTCAGATTGATATATTAAGAGATAACAAGAAAAAATATGAAAATATTCTAAGACTGGCTCAGACATTGTCAACCCAGCTTTTCCAGATGGTGCATACCCAAAGGCAACTTGGAGATGCATTTGCTGACCTGAGTTTAAAGTCACTAGAACTCCATGTAAGATTATTTTGAATAACAATTAGGGACAGGGGGTAATTGGTAATAGAAGTATTCTAAGAGGTAATTTGTTACATTTATGACTTGCTGAACTATTAATCAAATTGGAATTTTGAGGTGTACTTTTAAGATATTTCGTATAATCTTTTAGAAGGTCCAGCTGACTTCTGTCAACATAGTAATTCAGTTGTATCCTAGAAAAGATAGCTGGAGGTTTCAGCAGAAGGGAACCAGGTTAGAGAGAAGCAAAAAGAAGAGTATTCAGCTTGTCTGAGCCTAGAATTATAGCTATGTATGATTCTTTGGTGTGGGTAAAAAGTAAATTAGGCACTTATTGAAAATCTCCAAGTGTGTTGAACAAACAGTAACTAACTTGATTGGATTCATGATAGACTTTTACTGAAATCATTATAAATTATGAATTTTAGAATGAAATTCTTTTCTGCATATATCTGTATAAGTATTCAGCAAAGTATTCTTAAGAATTTCTTTTAATAACTTAAATGACTACTTTTATGTCCATTTTGGGGAGTATTTTTGTTCGGTTTGGTTTTTTGTTTTTGTTTTTTTTTTCTTTTCTTTTCCTTGCCTGGAGCAAAAAAGTACAGGTATCCCTTGCCTACAGATTTACAACTTGAAGAATTAGATAATTTAGAGCATTAAATCACTTTGTCCTAGACCCTTGGTGAAAACTATTGAAATTCAATTCTAACTGAGCCATTAGACAGACAAAAAGAAAAACTAATCTAATATTTGGGAAGCTGAATCATAATAGCTACAGTTATTGAGTGCTCACAAATTTAAATGCACTGGGCTGGGTGCTTTACATTTATTATGTAATATAATTTAGCTACACAATATTGCAGGAAATATCATCCTCATTTTATAAAGAAACTGAGGCTAAGAGAGGTTAGGTAATTTTTGTAAGATCACAAAACAAATAAATGGTAGAACTTGAATTTATATCCAGGCCTGTCTGTTTTTTCATGATCTCTTTTTTGCCTCTTTAAGTGTATTCTTTAGAGTCTGTGGCCCAGAGAAAAATCCCCAAGATGTGGAAAGAGAAGTAGCCAGGGTATGGAAGTGTTACAGCAATGTTATCAGAGATACTACACCAGTAGGCTCTATTAATTATAACA
Organism: Cynocephalus volans; assembly: GCF_027409185.1. Classification (NCBI taxonomy): domain Eukaryota; kingdom Metazoa; phylum Chordata; class Mammalia; order Dermoptera; family Cynocephalidae; genus Cynocephalus; species Cynocephalus volans. The sequence goes on from NC_084468.1 coordinate 135,071,286, forward strand.
GTTAACATAGATTGGGGGCTTACTCTGTGCCAGATATGTTCTAAGTGGTTTTTATGTGTATTGGCTCGTTTAATGCTCAAACAATCTTAGCTAGTAGGTACTTTTATTGTCTTTCTTTTTAAGATGTGCAAATCCTTCTTTTACAGAACTGAAAGATTAATCCTCAGTATTCAAGCCCATTGGAACCAGTTTTAATTTTCAAGTTTCTTGTTTGAGCATTTCTAATTCTTTATAAGGATTGATATTGTTGTGACTCTTATTCTTTTTTAGAGGTCTTCCAATGAGAAAATTTATAATTTTTTTTTAGTAGAATAAAACTCTTATCTTGCAAATACCATATGGTTCCATTGGACCTTTTTATAAATCAAAAATTGTATGAGATTTTAATGATCTTATTTTCCTGTATCTTAAAATATGTTGCTATTTCATTATTTTAGGAATTATTTTATCATTATTCATCAGTTATTTCCAACCATGTTAAAAATTACTACAGTAGTAAGAAAACAAAAGAATGATGGAATTGCCTAGAGTAATGAGGCAGTAGTGAAATTGTTTGTTTGTTTGTTTGCATTGCCAAAAAGAAGCCTGTGGGTTTTTTTAATGTTCATGCAATACAGTTGCAAATTTAGAATTTTTATTTTCTGCCTATAATGGCAAAGAGAAGACAATACCAGAGGAAGACATGAGACAAATGAGATGACTGCAGAGACACAGCACTAATAACTCTAATGATGATGGCAATATTGATAACATAAGTGAACTCTCAAGGTGCAAGTCTTCAGATGGTTGTATGCTAAATAATTTTTCTCAAATTCAAGAATCAGTAAGTTAAACGATATATTTTTAAGGACAAAAAGGAAATAAGATTGTATTAGTTAGGATTCTCCAGAGAAACAAGACCAACAGGATGTAAGATATAGAGAGAGATTTATTTGAAGAAATTGGCCCATGTGATTGTGGAGGATTGGTAAGTCCAAGATCTGCAGGGTAAGCAAGCAGACTGGAGACGGAGGGAAGAGTTGCAGTTTGAAGCCAAAGGCAGTCTGCTGTCAGAACTCCTTTCTCAGGGGAGGTCAGTCTTTGTTCTCTAACAGCCTTCACCAGATTGGATGAGGCCCACCCATTTTATGGAGAGTAATCTGCATTACTCCAAGTCCACCAGTTTAAGTTAATCTTATCCAAAAACATGTTCACAGAAACATCGAGAATGTTTTACCAAATATCTGGGCACTGTGGCCCAGCCCAATTGACACATAAAACTTACCATCACTGGTATTTTTATCTATTTAGTCATTTGATAGGAATGAATTCACCATGCAACATTTTTCTACAAGAATCTGGATCATCCTATTTTGCTAAAAAGACATGATCTTTATTTTTTAATGATGTTTGTGTACGAAAATGTACTTGATATGGTTTGTTAGTAAACAAATGCTAAAAGCAGGTGTGTGTACAAAGGTGATTTGAAGGAAATAGGTAATTGTAGAAATAAAATTTATTGGATTAAACATTCTAATTGGTGTTTATAAATAAAAAAATGAAAATTATGGACCAAAGAATGTGGCCATCTTCTTTTCAACAAAATTATGAGGTGTTAGCGTTTGGAAAAGTTTTGCATTTTGATGATATGAGTTCAAGATCTAGAAGTAATGATAAATAAGAAATGTATTTGAAATGTAGAATCAATAGTATTTCCTTTTAACAGTACAAATGCAAGAGTAACCAGAAGTAATGATAAGCTAAAATATATTAGCAATATATTTGAAATGTGGAATCAGTATTACAGGATGGGTGGTGTTTTATCAGTCAGGATTCTCCAAAGACACAGAACAAATAGGAAATATATATGTGCTATGTACATATCTATATACTCGTATGTATGTACATAGGTATACATATGTTTGTGTGTGTGCATGCATGTGTGTGGAGAGTGAGAGATTTATTTTAAGGAATTGGCCCACACGATTGTGGATTGGCCAAACTCAGGCAGGATTTCTTTCTTTTTTGTTTTTTAAATAGCTTATTGAGGTGTAATTATCATATCATTTAGTTCACCCATATAAAGTATGCAATCCAACAATTTTTAGTTTGTTCATAAGAATCATGCAGCCATCACCACAATTTTAGAACACTTTCATCACCCAAAAAAGAAACTCTGTAACTATTAGTAGTCATTCTCCATTTCTCTTCCCCACTCCCACCTGTCCTTTCTCCCCACTCTCCAGCTCCAGGCGATCACTTATCTGTTCTGTTTCTATATATTTGCCTATTCTGAGCATTTTTTTTTTTTTTATAGGATTTCTGTCTTATAATCAAGGCAGAATTCCTTCTCCAAGAAACCTCAGTCTTTTGCTCTTAAGGTCTTCAACTGGTTGGATGAAGCCCATTCACATTATGGGGGATAAGTCAACTGATTGTAAATATTAATCACATTTACAAAATCTGTTCGTTTACAGCAACATCTAGAGTAGGGTTTGACCAAACAGCTGGGCCAACTTGACACATAAAATTAACTGTTATAGTCCACACTTGGTCAACATGGTACTATACTCATACTTCTCCTTAAAGCATACTTAATTTCCAAATAAAGACAATAACAACTTATATTCCCACCTAACATGATACTACTAGCCTCCATACAAAGACACACTAACCCTTTCCCTAGAAGAGAATACAGATTCCTTGGGTGATGTTCACTTTTTTCCTTAATATTCTGTAACTTAAATACTATGCTGTAAAAATTTAACAATACATAAATACTATGATATAAAGTTAATATGTCTTATAACAAGGGGATGTGAGAGGGAAGAAAACAAAGACGTTTGCCTTATATACACACACATTCATAACAGAATATGAAGGAAATATAACAATTCTCATTTCTGTAAATGCTTAAAACATCATAGCTGGTATTTATAGCTACCTTTTTTTTTTTTTTTTTTACCACCCATTCCATATTTCATTTCCCCTTAGTAAACACCTCAGCCTGTCATGGCTCTTTGCTTGGAATGGTGACCCAAACCTTTATTACTGAATGTTCTGGGCCATTAGTAGTCCTGCCTGAAATGGGTTGTTGTAGTTTTCCATTGACATTAATCACAGGGCATATAGTGCTAAACGACCTCTTAATATCTTCTGCAGTTCAGACATACTTTTCCTTTTTTCCATTGTAGAGTAGCAGTCCAGTTCCCCTTGATAATGAGGATCGATCATGTCAGCCAGCAAAGTAACTCCCTTTGTTGCTTGTTGATTCAGAGGCATGAGGACCCCAAAGTAGCTGGGTGGCAATCTTAACTTCCAGTTCAATGGAATCACTGTGTATCTCTGGTAGAAACATTCCTCCCTTTGGAACGAAGATCTCTAGACCAACAGAGCACAGGGTTGCAGGAATGGGAAACAAAAAATTTTGGTAGTAGCTGTGAATCCTGGCTTTGAAAGCAACAGCACCACAGAAAGCCATTCTCCTGTTTTATCAAGCCAGCTGCTTCAAGATGATGGGAACATGGTAAGACCAGTGAATTCCTTGAGCATGGGCCCATTCTTGTACTTGATTTGTTCTGAAGTGTGTTCCTTGATCAGAAACAGTGCTGTGTAGAATATCGTGATGGTGGGTAAGACATTCTAAGTCCATGGATGGTAATTTTGGCAGAGGCATTGCCTGCAGGGAAGGCAAATTCATATGCAGAGTGTCCATTCCACAAATGTATTCCAGGTTTGTTTGTATTAAATAGCATTTTTATTAAGATATAATTTACATACCATGAAGTTCACCCTTGTAAAGTGTACAATCCTTATTACTGTCAATTGTCATCTATTAACACTTGTGATTTAAATTTTTTACTGCTCTGTATTATTGTTTAAAATAACTGATCTGTTATTAATTAGGTAATAATTTCTGTTAATAAAACTAGCTATTTTAGGTCCAATCAAATCCTTCTATTTGTTCCTAAGTTATAAATTTAACAGAAAATGGTAGTCATTTGCATCTGGTAAATGTAAATGATGTAGGAGCTGCTAAAGAAAAATTCAAATGTTTTGAAACTTTGCTTTCTTTCTATATAAAGCAACCAAATTTTTAGATCAGGGGATTGTATTGACATTCCATCTTCAGTGGCAGATTAGAACTTCAACCCTTTTCTTGATGTGTATACCCTTTGGTTATTTTATATTCAGTTTATTTGTAATTGCTAAGGAAATTTATAATAATGTATAAAACACCCCTATCCAATTGAGAATACTAAAATTATTAACTTGTTATCAACTAAATAAGGCTTAAAAGTCATATTTTATCTTATTTTCAGTGCCAAAAAGGTATATTTATAATGTATATAAATATGTATATTCATTTGTTTCTTATTAGTGCTCTATTTTATATCTTTTATTACCTTATACTATAAAAAAGCTTTTTATTCTGGGCAGTTGAGTTTTCAGATTATACATTAAATCTTAAGTTTTATACTCATTTTCCTCCCAGAATTATAGCTGAGATTTACATTCATGAAACAGAACAAGGTCAGTTTACTTTTGTGTCTGCTTTGAATTTAAGCCTGTTCTCATCTGTAAGTAAATACAGGATTCCAAATTCTCCTGTATAACTTTTCAATTTGTTCCTATTTCATTTTGCTGGACTCTAGTTTTGTTTGTTTTTTTGTGAAAGAGCAGCCTTCTAGGTTGTATAGATCTCCCTGTGGTTAAATTAGGAGTTTTGGCATTTTCTAAGTTCATGATGTGGATTTGTGGGTATTGAGAAGAACTTTTAGAAATGAACACAATGTTACCAGAGGTATGGTGTAATGATACATACTTAGTTATACAGTGAGTAGAAAAGGTTCCCTTACTTTTTATGAACTTTTGTATTTATATAAATCTAATGTTCATGTTTTCTTCCTTTTGTTGATTTCTTCATTTTGCCTTTTACCTTTTAATATTAAAGGTAATAAATACAATTGTAATGTGTTCTGTTTATTTTTTCTAAAAGATACAAATATGTTTTCTCCTGTACTATTCTATTTCCAGTAATGTTTATTTAGACTTCAGTGTGTAACTTACCTTATAGAAACTTGGTGTGAAAAAATCTGCAGATGTCCTGCCTTTCATTTTAGTTTTTACATACATTGATTGATATTCATTTTATATAATCCTGTATCTGTCAATATTTGCAAATCAAGATCTATAAAATTTTGAAGACTGCATCAAGAGTAAAGAGTTATGTGGGCCTCTCTGAAATGGAAAATACTTTTACTTTTCTGCTGTTTACTGAATTATTGAATATCACCTAGGAATTTAATTATAGTTATAGCACTAGCATTAAATTTGCATCTTCTAAGGTCCTAGTTAATATCACGTGTTTTTTTTTTTTCCCAGCTGCAATTGAAAAGTGTCGTATAACAAACTGGAAAATTCTCAAATTGAATAATACATCTTACAATAAAATATGATCAACTTTTTTTTTGGTCAGATGTGTTTCTGATTAATCTGTTAATTAATAAAACTTGGACTTCCTGGAAGGCTTTCTGCTGAACATTTAGGGGTAGTTCTTGCCATATCTGAAGAAGTCTTGTGTAATGTTTACTTAGCCAAGACTCAGTTTAATCAGAGAGAACGAACTAAATCTGGTGTTGAGTGATCCTTCCTCAGTTTCGTGCCTAGATAGACCTGAGCTTGGGAGTCAACTGGTCACTAAGTTTACAAAGAAATGTATATTGTTAATATTTATACTTTGAGGAGGTTCAGTCAAAACACAAAAAATTGCAATCTGTTTTATGTCTGAAAGTTTTAATCAGTTGTTACCTAATTTGGTTGGGAAAGTTATAGTTTCTCTGATTAATAATCTGCTATAGTTTTCTTCCTAACAGCTGTGCTTATACTATAGTAGAAACAAAACGTAGAAATAAAAATATTCTTTCTAGTACAAAGTAGTTTAACTTTTTAAAATTATTTAGATATTAGCTATGTATCTGAGCCAATGACAATTTTGGTTTACTAGACTTTTTTGGTAATTATATAGCTAACTGATTTAGATTCCTATTTACTTAAAGATTGAAAGAAAAAGTAAAACTTGTATAAGTAGATTTCTCAATCATATATTTTCCCATTAGTGATATGTTTGAGATTTTCTTAGTCACATTTATTAATTTACTACTGGATAAGTTAAGGTGACTTCTTTGTTTTAGGAAGAATTTGGCTATAACGCAGATACCCAGAAGCTACTGGCTAAAAACGGAGAGACTCTTCTTGGGGCCATTAATTTTTTCATTGCCAGTGTGAACACTTTGGTGAATAAAACAATTGAAGATACGTTGATAACTGTGAAACAATATGAAAGTGCCAGGTAGGTATACATTTTTACTATATTGTTCATTTTGCACATGGCATGTAATTGAGTTAAGGTTTTTGGTTACAAACAACAGAAACCAACTCTGGCCAATATAGGCAGAAAAAGAATGTACTGGAAGGGTATAGGATAGCCCACAGAACTAACAAAGGGACAAGAACAGGATTCTGGAAACGGGTAAGAACCAAAGCCAAGTAATACCTCAGAAGAATCTAATTAGGACCCTGATGCTTGGTGCCTCTGGTAATTGAAGGTGCACAGCTACTGTATATAATTTCCTGAATACTCGCATAATTGCCTGAGAGTATCTAATTGAGTTTTGGTTATGTGCCCTAACGCTGCCTTCTAGGGAATAGGGAAATAAAGGATTTCCCAGATCCAGCCTCTTTAGAAGAGGACAGGGCCCTGTGTTCTATGAGGTAGATACTAGATGGTTCTTTGTAATCTGGCCTAAATTTACCTTTCATCCTTATTACCACTGTTTCCCAATGTAAGCAGTTACACTGCTTCTACAATAGCCAGACTGGTACCTCTTGAATGTGCAAGCTCATTTTGACACCATGATTTTATGTTGTGTATACCAACTCCCTGATCTTCCAGTTATCCAGATTATGACCAGCCTTCAAACCCTTTCAAATTTTCCTTTTATATAAGTTTTAAATATTTACTTTACATATACTGTTTATAATGCAGTGTTTTTATATGTTCTATTTCATATACATATAGAAAACACATATTAATAAATACTTGTAAATGTCTGGAAAATAGCAGACCCATTATAGCATTTTTCACTTTTTGATTCCAGGCTCAATTTTTTTCCCTATATGCTCTGCTACTTTTATTTTTTAAGTATCATTCTAGTCCCCTTTGAGTTCTTTTCCTCTGAATACTTCAAATTCTTATTTTCTGTTATACTTTATATAGCATAGTTAGAAACTTTCCCTTTTAGAAGCGTAACTTTACTTTTTGGCCTCTTGCCCTAGTTTAATGCCCATGAAAACTCCAAACTTATCTAGTCTTTTTGCAATTGAGTGCTTATTCCTAATTTCAGTAGTCCCACCTTATCCTCTGGAGATACTTTCCAAGATGCCCAGTGGATGCCTGAAACCTCAGATAGTACCACACCCTATATATACTATGTTTTTTCTTGTACATACCTGTGATAGTTTAATTAGTAAATTACGCACAATAAGAAGTTAACAATAATACTAATAATAAAATAGAGCAATTATAACTAATAAAAGTTATATGAATGTGGCCTCTCTTTTTCAAAATATCTTATTGTACTGTACTATACTAACCTGTTTTGGACTGCAGATAACTGATACCACAGATAAGAGGGCACTACTGTATATATTTCCTTATGCCTTAAATAAGTAAGAGCCTAAATGACTTGGAAAAGTAAATTTGATGTTTTCACAGGAAAAGATACTTCTGTCCCATGATGTGTTTGTAATTTTTAGTTTAGTATTAATATGTGAGATTCTGATGAACTTGGAAATGAAGGTCAAAACAAACAGCTTTGGATGTCTGGTGGGAGAAGAGCAGGGATAGGGCTGTGTGGTTTATTTAGGTTTAGATCTTTTTTTTTTTTTTTACTTTTCTTAATTGTTTTGATTATTCAATGGGAATCCCTTCAATAACATTCCAAGCAGTTGGTTTTCCAGTCTCTATTTAAATCCTTTTATGGACATTGTCTATATTTTTCAAAGGATTCAGTAGGTATATGAATGAAAAATTTTATGTATATGTTATAAGTGGTTCTTTTCAAAATTTGTTTGTTCCTTATTCATAATGTCCTAATTTGTTTATAATGAATACTCTTCTTTTATCTCTTTAATCACCTTAAGCATTCTTGTTTTCTAGTCTTTCTGATTGTTTTGATGTTTATGGGTTTTGAAAATGAAAATTCCTTTGTTTTGTTCCCAAAATACCCCCACCACCTCCCAGTTAAGAACTACATCAATCTAGTTTGTTTCTCTACTTAGTAATTTTCTACCTATCCTGAAATATATTTTAGTTACTTAGGATGTAGTATCTTTCTCTTCAGCCTTTATTTCCACCATGCTTTTTAAACTATTAACCCAAATTAAAGAAAGCCAAATTTATCAGATAAGTCACTGTTCATATACAAAATATTTTATATTTAATTTGCAGAGGAGAAAAACAAGGCTCTAGAGGTTAAATGTTTTACTCACTTGTAGTCAGTTTCAAAGCCAAGATGAGGAAGCAAAGCTCCCTATCTTTTATTCTTGGTCATTAGGCCTTACACTTGAACTGGATTAATCTAAAACTTACATATCTTAGTATGAAAAATAATTTTCATATCTTATAATGAGAAATCTAACTTGAAGTACAATGTCGTATAAGATCTTAATTTACTTGTATAGGTTTGTTTGGAACTTTTGAACAAGATTATAAATCAAGTTATATGTACTTGGTAGCTGGTTACTTAAAGGAAACTTTTAAACAACCTCTGTGTGAACTTTAAAAACAAGCAACAACAATGACCCCCATCCCCATAATTTATCTTTTCTTATTCAAATTACAATATATGATTTTATTCATTACGTTTAGCTTGGGGTTTGACTTTTTTTGTTGTTTATGAAGTAGCTGAGGAACTGGCTAGTTGTAACAGTGCAACATTGCCTACTGAGGGATAATATTCAAAAAGAATTAAAGTATTCAAGTCAAACAAATTTCTCAGTAGCTGAATTTTTTCCTCTGTTATAACCAGAATTTACTGACTTTTAGGGCAAGGGTCATCTATTTGATCAGCACAAAAAGTAGTAATTTAAGCAAATGCCCGGGTGGCCTTTTAATACTCCCTGTTATGCATTGTGTGCAAGTATTTCCTAGCCCTCTGGTGCTTTGTGTATAGAGAGTCTTATAACAACCCATTCAGCACTTCACAGCAGCACCAACAGGGGAGCCAGTTGTAGTCAAGACTTTTCAGATGTGGACACCTATTCTCTAGAAGTTTACATAAGTTTTAAAGTAACCATACTAACTTTGTTGATATGGACTCAGTTAAGACTGGCAACCTTGAAGTGAAAAGTTGCATTTTGAAAATGTAGTGTGTTTCTCTTCTTGGTGGTAAGGAGCACTGTTAGAGAAGCTCTTATGGAAAGTTTTACTTTGATAGCATCTAGTAACTCTGAATGTAAAAATTAAGAAATATAAGGTCAGTATTTTAACTGTGATTATGTATAAATTAATCACAACTTTTTAGAAATGTGCTCCAAGGCTATTGGAGCTTGTTTGTCTACACATTTAATCATCACACATTACTACTTACTTAGTTCTACTCTTTTCTCTTTTATTTCTTCTTGTTTTTAGTACGTTTGCTTTTAGCTAACCCTCTTCTAATTTGGCCATAATAATAAGCATTCTAAAGGTATTAGTTATTACCAGGTGTCCTACATGCTTTATATATAGGAAGTTTTTGTGGAGATTATTATTCCCATTTATAAAAGAAAAACTAGAGCACAGAGAGATGAAATAACTAGGTCAAGACATTAGAGGCGGTAAAGGTCAGAGTGGTCATTCAGTTTGGCTACTGAACCCATGGATTATTATTACCAAGTCAGTTTTGCCTCCTAAATATTTTGTGTCTCTTTCTTAGTTCCATTGCCTTTGTCCTCATTCAGTGACTCATTTCTCATATGTCCATGGTCTTCTAGTCGGTTTCCTTTTGATTTCTTAATCTACTCCAGTCCATCCTCCATTCCTTACACTACCACTAGAGTCATCTTTCTGTCCTGAACAAATAGAATCATGTCACTTTCATGCCAGATCAAGGTTCTTCGATGGCTTCCCATTACTTGTCCTACTGGATTAAATCTAAACCCTTTAACATGGGCTGTAGGGCTGTTTAATCTCAATTATGCCTACCGTCTGACGTTAATTCCTTCCATTGTTGTGTTCCAACTTCAGGTACTAACATACTGAATTAATTCCCACATGTATCATAGTATCTTACAAGTCTATGTCTTTGTCCATGCTATTTTCTTCCTGGCATGTTCTACCAATATCTCCACCCAGTAAGCTTTTACCGTTGTTTTTACATTGTTGTAATCATTTACATGCTCCTCTTCCTCTAGACTATAAGCTTCTTGAGGATAAGCTTATCTGTTCATCTTTATAGCTGTACTTTCTAGCATGGTGCCTGGAACATGGAAAGTGAATCAGGATACCAGTGAATGAATGAATGATCCTCTTTTGGTCCTGAAAGATCAAATTTTTTAAATTCAGTGTGAGTTAAGAATAAATTAGGCTCAATGTGAGGGACTGATGTATTCTTTCTGAAGTCATATTTACAATATGGTTCGTGTTATTTAAAGTATTCTTAGTTCCCAGAATAGGAAATGTGAATCATACTATAGATATCTGAATAAAGAGCTTTAGTTTTAGAGCATAAGCTTTGTGATTCTGATTTTGACTAAATTAGAGGTCACTTTGCTTCTTCTAGGCTGAGTACTGAATAGTTAAGGCTGCTGGATAAGTCACTGGTTAAGCAAAGTAGTACTATACCTACACAGGTGCCATGGTAGGGGTGTATTATAAGGTGCTGTGGTATCCTAGAGTGATGGTGGTAGGGTAACTATTTCAATTAGTGGTGGGAGAATATTAGGGTGAGGCATCTCAGGGGACACAAAGTGGTAAGTGCTCTGTAATAGAAGCCATTGTCATATTCTAAATACTGATGTTACAGAAATCTGTCTAGAGTTGTGCTATCACATACAGTAGCCATGTGTCTTTTGAACACTTGAGATGTGGCTCGTCTGAATTGAGTGTACTGGATGTGTAAAGTACACAACGTATTTCAAAGACTTAGTATCCACCCCCCAAATGTAAAGTTTTATTAACAATTTTTACATTTATTATATGTTGCAATACTATTTTAGATATGTTGGGTAAAATAAAATATATTGTTTCAAAAACAGGTGAAATTGCTTTGTACTACTTTAATGTAACTGCTAGAAAACTTTAAATTACATGTGTTTCTGTTGTGCATTGCTGACCTAGACTATAATTTAAGGATCTCAATGTAACTTAGTTTTACCTGTTAGTTTTAGTAGGCCATTTTAAAGTCTGTTATCCTCACTTGCTTTGCCTCGTCAATGTTAACCAATTCGCATGGGGGATTAATCTCTACCCTTAATCTTGTTTTGACATCTGTTAGATTTTACCATCTATTTTTTTAAACTGGTTTCTTAATTTTGGAAATTTTACTTGTCAGTTAATACTGTACTTTGGAAGGAATAGTTAATGAGATTAAGAAGTAGCTTTTCCCATATTCTTACATGAATAGCTTTTTGTTTTTAAAGAAGTAATGATTTCAAAAGCATAAGGTATAGAATATGAGAATTTTATATATTACATAATGTGAGACTGAATGTTATATATTTCCAACCCATCTCTTGAACATATTTCACTGTGTTTTTGTGGTGTGTTTCACTTATTTTCTTCTTTCCAGGATTGAATATGATGCATATCGCACTGATTTGGAAGAACTGAATCTTGGACCACGTGATGCAAACACTCTGCCAAAGATTGAGCAGTCACAGCATCTGTTCCAAGCACATAAGGAAAAATATGATAAAATGCGCAGTGATGTTTCTATCAAATTGAAATTTTTAGAAGAAAATAAGGTAAATTTATTCTTTACCTTCTGAGATCTTTCTGTGGACTTTAAAATAAAGTCACCCTAAAAAGAGACAAATAGAAAGTTTTTTGTTTCTTTTCTCTTTCATGACAATTCCAAAAGGGAGTTTGACTTTTTAGAAGTGCACAAAATATATTTACCATTCTGTAGTAAAAGTCATCAACCCTACTGTCCCAGTCTTTTATATATAACAGTTGACAAAAAATACTTGATGTTCAACCATTAATCTTCAGATTGGTGTTAGTAGCCAATACTTTGAAAAGTTAAATAATGATAGATTCTGCTCTGAATATTTTGAAACCTTTATTAACAGTAGGTGCTGATTTCAGGAAGAGAACTACAGTAACTGATTAATGAGGAATAACTAAAAAGTCTAGCTTAGAGCTGCAGTTAGCATAACCTAGAAGAAGTAAGCTAAGACTTCAATTTTCCACGTTGTTTTCATGTAATGTGAACACATCTAAGGACTAGAACCATGAGGGCTGAGTTTGACCTGCTGTAGGCTTCACCTGGAGATGGATTCATATAAGAACAGGATCCTGAGTTTTTGCTTAAGTGAAGAACAGGTTCCCATGTTTGGTATGTCTTCCATTACATGCATACTCAGTTTTTGCTGGGGATTGCAGTTCTAGAAATTGGAGAGTTACCAAATGGATTAAAGACCTAGGTATAAGACCCAAAACCGTAAAATTACTAAGGGAAAATATAGGTGAAACACTTCAGAAGTTAGGTCAGGGCACAGTCTTTATGAACATGAGCCTAAAGCACAAGCAGCAAAAGTAGAAATAAACAAATGGGACTATATCAAACTAAAAAGTTTCTGCACAACAAAATAAACAATCAACAGAGTGAAAAGACAACCTACAGAGTGGGAGAAAATTTTTGCCAACTATGCATCTGACAAGGGACTAATATCCAGAATATACATAGAACTCAAGCAATTATACAGTAAAAAAAAAAAATAAATGACCCAATTAGAAAATGGGCAAAGGAGCTGAATAGACATTTTTTAAAGGAAGACATACAAGTGGCCGACAGATACATGAAAAAAGGCTCAACATCACTAGTCATCAGGGAAATGCAAATTAAAACCACGTTGAGATTATCACCTCACTCCAGTTAGACTGGCTACAATCAAAAAGATGGTGAATAACAAATGCTGGCTAGGATGTGGAGAGAAGGAAACACTACTGCACTGTTGGTAGGACTGTAAATTAGTACAACCACTTTGGAAAACAATTTGGAGGTTTCTCAAACAACTACAGATAGATCTTCCATATGATCCAGCAATCCCTCTTCGGGGTATATATCCAGAGGAATGGAAATCATCATGTCAAAGGGATACCTGCACTCCCATGTTTATTGCAGCTCTGTTTGCAATGGCCAAGATATGGAACCAACCTAAATGTCCATTAATAGATGAGTGGATAAGGAAACTGTGGTGTGTACACACACACACACACACGCACGCACGCACGCACGCACGCACGCACACTATGGAATACTACTCTGCCATAAAAAAGAATGAAATACTCCCACTTGCAACAACATGGATGAACCTGAACCTGTAGAAACTTATGTTGAGTGAAACAAGCAAAGCACAGAGAGATAAATACCACATGTGCTCACTCATTTGTGGGAGCTAAGAGAGAAAGGAAGGCAGGAAAGAAAGACCACAGTAGTGTCATGATCCAACAGAGGGAAGGAACATTCCTAGGGCTACAAATTGAAGTTGAGGGGAGAGGGGGAAGGGGAGCGAGGTTGGGGGATAACTGGAAGGGGACAAAGGGTACAAAAGCAATTTCTGGTAATGGGTGTGTCCCCAATATGAATCTAGCCCCCACATCATGGGCAGCAGTGGGGACAATCAGCTTTGTATCTCATGAATATTTGAAACAAATGAATAAACAAACAAAAACAAAAAAAAGAAATGGGAGAGTTAGTATTGAGCACAATACAGAATAGGTGTAGCTTAGTTCTGTGGAGATAGGTCTTACAATTAGCACATTGGTAGTCCCTCTTCCTGTGCTCTTCCTGTGCTTTTTACATCCTCTGAAGTCATGACAGGCCTTCAACCATACTTTCTTTCATGGTTGAAGTACACAAACAGGTACCCCTGTTCTAGATACAACTCTTTTTTTTTTTTTCCTGACTGGTAAGGGGATCACAAGCGCCGCACTCTCCCGAGTGAGCCACGGGGCCAGCCCTCTAGGTACTCCTCTTATAGTTAGTTTTCAGTTCTCCCAGGAAATGGTAATGTTTATATCCTCCTCCATAATATCAGAGAGCTTTATTAAATTAATGTTTGTTGATACCTTCTTAGTTTCCTTAACATTCCCTTAGAAACTCTTATAGCTGCCATAAATCCTGCACAATAATACATTTCCTTGGGATCTACCAAATCCAGCACTATCACTCACTTTTTTTTTAGCTCGTGTGGGTGACAGTTACTCACCAGAAAACATTACAATGATAATAAAGGAAACCTGAGCAGCGTTATCATACATATTGCCCAGCATCATTCAAATGAGAGCACAGTGCAGCCTTTTAGCATTCAATTAACTGAGCAACATAAGATTACACTCATTTTAGTCATATATGTGTGTGATATCAATTACACTGTTCAGTATTTTGATAGACATTCTGTACTTTAAATATAAAAATATTTTTTACATTCTGCGTTATCATCACTGTACAGTGTAGTGCAAAAAGAGGTTGGCTAGAGGAGTATACATGTTTAGCAGACCAGCATAAGAGAACATAAGATTCATGTGTTTTAAAGGAAGAGAGAATGAACAGGTAAATGGAAGCCAAGTTTGATTGAGCATTACCACATAAAGACTTTGAATTGTGGCTTCACAAGGATTGCAGACGGAGCAGTTGGGGGGAGAAGGAGACACCTTCGTAGCCCTCCAGGTCATCTCTATAAATTTTAAATATCAGTCTCACTTCCAACTTTATCTTGCAGGCATTGAAAATTTTTTAAATTTGTGAGTGACAGAAGAAAATTGGTATTTAGGAAGACTCTTCAGTTACCATTGTTTAAAGGATAAAAGTAGAAGCACATAAACCAGTGAGGAATCTTTTACAACCAAATGAAATTATTAAGAGCCTGAACCAAGGTCATTACAATAGCGATAGAATAGACAGAAGAATATGGTGATTTTAAGGCTGCATGACTAGGGTTGGAAAATCAAAATAGGAAGCTGATTTGGCTTGCAGGGGTTGAGGGGGAGAGATGGGAATTTTCTCAATGTGACCCGGTGTTTGAGATGATGACAAAATTTTCAAGCAGAAACAATTGGTAGGAAGTTAGTGTGTTTAGAATTTGGACGAACAGGGTCAGGGCTTCAGAGATAAAGGTTTAGAAGTCATTGCTGTAAGAATAATGCCGTCATTGTCACCTCTTTTTTACTGTAAAACAAAAATAGAAAATTGTTTCCGTTCTCAAGAATGTTCTTAGATGATGTCTCATCCCCTTTGGGCTGCTGTAACAAAATATTGTGAACCGAGTAGCTTGTAAACAAAAGAATTTTAATTACAATTAAATTAAAATTTAATTTTTATAATTAAGTTTAATTCTTATTTTTTTTAATCTTAAATTTTAATTTTTATAATTCTTATAAAATTCTTCTAATTCTGGAGACTGGGAAGTAGTACTTGTGTCTGGTGAGGGCCTGTTTCCTAGCTCTCGGATGGCTCCTTTTTGCTGGTGTAAAGGGGAGGGGTCTCTCTCCAGCCTCTTTTACAAGGGCACTAATTCCATTCATGAGGACTCTACTCCCATGACCCAATCACTATCCAAAGGCGCCACCTGCTTGAGGATGAGGATTTTAACATATGAATTTGGGGGATGGGGAGACACAGACATTCAGATTATAGCAGATGGCCTAGAGATATCCTGTTTTTTGCTTTCCACAGTTGTCATCAAGCTAAATTTCAATCTGAACTCAGTAATCAGCTGTGACTTAAAAAAATCTTTATCTTTTTTATTTACTTATGAAAACTATAAAGAGGTATTGTTGGTCTGTTATTTTAAGCAGTAATTATAATTTGGATGAAGTCTTAGATCCATGAGAAAACTATTGTTTTTTGTTATTGTTGTTGAGCAACTTTTACCCTTTGCTTTTATTTTTAATAGCTCTAAAAAAGGAGGAAAACCAAGCCTTTTGGCCTAGGAGCTATTATCATCTCTGCATTTTTGGCAGTTTGAAATGCCTCAAATCTGTTTTGTTTTGTTTTTTGTTAAACTACAGCTAAATTTGTACCTTAACATCTCTTTTGTGCTCAGTTGTCAGGTAATCTACTTAGCACTTGAATTTTAACAAAATATAGTATACTCTTCCTATTTCTTAAATAAAGTATACTGAGTCTTTCTCAAAAACATAAACTGAAACATCAATTAGTGTATTGTTTTGTAATTCGATCTTGTCATAAAGACTATTGCAGTATATAGATCTGTTTTTGCAGCTTTTTCTTTTTGGTTTTCTGTTGGTTCTCACATCATGACTTTTAGAGTACTATAACACTTCTCTTCTAAAATGAGAGGCCAGATAACTAAACAACTAGAGTAGTGCATGCAGTAAAAGCTAACAGTTCTTGAGTACAGGACTAAGAGCCAGTCCTGTGACTATAGTAATACATTTTAGTGTTTAGTGTTTTTGCTTGTTCCTTCTTAGTTTTTTTTTTTTTTTTTAATTTTGAGGGAGATCAGGTGTTAGGTTCTTAGCTATATTTTAGATATTTAGATGCTTATATGTACTTAGTCTAGATTTCCTTCCCTCCAGCAAAACAAAGAGGAATAAGTGTATAAAATACACATATTTCTGTGTACGTGCACACATTAATAGAGCGATAGCCTTTTACTTTTAATGAAAAACCAGAGTTTTTCTACTATTTAGAATCTATATCTTCTCTCTCTCCACTCAGTGATGTAGTTGTGTTTGCCTCTTACCTAAACAATCCTTATTAATCTCTGATATTCCCTTTTTTGTTTAGACTCTTCTAATGTTTCTCCTTTCATCCAACTTTCTCCTTTTCGAGACCTTTAAATAGTGCAACTTGAACTATTTTGTGACTTAAGGCAGTTTGTTTACTTGTTATTTTTCCTTTAAAGGTTCAAAACAAAACATAGTCTATTTTAATAAAGAGAAAGAAAAACGTCATTTCTGGTTCTTTGTTAGACTTTGTGAGAATAGATGCCATGCCTTCCTTTACAGTCCTCATGATGTCTAGCAATGGTGCTAAGTATATATAGTAGTCATTCAGCAAATGTGTGTTTGCGTTCTTTCCAGAATCAAAGCTACCCTGCAGGGACATGAAGGAGATGGAAATGAGAGTCAACTAGGAGGGGACAGAAGGGTGAATCCTGATTACCTCACTCTGCTTTAGTGAGGGCAAAGCATATTCTCTCAGAAATGCTTCTGTTGTCTACAGTGTTTACTGTTTGCATGGAAAAAGGAAGCAAAAAGTTAGAGAAAAATAGGCAGATCAATGTAAGCAGCTCTTATTTTTTTAAAATAACTTTTTATATGGCTTGGAACTACATAGAATGTGAAAAAAATAATTTAAGATTAATTAAATTCTTTTCAGGGCTATGAATATATGGGGGGGCTGAATGTATCAAAATATTCAACAAAGCAGTTTCTGGTATAAATATAAACAGTAAGGATTTTGGTATATTCTTATTTTTGAAAGGATAAAATAATGTCAGTTAATTAGCTGTAACCATTAAATGCAGATTTATTTCATTATTATTTTATATTGTAGTGACTGAAAGGATAACAAAGGGGGCAGGTGGAGATAAACCAGATTTGGGACCTATTCTGGACACATATTTGATCAGTATAGTTACTTAATTAAAAAATTTTTTTCTTAAAAATTAGTCATTCTGAATCTCAGATTGATATAAAAACTGTTGAATATAATCATAATACAGTAACATTTCTTTATTTAGGATTTCTTTTCTAATATATTATTTAACATTTTTCTTTTCTAATGCATTACAAACTTATTTCATATGTATCTTATTATGAATTTAACTTTTCAGAAAAAAAAATTCAGTGAACTGAAGTGGTGGGGCAGGAGAAAGAGGGGAATGCACAGAGAATAAAAAACCTAGAATGGATAAACATACTTATGTAATACGAGACAGCTATATATAGTTGTGATGACTCTGACTTTATGCAAATACATACTGTAATAAAAAGTGCTCAAAGCCTATTACTGTTTTGTAAAGATACACTGTAAAGGTTTGGAAAAGCTTTAAGGGCAAAGATTTTCTTTACTAAAATTTCTCTTTGAGAGGAAAAAATATAAACCTTTGAATTTAAAAAATGGATAATTGTTGTCAAAGCTTAAGGAGCATGATGATCATTACTTAATATGTACAAGCAGATACATTCTTGAAATCTTTTTGCCCATTGTCAAAAGAAAAAAAACACCAACTTCTTACTTCTTGAGTACTTTCAAAATATTCATGCCAATGACTTACTGTCATTTTTATTTCTACAACTGGAGGCATAAACAGTAGTACTTCTTGGTATATGCTTATAGGTCAAATGAAATTAAGTTATATAGTAAAAGAACCCTACCTGGTTCTAAATAAAAAAATAAGCATTTATGGATTGAAATGTGTAAGTGCAATAAGTAACCAGGGAATTAGTGATGCTGGGCACAGGTGAAACTGTCTTTTAACACTGTGCCAGATATGATTACCTACATTTGGACCTTGTGAATCATTCCCTTATTCATGCAGCATTACTTCCAGACTTCATTTGTAAGTGTATTTTATCATGTAATTTAATATAATTTTATGTTGTTATTGTTCTTTCTTTTCATTCATTTAGCAAACACTTATCAAGTATACACAGTGCCAGGAAGTATTCTGGATATTGATACCCAGTGAACAAAAGTAAAACAAATTCTGCCCTCAAAGAGTTATAGCCTAGTAAGAGAAACAGCATCAATCAAATCACACCAAAAATATACATATAAAATTTTGGCTATGACTGGCGCTGTCAAGGAGAGGTACATATTTAGCTAAGATTGGTCAAGGGAGGGCTTCCATGAAGAAGTGATGTTGAGCATTTACTAGGAAAAGTGGGAAGCAAAGAGTTTTCCAGGTAGAAAGAATGGCATGTGTAACAGCTCTGTGGCAGGAGGGGATGTGGTATGTTCAAAGAGTGAATGTGACTAGAGCCAGCATGACCAGACCATGGAGAGAAGGCTGGAGAGGTAACTGGGGGCTAGACCACGCAGACCTTATAGACCATGTTAAGGAAAAGTTTATTTTAATATTACTGGGAAGACCTTGAAGGAAGTCTTAGCAAACGATAGGTCTAAAATATGGAGTATATTTAGTAGGACATAAGAGGATAATAGTTTCCACAGGAGATGATAGGAATTTGGATTAGGGTGGTGAGAGTGAAAATGGAGTGAACTGAAGGCTTGACAAGATACATAAAGGTAAAACAAATACAGCCAAATAGTGAGATTGTTTGTGTGATTGGCAGCTTTGACATCTTATTCCTCTATTCAGCATATACTCATGGATATGCCAATTACTGAGTTAAGTGATAGAGGTGTAATGGCCTGGCCCTCATAGTGCCAAGTCAAATAGGGGAAACAGTCATTAACCAAACAATTACATAAATACAAGCTTTGGTAAGTGTTGTAAAGGGACCTGGCCTGGTGTAGGGGATCGTGGAAAGCTTCCCTGAGGAAGTGACATTGGGGCTGCGATCCAGAGGGATGGAAAGGAGTTAACTAAAGGTGTGTGAAGGAAGGGGATTCTAAATAGAAGGAACAGCATATATGAAAGCCAGTCAAAGGGCAGTGAAGCCAGAGCATAATGGGGACAGGGGAGAATAGCTCAAGATGAAGCTTGAGAGGTAGGTAGGGGCCTACACAAGGCCGAAATGACATATATACAAAGTTATTCATTGCAGCATTACTTGTTATATCAAAAGACGAGAAACAGCCTGGCTGGTTAGCTGAGTTAGTTAGAGCACAGCATTATAACACCAAGGTCATGGGTTTGAATCCCCATACTGGCCAGCCACCAAAAAAAAAAGAGAAACAACCCAGAGGTTCAGTAGCAAAGGACTAGTTGAATAAACTGGTTCCTTTATACAGTGGAATACTTTGTAGCTATACAAGTATATATAACAAGGATGCTACTTATAGAAAGATCTTCAGGGCATACTATTAAATGAAAAGAGCAAGGTAGAAGGCAGTGTATATGGTACAGTGCCTTTTGTGTAAGAAAGGAAGGAAATAAGAATATATAATTATATTTTCTCATGTTTGCATAAAGAAAAACTGGAAGGATTAATTAATGAAATCAGTTACCTATAATGGAAACTTCTCAATATATACTTTTTATGTCCTTTCGATTTTGAACCATGTAGGTGTCCTACCTATTCAAAAAATAAGATTTACGTTTAAAAAGAAAGGAAAATAAGTATAGCAAGAAAACATTTTTTTAAATAGTATGCCTTATCTTTTTTCCAAAATGAGGCTCAAAGTCAATTTCAGTTTTTCAAACACAGAGCCTGTAATATTCCTCTTAGCTTAAAATCAAATAATCAATTCTGTGTTGGAGAGAATAGAAAAACAGTTAACTTGCTAGAACATGAGTTCCCTACAGCATTCTTAACTGACAGATTAGAAATAGTGTGATATACTACCGTTCAGTTATATAAGAAAACATTTTCACATATGGTACAATGTTTGCTGCTGTTAATGGTTTGTCTTTCAGATCCCATTAAAAATTTTTCTAAACCCATATGGAGAGGGAAAAATTTGTGGTTTGCATTGCCTCCTTTCTCTTTAGAGATGAGGCAGAAATGAACTCTATATAAACCATACAACCAAAAAGAATTGTGAGTTGTGGGTTGATTTTGAAATTAGACTCATCCAAGCCATACCTATCCAGAAGCAGTCAGGGTAATTTTAATCCTCTAAGGGTGGGTAGGTATGAGAGTCTGAGTGGGTGCCTGAGAGAAGCATGCCTAGCTAATCAGTTCATATAGTTTCTTTGTCAGTTGTGCTAAGATTTCCAGCATGTCGATTTTTGTGAAGGAGAGGTATTTTGTACAGAAGATGTAAAAGCCTTCTAGGAAGGATAGCTTTATAATCATGAATTACTGCCTTTATAGACTTGACTGGGTTCTTTTTTGGCAATCATAAGGTACTTACATGTTTTCTGACCCTTTTTAGTCAGTAGTTATCAACTTATTTGTAGTATACAGTTGGAGTTTCGTTTTTCTGTTGTATATGTTAGAGAGGAAAACATTGTTCCTTTCACGCTGAGTGCAAAGGATTCACTTATAAAAATTTTCTTCTTAATCATTATTGTTGTGATATCATCTGTTCTATAAAATGGTTAATACCTGTGTACTCCCCAAATTCACCTTTGACTTATTTTGCTAGCCTTGGGGATTACCAAGTTGGTTTGCCAGGTTTTATGATAAAGGTGAGCTTTTAAGTGATGAGTGTGAGGCTTAAACAGATCACTGATAATTTGCATTGCTTTTGATGTTGGTGGTGGTGCTGGTGCTTATGGCTATGCCATTGATGCACATTTTTAGTTCTTAGTAGTTACAAGCTCTCTGGTTTGCTTACAAGTAAATCCTTTAATTAGTATTTCTGCATAAAATCTCAGAAGACACTGGCAGTATTTAACAATTTGACTTTGCAATATTCCTTTTAACCTTATCTTGGAGTTTTCACAGTAATGACTAAGCACTTTTATTTGACCATTCCTGCCATGACTCATCTATACTTTGCTTTGTTAGATTTTTAAAAATCATTTAAATAGATGTTTTTCTTTATTTCTCTTAAACTTAACATCCTGATTTTCTATCTTTATTCCTTCAAGTTTTCAAAACATGCTTTTCTTTTCTTAATTCATTAAGTTTTTAAAGTCCTTGTTTTGGGCTGTTGTGCCTATGACAAACTCCCTGCTGATAAGCAACTTACAGTCTAATGGAGGACATGTAAATAAAATCTGTTATATATAAAATGCTAAGTTAAGCATGAGAAAGAAAAAATATAGAATTTGATGATGAAAAATGTTAGCATAGGCTCAGAGTACCTGCAAAGTTAGGTGGCATTTTGACTTGAGCAAGACCATGCAAGAATGGGTAACATGCATGGTGGAAAAGGATCAGAAAAGAATTCTTGAAAAAAACCCAGATCATATGTTTAAATGATTTATAAACTGGTTAATTATTCTGTTCTCTTCTTAAAGCAGAGCATAATATTACTGCTTACAGATTTTTTTTAAAGAAAAATAGTGATTTTCACCACCAGCACCTCAGGGCCCCCCCCAGAGACCTGAGTCATGGAGCCGGGGACTGGACCCAACTCCCACAATCAAGCACACCGCCAGCGCTTTGGGTCCCACCTGGAGACCTGAGCCATGGATCCAGGGACTGGACCCCCTGCACACACAACCAGGCACACCACCAGTGCCAGGGAGCATGCTAAAAACATCACCTCCATGTGGGTGGCCCACCACAGCCTCCACAATAACCACGGCTGACGTGAAAGTGGCTAGATGCCACAACCACCATGCAGATGGTCTGCCAGCCACTGAGTGTGTTGACACAAGAAGTCACCAGCAGAGACCAAAGAAGAGGATGTCTGTCTCTCTCCACATAGCCCATTCCAGAGTGACAGAAGAAGTATCTGCTCTATGATAATATTGGGGGATCTGAACACACCTCTCAGCATTGGACAGATCATCTAGGCAACAAATCAGCAGAGTAACCATTACTCTTTCAGAAGGAGAGAAGACATCTAGGGTAATTGGGGGGTGGGGAGTGGACAAGGGGCATAAAGAATAAGTACGATTTGTAACAATATATATGCTAGTAATGTTGATTTAATCAACATAGGTCAACATTGAACCCCAAAAATATGTATTAATCGGTTATGACTCAAAAAAAAGAAAAGTGGTGATTCTATCATAAATTTTGTTAAAGATTTTCTATTAAGTTTAGAAATAGTTAAGTGCAAGGATACAAATTTTGTAAGTTGTATAAGAGATTGGGTTCTTAAATTTTTTTTAAAGTTAGTTTTCTCAGACATAATTCATTGCCATACTTAAGGAAAACTATTTTATGAGGTAAAGATGAGTGTGAATGGGCCACTGGTTTAACTACAAGTTTCTATTGCCCAGCGTCCAGAGACCAGTGAGCACAGGGTCTGCTGATCCCTATGGTGACTTCACCATCCACTCTTAGACTCATTTTGCCACTTAGCAGATAACTCCATCATATCTGGATGCTTGAGCTTTCTGTTTCTTGTATCTAAATATGGAATTTAGTGGCCCACAACCCCCCTAACACCTGCCCACATATTTCTCTCTTTTTTTCTGGATTTCATTGGGATTGTGAGTACCTGAAGGGACAGGGTATAATTCTGACTTGAGATTAGGGATGGGGTAAGAATGCAAAAGAAATTGTAGGATGGGTAAAGGAAGGAAAGCATTGGTGGCATTTCCTCTTTTTTCTGCTCCCTATGGCCTCCTATGCCATTTCTGGATCTTTCTACCTCTGTTTGTACCTGGTTTTGTAAAGGTGTATCCTGTGCTTTCGAGCCCACGATGATCAAGCTACTCTGTTAGGTTAATGACAATCTCTTGATTCCTTTTAAAAATAATTTTATATTTCTCACCTAAATGATGAAAGGAAATACTCCTTAACTACTCTTTTGCACCTAAATTAATTTTGGACTAGGAACTCAGGTGGTAATTTGAATAATTTATGCTACTTTGTCGTTCCTGTAGCAACTTGAAACTTTCTCTCTCTCTCTCTCTCTCTCTCTCTCTCTCTCTCTCTCTCTCTCTCTCTCTTCTCTTTGCATATAACCCATGCACCTTCTTCCACATACTGTAGATCATTTCTAGATTACTTATAGTAATCTAGAAATTCTTAAATACTGCTAGTGTCTTCTGAGATTTTATGCAGAAATACTAATTAAAGGATTTACTTGTAAGCAAACCAGAGAGCTTGCAACTACTAAAAACTAAGCACCTAATACAACATAAACGCTATGTAAATACCTGTTATACTGTATTTTTTTTTTGTTTGTATTATTTTTTATTGTTGCATTGTTTTTTTGGTGGGCCGATTAAAATCTATAAATGGAGGAAGATTGCTATAAGGATTTTGTATATGTAATATCAATATCTATGCAATCTGTGACTTAGATGATAGTATACCAGTGTATAGATGATAATGCTGGGGTTCAGAGAGGTTAAGTAACTTGCCTAAAGTCTTATGACCAGATCAGGATTCAAATCTTGATCTCTCTGACTCCAGAGTCTTGCATTTAGTTAAGTACAATGCTATAATGCTGCCCAAGGTAAGGTTCTTAAGATAGAAGAGAGAGAAGGTAGGAAGAGAACCTTGGAAAGCAGAAGTCATTGGCCACATCTAAACCTGGAGCTCTGGGAAGGGGGGAGGGAGGAAGGATAGAGGGCAGGAAGAATTGGTGTAAGGGAGCTAACACTGTAAAATTGTAGAACAAAAGAGGTGATACCAGCTAAGGGTGAGAAAATCTGTGCGTTCCGAATTTTAATGTGCCGTTGGATAAAGAATTATAAGACATTACAGCCATTCTGTGACCAGCTGTTACTGGAGTTTACAGATATGTTTCATCATTTATCTTCTTTTCAGAACAGAGAACTGCCTCTTTTTTTCCCTTCCATAGGACCTTTTTTTTTTTTTAACCACCTGCTTGTCAGTGATTTGTTGAAACCTATCCCAATGAGTCAGATAAATAAAATCTATTCATCCACCCCCACATGTAGTTCATATTTGTCTTTCCTTCTCTCACTCCCTTCCCGATGTCCACACCCATATTTTTGATAGTGTTTCTTTTTCTCAACTGGTAGTTGGTTTGACGTGACAGGCATTTCCAAAGCTATTACAAACTAATAAAATGATACTCCACAAACCTAATAAAAGGCAAAGACACATATACTTTCCTGCTTGTTATTCTTCTTGTCTTTTACTGAGAAAGGATCAATGGTGCACAGGGAAAGTATATAATGGTACATTTTTGAATAGTTGAGGATTAAGAAAGGAGTTAATACTTTACATATTAGTGGTTGGGGACTTCTTACTAAGGAATGATCTTGTTCCACCTTTTTCTCACATGTTTTAGCTAAGCTACTGCCCTAATATTTTTGTACACTTAATATAAACCCCTAATTTATAGAATTATTGGGAGAGCCAGTAATTACTTTGAAGAACTTAATAATTTGTAAATATATTAAGACCAATAGCTTTTAACTGAGGGCTGTCCAGTTAGCTCATTTGGTAGAGCATGGTGCTGCTAATGCCAGAGTCAAGAGTTTGGATCCCCATACCGGGCAGTTGCCAAAAAAAAAGAAAAGAAAAAGTTTTAACTGCAAATTGTTTGTTTGGGTTTGGTTTTTTTGTTAACTCGGTGCCTATGAATAAGAAGATATGTAATCTAAATTTCCTTTGGAAAAAAGTTTATTTAATAGAAATAACATCCCTTTTTTATGGTTTTGATGTCTACAGAGTAATGCTTATTTTTAGTTTTTCAGTCAGTAACTTCGTAGATGCTATTTATCTTCTACTGATACATGCTGTGTAGGCAGGAGAAAGTTTTTAGTATAATCCACTTGGCATCACCTATCAGTCCTGCTCTTAAATTTCTTACCCAGTTTCTATTTAAAAACCCCAGCTTGTCTCTCTGCCCTAGTAGTCAGTGTTGGAGTTTGTTTTGCCCTTTAACAATTAAAGTATTGTATGTTCTGTTTATGTCACTCAGCAAATGTTGCTATGGTGGTTTTGCGTATATCTGACCGGGGTTGCTCATTGTTTGGCAGATCTTTATGAAAGTTCTTTGTAATTGAGTTTACAATGATTTAGTACCCATGTATTTCTAAATTACTGTAATTGTTTCTCCAGTAAGGTTTTGAAAATTTGTCAAATTTGTCATCATCCCATTTCTGCCTGGAATTGTTACTTCTATCTTCTTGTGCTCCTATTTCAAATCTCTGCTTTTCTGGTGTATTTCATATTTTAAATCTTTTCTAAGTTAGGACATAAAGAGTTCAATAAAGATTTTTTCTATCTCATTAGAAAGTGAAAGCTGTTTATTAATTCATCAACATTCCTTCAGGTCCATTGTTTATGGCATAAGCATCATGTAATGAGTTAGTTCTCCAAGCTTTAGCTTTCTGAAGCTCAAAAGCTTAGGCTTGTGCAACTCCAAGTAAACTTTTGAAACTTAAAATGTAAGACTTAAAAAATGTATTCCCATAACAACCTTTCCCCAGGGCAGTGATGATGGAATGCCCTTACAACCTGATTTGGAGAAAGGACGAGGATACACATGAATATTCAAATGAAAGATATTGGCTAACACTTCAAAATTACCCATATATATGTGAAATGGAAACAGTAAATGATATTTACTTTACATGGTTATTGTGATGATTAAATGGGCCAATAAAAAAAAATTTTTTTCCTCCTCTGTAAATATGGAAAGATATATGAAAGTTTAATATTGTATTATACTTCATAATTTTAGAGAAAATTAACTTATTTTTCTTTTTTTTTTTCGTGACCGGCACTCAGCCAGTGAGTGCACCGGTCAGTCCTATATAGGATCCGAACCCGCGGCGGGAGCGTCGCCGCGCTGCCAGCGCAGCACTCTACCAAGTGCGCCACGGGCTCGGCCCTAACTTATTTTTCTTACCTGCTCCAACCTTAGTGTTAGATCCTTTTCCCAAGGATATTTAAATGCAACTTAAGGGACAGAGACAAGATTAGGAATGAGGTTGCAGTATATCTTTTCTACACTGCTAACCTTCCTTTAAGTGCTCTGCCACCCTTTTTTGTTTGTTTCAAACTTTGCGTAAAAGCTTTCTAAAATGTTTATTGCCTTATGAATAGAGGCAGGTTAGAATAGGAGAAAGAACCTGGACTAGTCCTGGAATAAAACATTCCTGAGTTTCCCAAGTCCTAGCCCATCTACCACCTAGCTGTCTAACCTTAGGCAAGTTATTTAAAT
This sequence comes from Cynocephalus volans, assembly GCF_027409185.1. Taxonomy (NCBI): domain Eukaryota; kingdom Metazoa; phylum Chordata; class Mammalia; order Dermoptera; family Cynocephalidae; genus Cynocephalus; species Cynocephalus volans. Next base: position 135,098,351 of record NC_084468.1, read on the forward strand.
TCCTGAGTCTGGCTTTGTCTTGTTTTTTTTTTTTTTAAACTGTATCATGGAAATGATAAAGACTACAGAGTGGATATAAGAGTAACATATTATGTGTCATAAAGAAGGTCCTTCCCAAAAGTTAGTGTCACCTCACCATATCAAAGTATTAGTTTACCAAAAATACTTGGCTCTTCGTTTGATTCTGTATGCTCATCAGTTCTTATGGTCTGATAGCTTAAATGTAGAAATAAATTGAAAAAGTATAAGGACCCCGAAATATTTCCTGGGACCTTTTTTTGGCTTTTGTCTTTTCTCCTGAAAGTAGTATTTGACCTTTCCCCCACATCGCTTTCTTAGTCTCTCTCGTTAAGCCAACTCTTTTTGAGAAACCAGAATCTTTCCCAGAGTGACCTTAACAAGGTCAACTAGCCTAGTAAAGTGAACCTGATAAAAAACAAAATAAAGTAAAATAACACTTTTATGTCCTGTTGAAACTGCCTATATAGTGACAGCACAATCATCAAGATTGCAAAAACTAGTTATTTTTAAAATTGTATTGCAACTACTTTTCTAATACTAATTGATTATTCCCTTTAATTGGTAATGATTTGTATTTCTTTTTTTTTTTTTTTTTTTTTTTGTCATTTTTTCGTGACCGGCACTCAGCCAGTGAGTGCGCTGGTCATTCCTATATAGGATCCGAACCCGCGGCGGAGCGTCGCCGCGCTCCCAGAGCAGCACTCTACCAAGTGCGCCACGGGCTCGGCCCATGATTTGTATTTCTTTAGTAACCAAAATATCTTGAGGATTCTCTGTAGCTTATCAGGCAAAATGGCATTGAGGACATTATAAGAATGCATATCATGGTGCAAATTAGTTCATTCAAAATATGCAGAAAAGTAAAATATTCTAAGTTTTTAATTCATTTAGTTTAAAAAGTATATTCATATTGAGGATTGGTTTATTAGTTTATATTTTCATTGGATAAAGGTGTCAACTTACTGTTCTTAAATCTGTATTTGATTTTGAAGACATAACTACCCAAATTAAATTTGTACTGTAGGGCTGGCCCCGTGGCGCACTCGGGAGACTGCAGCGCTTGGGAGCGCAGCGGTGCTCCCGCCGCGGGTTCGGATCCTATATAGGAATGGCCGGTGCCAAGGGTTGCAATCCCCTTACCGGTCACAAAAAGACAACAACAACAAAATAAATAAATAAATAAATAAAAATAAAAAAAAGAAAACTCAACCTTTAAAAAAATAAATTATTAAAAAAAAATTTGTACTGTACTAGGTTACAATAATCAGTGCTAATAGAAAAATAAGGTAAGTTGCCTGTTTTGGTATATGACAAAGTGAGAGCAATTGGCTTGTTAAGAAAAAAAAATAGTTAATAATATTAAAATGAAGATGAAATTTTAGTATTTTATTTCCATTTTGAGTTTTTTTTTTTTTATCTTTTGTTTTGGTTTTACATTATAATTGCAAAGCTGTGAATCCCAGAAAGTTTTCTCTGTACCAAGGAAGTGCTCTGAAGTGTGTGTATACTTTAAAAGGCTTTGCACATCAACCCTCTCACAATTACTAGGAGAATGTTTTTGTGAATATGGGTATTGTGTCACTTTGTTGTGAAAACTAGAACTCAGTCCTAAAAAGTACCCTCTTTCGTTGATTTCCCATGGATTAAGTTTCACTGTGAGGTGGGGGACTATTTTAAATACAGCTAATGTATCCAGTTTGAGACTTTGTTAATGCGCTACCAAGTCTTTGTCAGCTACAAGAGGAGCTGTCTTCCTCTGTTCATCCTCTGTTCAGTTTGTCAACTACCTCAGGGGATGGGGAAAAACACTGACTTGTGTTGACATTTGCAGGGTTAGCTAAAAATTTTCTGATGCCCTGTCCACTTTCTTTCTGACTCTGTAACTTTCTACACTATTGTAATAGCACTCTACAGGTCCAAAACATGAATTAAATCCCATTCTCTGCTTTTACTCTCTTTTCTAATTCTAAAACATTGGGAATTCAAATAAAAAAATTTTCATGACTCAAAGAGCATTAAAGTAACTGATCAGAATCTATCTGTGAAAATTATACTTTCACGCTAAAAATACAAAAGCCTCTTAAGTTGCTTTTTAATTCCAGGAGCCAAAGATCATCCAAAATAGGAAAACAAGAAAATAGGCCAAATAATACTAGTAGAACAAGATGGAAAATTACTTTGTGACCCAGGTAGGTTCTAGTGTGAAAGCCTTAAAATAGGGAAACGTTTGCATCCTCTAAATTCTGTATAAATGGATTCACACAGTTTGTACTCTTTTTTTTTTTTTTTTTTAGTTTCCTTACGAACACAATGTTTTTGTGATTCATCCATGTTGCATGTATCAGTTATTCATTTCTTTTCATTACTGAGTAGTATTCCATTGTGTGGAAATACCACAATTTATCTATTTACCTATTGATAGACATTTGGGTTGTTTCCAGGTTTAAGCTATAATAAGTAAAGCTTATGAACATTCACGTACAAGTCTTTGTGTGGACATATGCGTCCATTCCACCTTGGAGTGTAGTAGTTGGGTTATAGGTAGGTACATGTCTAACTTTTTAGGAAACTGACAAACTTTTCCAAGATGTTTGTACCATTTGACATTCCCAATAACTGTGTATGAGAGTTGCAGTTGCTCCATATCCTCGCCAGTAAGGTGTGATCAATCTTTTTATTTTTAGCCATTCTAGTAGATGTGTAGTAGCATCTCAGTGTGGTTCTAATTTGGGTTTCCCTAATAATTAAAGATGTTGAGGATCTTTCCATGTGCTTATTTGCCATCTGTATATTTTCCTTGGTGAAATGTCTGTTCAAGTCTTTTGTCCTTTTTTGTTGTTGTTGTTTGTCATTTTATTTAATTGTGAGAATTCTTTATATATTCTAGAATTAAGTTCTTTGATACATGTTTTATAAATATTTTCTCCCAATGTATGGCTTACCTTTTCATTTTTATAAGTGTCTTTTGAAGAGAAAAATTTTATTTTTGAAGTCAAATTTACTGATTTTTTAAATAATTTATACTTTGTGTGTGTTTTTTTTTTTTTTTTCCTTTTTTGGTGACTGGTAAGAGTATCGCAACCCTTGGCTTGGTGTCGCCCGCACCACGCTCAGCCAGTGAGCGCACCAGCCATCCCTATGTAGGATCCGAACCCGCGGCAGGAGCGCCACTGCGCTCCCAGCGCTGCACTCTCCCGAGTGAGCCACGGTCGGCCCCTTTGTGTGCACTATTTAAAACTCTTTGCCAAACTCAAGATCATTAAGATTTTCTTCTATTTTTTCTTCTGTAAGTTTTATAGCTTTAGCTCTGACATTTAGGTCTATGATCCACTTCTAGTTAAATTTTGTATATGTTTGAGGTATAAGTGTCAAGGTTCATTCTTCATGACTTAATCCTTGGATCACTTTTTTGTCTACCCACTCGCTTGATAAGTTTCCTAGTCATGTGGCTTTAAATATCATCTGTATATTGATGACTCCTAAATTATAACTCCAGCCCAGACTGCTGTTAAGAAAGGTATCTCCAACTTAACTTTTCTAAAACTGAGCTCTTGATACCCACCTTTTACCCTCCTCCATACCTGCCCCTCTCACAGTTTTTGCCACCTTGATATATGGCAACTTCATTCTTTCAGTTGCTTGGAGCAAGAGTCTTGGCATCATTTTTGACTATTTTCTTTCACTCCCACATCTTGGTCTGTCATCAAATTTCATTGGCTCAGGCCGAGCCCGTGGCGCACTCGGTAGAGTGCAGCGCTGGGAGCGCAGTGACGCTCCTGCCGCGGGTTCGGATCCTATATAGGAATGACCGGTGCACTCACTGTCTGAGTGCCGGTCACGAAAACGGCAAAAAAATAAAATAAAAAATAAGTAAATAAAGTGTCCCATCAAAAAAAATAATAATAATACAAATTTCATTGGCTCCACCTTTACGTTATATTCAGAATCTCACTTCTAACCATCTCCTCTGTTACCACCGTAGTCCAAATCTGGGTTATTGCTGTAGCATTCTAGCAGGTCTCCCTACTTCCATCCTGGCATGTTTATTAAGTCAGATATTGTTATTTTTCTGCTCAGAACCTTCCAGTGACTTTTCATCTCACTCAAAAGGAGCCAGAGTCTTTATACTGACACCTAAGGCCCTTCACCATCTAGCACCCCATTACCTATCTGACCACATCTCCTACCAGACCCTTACTCTGCTCTGGCCTCATTGCTGCCTCTTAAACACACCAAGTACACTGCTTACCTCAGGACCTTTGTACTTGCCATTTCCTCTGTCTGGATTGTTCTTCCTTCAGATATCTGAAAGCTTATTTCGTCACTTCCGTAGGTCTTTATTCAACTGTCACCTCAGTGAGGGCTCTTTTAGCCTTCTTATTTAAATTGCATCACTCTCACCCACACAGGCATCTTATATTCCCCATTTCTGTTTTATTTTTCTCTGTACCAGGTATCACCATCTGACATACTGTATATTTTACTTATCTTGTTTCTCTTTCTTCCCTCAATAGAATATAGATTTCTTGAGAGCAGAGATGTTTGTCTTTTTTTGTTGGTTGCTTGCATTCCCAATCCCTAGGTTAGTGCCAGACCCTTGGTAATATTTAATAAATGAATGAATGTAAGTAACATTTTAGGTGAGTTTTTTTTCTCTGTATGTAAAATGGGGATGTCTGTAGTTTATTAGAACATTGTGAAAAATGCTGGTCCTCAGCAAAGTTATGATATACACAGACTTTATCTTTTATAACCTTTCCCTATTGTTAATAATTTTGAAATGTTAAATATAGTCAAAAGAATGTTTGACATACAGGCAAAATACAGAGTAACAAAAACAACAAAAAATAGCAGCCATGTTCCCACTGCCCAAGTTAAGAAACAAAACATTATCAATACTTTTAAAGCCTCCGTTGAGCTTCCCCTTTATCTCATCCTCCCTTTTTTCCTCCCTCTGCACCCCTGTTCTGAATTTGTGTTTAGCAATCCTATTGGTTTCCTTTATAGTTTTACCACATATGAATATATCATTCAGTTATGCGTGTTTTTGAACTTTACGTAAATGAAATCCTACTATGGGTTTTCTTCTGCAGCTTGCTTTGTTTTGCTCTACCTGATGTTCCTGAGATTCATCCATGTTGATACATGGAGCTGCAGTTCGTTTATTTTCACTCCTAAATAGTATCCCCATTGCATGAAGAGACTGCAGTTTATTTGTCCATTTTCCTGAAAATACAAATTTGGGTTTACTTGGTCGTTTGCTAAAAATAGGGCTGCTATAAATATAATTGTACATGTTCTCATGGAACACACATGCAAGTTTGTCTAGAGCAGATTCTTAGGAGTTAAATTGCTGTTCCATCGGGACATTTTACTAGTTAGTGCCAAATTATTTTCAAAAGTAGTTGTACATATTAATACACCAATCAACAGTATATATGAGTTTTTATTGTTTTAATTTTCCTAATATGAAGAGTATAAAATGGTATTCCATATTAGTTTTAATTTTCATTTCCCTGGATATCTTTTCAGATGTAATTGGCCATTCCTGTTTCCTCCTCTGTGAAATGTTTGTGCTCGTTATTTGCTCTCTGTTAATTGGGATGATTTTGGATTGTGGGAGTTCTTAATACCGTTTAAGCCTTAAATCACAGATTTGTGCCTTTTCAGATAACAGTAATTCTTGTTCAACCAATGTACATAATCCATAAAGAAACCCCTTTCAGATAATGTTTGATGTGTCTGTTTCTTCCTTGGAAAGGAACACTGTGTATAAATGTTGAGTTTCCTCATACTCTTTAAACCACTTTCTGGATACATGTTGTTAGATGTTTCTGGATACATGTTAGTTACATAATACAGATACCATTTCCCAGTTTGAAGCTTGTCTTTTCACTATCTTTTGGTGAATTCTAAATGTTGTTTATCAGTCTTTTCCTTCATGATTTATTATTTTTTATTCTTGTTTAAGAAATTTTTTTATATTTAAGGTCATCTAGAGGCTTTTCTTCCCTCTATCAAAGCATATTGCCCTTGGAGCTCTCTTTTGACCTGTCTTTGACAGCCTGTTCTGCAGAAGAGATCTGAAACTCAGTCACAATGGCAGAAGCGACTGAGAGCAGCTCAGTTTTAGAAAACATTTTCAGAAATGGCTAGAGAGAGTGTTTAATATAGTGAATACAGATGTAGCACATATAAAATTTTATGTCCTGTTTTTTCACTTAACATCATATTTCATGTAGTTTTACATCATTAAAATTATTAAAGCTAAGTTTTAATGACTATTGCATTGGATGGGTGTAAATCGGAATGTATTTTATACTTTCTTGTTGAACATTTTGCAGTTATTAATGACTTTAGAGAACTTAATTCATAAATCTTTGTGATGCTTTGCTTATTTCTTTAAGAAAGTTTCATAGAGGTAGTGTTACTTGGCTAACATGTACTCTTGATATTAGTCATAGGAGACAAAGTAAATTGACTTTCTGGGCAACACTTGCTGCCACTTGCTTGATACTTTACAAAGAAATGCAGTATTTAAAAGTATCCAGCCCACTCAGTTTTACATAAAGCTTAGCTTTAATGATGTCCTTACTTGGTATATTGCATATATTGTATAGTAATTATATATAATTTTCCCATTTCAGTCAGCATCTCACATGATTTTGAATACTTAGAGGAAGAATTTAATGATATTTTTAATTAATGCCCTCAGTAATGTCTGAAAGAGTATGTATTTGGCATCTTAAGCTGATCTGTTGCCTTTGGGGTAATTTAAAAGTCATCCAAGGCTCAGTGACCCTTTAAGGCAGTGTATACTTGGTATGTGTGAAATATTATGTCATTATTAAATCATTTTTTCTTGAGGAAAGATACACTATTTAATTAATGGTTATAATAAATTATTGTAATAAGTTACCTGTTTCATTGTCATTGGTGTTAATGCTTGATCTTGTAACTTTGCCCTGTCCACAGGTTAAAGTATTGCACAATCAGCTGGTCCTTTTCCACAATGCCATTGCCTCTTACTTTGCTGGGAATCAGAAGCAGCTTGAACAGACACTTAAACAGTTCCATATCAAATTGAAAACCCCTGGAGTGGATGCCCCATCTTGGCTTGAAGAACAGTAAAATCACACCTGGAATAAAAAGAAAGTCATACTGTTATATTTCTAAACAAACCTAATAAGAATGAAGCACGGTTGAGGGAAGTAGGAGGGGCAACAACCATTGTAGTGATTCTTGCACAAATACCTTTAATTTTTCCCTTTTTCATACTTTAACAATTGAACTGTTAAATTTGATGGGAAGGTGGGTGATTTTAATGTAAACATAATTTCTATAACCCAAACACAATAATTTTCCTTTTTGAGAAATCTTTTTGTATTGTGAGGGTTGATGGCTACTTCCATAGTTTGAAAACATCTAATATAGATTTGCACTGACAAGATAAAAATTCAAGGTTTTTGGTCCTGGAAATGAGGGCCATTGTAATTTTTCCAAAGGGAGGTTTACATGATTTGTATCAACATCAGATATTTTATATGTGAATATATATTAAACATCTTTAAGAGATTCATTTTCATGTATTATCTTAAAGAAAAAAGAAACTATTTTGCAGAGAAAATTATATGGTGTTCTTGCAGCATCCACACAGAGATAGCAGCAGCTCTAATGAATGACTGAGTGGCTTGTGGAGTTGTGGCAAATACCTTTTTAAAAATGAATCTGTACCGCTTTCATTTTGTTCAGACTTTTTTTTTAAAGATGCAGGAATCACGCTGTCATTTCTGTGAGGATTTTAAGCTTATGAATTTGCATTACCCAAGTCATTGGGTGGTTATGTTTTAGAAGTTTCTTTTGATTCGTAATGAAACCTGCTTAAAAGAATTTTTTTTTTTTTTTGACAGGTGGGACTTGGGAATGGAAATTCTTGATGGTTTCTAGAGTAGAAATCTGTATTTAGAAAGCTAGTTTGGGGGTATTTTCCATTTTGATAGAAGTGAATTCAGCTTTTATTGACTTCCATATGTAACAATACCGTTTAAGCCTTAAATCACAGATTTGTGCCTTTTCTGATAACAGTAATTCTTGTTCAACCAATGTACATAATCCATAAAGAAACCCCTTTCAGATAATGTTTGATGTGTCTGTTTCTTCCTTGGAAAGGAACACTGTGTATAAATGTTGAGTTTCCTCATACTCTTTAAACCACATTTGAGGTTGAGGGTGAAATCAACTTTTGAGTTTGCTGTTTGGTTTTTCTCGATTCCTTTTGAGGAGTGGAAAAACGGAGGATTTTTTTCATTTGGGTAATGAAAAGGTAATGTGGGACAGTGTGGTAGTAAAAGGAAGAAAGGCCAGTACTGTGTGAGTTGCTCAGCACTATTGGTTTTGTGTTATGTGGTGCCCTGTCTGCTGTGTGGTTCTGTCAGTAACGTAATCCTTTGCAAATGTAAAGTTCTTTTGAGTTTTGTCATAGACATAAATTAAAATTTTGACAGATATCTCTTCACCTGTTCATTTCTTCCGTGTTTAAATGAAACACTTAAAATTACTGTTATACATGAACTTTGTGGACTGTAAGATTTGTTATATATGTTCAAATGCCTTTTAGCTGGCTTTTTAATTAATATGCCTGTTTCGAGTGCTTAATACAATGTAATATGATTGTAAATCATAAATCTATTTTAAATCATTCCCTCCTGTATATTTGTACTCCAAGAGAGCCTTATTTTATTCTTCCAGCAGAATTACTACTTGTGATAGTTCATTTACATTCCCCAGAATGTGCCTCTGGTGTGAATTTTGTATTATTAAAAGTGTTTGCTGCAGTATCTTGTTTCTCTGGCCCTTCATAGTTTAAGAAGTAACTATTTGGAAATTCTGAGGTCACTTGATTTGTCTTTTCTGAACTTTAAAAACAACAACAAAAATGGTATGTCTGTCACTTATAATTGTTTTATTTAGCTCATTACATTATTTTTTCACAATCTGAATCTCTTTTGAGAACTGAACATGTCCAGTCTTACTATATTTCTATAACAATTGTAGTAGCTAATGAGCTAAATAGTTTTCATAGTTAATGATTTTCCAGAATAAACTAAAAATGTCAGTGACTCTGAGTGGGTACATGTGCAAAAGACATAAGTAAATTAACATATTTAGCCAGTGATATGTTTATTTTGTTAGGAAACTAATCATGTTCATTGTAGAAAAGAATTAGAAGAAAATTGCAGAAAATGGAAGATAATAAGTACCATCTCAAGAGAATAAGTACCTAAGCACTGAACTCCCCTGAAGTTGGGTATTTTAGTTACCATTTGTATTATAAGCTATAGTTTGAATATTCTTTAACATTCATGCATTCATCTTTGCACTTTTATCTGGCTATTTCCTAGAAGTGAAAATGAGCCCTCCAAGTATATATATGCTTTCAAGTCTGCTGTATATTGCCTGTTTGCTTTCAAGAGTATATCAGTTTACACCTCCAAGAGCATACACATGTGCCTGTTTAGCATATTTTTAAAGCCAGTATACATAAAATGAAATAATGTGTAGAATCTGCAGAACATCACTTTATAAATATTTTAGGTGGAAAGGGAAAAATTTCAGGAAGATAAGGCCAAACAATCAGGATTTGGGGAGTTTGGGGATGTGGGGTGTAGGGGCAGGGGATGGATGGAAATGACTGATTTTTCTCCCATTAAAATAGAAATTATTTTTTTAAAATGCACTGAAGAACTGGTCTGTGAAATTGAACTCTTCGTCTCAAAGCTTCCAAATCTTAGGGTCCTGGAAAGGCCTGGGCTTGCAGAAACAAATTAGCCGAAATCTAGACTTTAAGAAGAATCTTTTCCATATTCAAAACGCACCAATGTTACTGAAGCTTATCCCATAGTGTGAAACTAGAAGTTTCCTTAGAGATTATCCAACACTCTTTTTTTACAGATGAAGATACAAAGGCCCCAAAACATATTAAACTGACTTAACCAAACCTTCCATCTCCGAATGTAATTCCAGATGAGTATTTGCAACTAAATACATGAATTCTCCTTTAAATCCTGCCATTTCAACTGCATAGTTAAATCAATGTGTCAAAAGTGTCAAGTTTCTTCTAAATTTAAGTACAATGTGTATTAAATGTCTTCTCAGATGAAAAAAAAATAATCCGTCTACCCCCAAATGAGTTCACATTAGGTACATCGCAAAGTATACAAGATGTTTATCCTTTCTATCCAGTGATCTTTAACTTAAAGTAGCCTGCAAAAGAAATCAGGTGAGCCTGAAAGGTGTTATGTAAAGTAAAATTAGTATATTAAAAACAAACTACAGATAAATTTCTTTATCTTTAGTTTTGGGGACGGTTAATTAGAAGAATAATTTATCTACCTGAAAATGTGCCTAGTCTCCTTTAGTTTTCACTGGAGTTGACCTTAGGTGTGAAAATAAAAGCAAATTTTCTAAGTTGCTAGTTCAGTGCAACATCTGTGTATAATTTGTGCTAGTTTTTGTGAAGTACTACTTAACTACCCATAGTTTGTAGTAATCCTGAATATCTTGCCAGTAGTTCTTTCTTTGAAACTTTTGGTTGCCTGAGAGAATTAAGGCCACGTGAGATCCTTCATCCGGATCTAACCAAATTTAGGCATTAAAAAGAATCTGATTTCCCTTTAAGATTACAAAGTTTTATGTTGGCTAAGACTATCCAGTTGTGAGTAGGCTATTTCCTGATCAAAAGGCCAGTTATATTTTGTTAGTTTAAAGCATTTCCAAGGCCACAATTCCTTTACTATTTTTACAATATAGCAAGACCTACTAAAATAGAATGACAATGCAAACAGCTTTCCTCTTTTGAGGACTTTCATTAAATTCTGCCCTGTGTTCCCACTTGAAGATTTCCTGCTCAACAGGTTTCCTGGCATAAATGGGCCTTTATAATAAACTGCCAAGTGGTCCTCCTAATGTGCAGGAAACTATGAAGTTCAGCATTGTTTTTGTGAAATAAAAGTTGACTCTTAGTAGTTCATGTATGTTAAGTGAGAACTATTTTAGTTTTCTGGTGTTAACTTTGATATGGAAAAAAGAAACATATCAAATATGAGGATGGGAAATTAGACCTAGTCTGAGACCACAACTCTATTCTGTTCAGTGAATTGATTAATATGCTATCAGAGCTAGAAATTTCAATGACTTTTTTTTTTTAATGAAATTTCCACAAAAACCAAAACCGCTGTTTGTTTCTTGGGGTGAGAGTGGGGGGCAAACTAAGCCTTGCCATCAGCACACTCTGTCAAAGATTGTGAGCTTGCTGCAACTGTAGTTCACCGTGAATTGCTGATTTATAAGGAACATGTAAGAGGGACAAGATACCATTTTGTTGATCTTAAAAGTAACTTCCCATGACATAGACTTTATACATTTTATTGCTTTGCTTTTGGAACAGGTGTATGTGTTGATGTAAATAACGGGTGAAGTATACTACACCTAGCTGGCATGGGGCACAAAGGAAGAAAAATGCAAACCATATAAGTCTTCCCTGTATCTTGGAGCTTTGATTACTGAAGTTCTACTAAAGAAAACAAACTCACTGTAAAAAACATTTTATTTTCAAATTGATGGAGGGCATTACGGAGTAGGGAGAGGGAAGGTAATTTATTCCTATTGGCCTTCCTGAAAAGTTTTCAAATTATGAAGTATTTAGAAAAAAGAAAGTACTCAACACAAATTATTTATATATGCTACTTTTTTTCTCCCCCTAAATGACTTCTGATTCTACATTAGGAAGCTTTTTATGAAAAACTACCTAAAGTTTGAGGCAAATAATTGTAAATCTTTCCTTTGAGGAATGTATGTTTATTATGGATAGATGCTAAGCTCTTTAGAAAGGCACAGTGTATGCTGTTTTATTCACCCTGTATCCCCTACTCCTCTCATAGTTCTTAGTTCAAAGGAGCCATATATAAAACGTGTTCAGTTTTTGATCCAAAATTCAAATACAGAAACGTATTCAGTGGTTGCAGTGCTATTTCTTTTGCTTGAGTTACAAAAGAGGCAGTACATATACAACTTATTTTAAATTAATGTCAGGGTGTTACCTAAGATACTAGGATGTTTACAGAAGAATGGCCATTTTTAAAATGTAGAAAGAATGGCAGAATTAGAAAAATCACCATTTTGCAGCCCCCACTAAAATAATTGATTCACACAGAGATTACCAATAGATGCTAAAATCATTAGGTGAAAGACTGAAGGAAAACAGGATATTTCCATAATACCAAAGTTTTGCTCTATATATTGCTCAATTTCAAAAACTATCATGAGAGATTTGTGCTCACCATCTAACTCAGGTGGTCAAATTCAGCATCACTACTAGTAACCTGGTGATTATGTGCCTCAGATCTAAAGCAATATTGATCGTACATCACTTATGAGATATGCCTACTGGAATTATCTAACCTGAATCTAACCAGGCCTTTGCCTTAAATCCCAGTGCACCGAAGATACCATGGATTAAGGAACAAGTTAAATGACACCATGAGGAATCAACTGTAAAAATCCAGAATCTGAGGCATTCTACAAGATAGTTGGCTTGGTCTCTTCAAAATATCAATAGCAAAAGAAAGAAAAAAAATTTTAGAAATACTGTTATAAAATTAAACACTTTAAGTCATAGATCAAAAAATCAGCTATATAAACATTTGGGAAACAACTGAATAATTTGAGTGTATATTTGATGCTATTAAGGACTTTTTGTTGATTTTTTCAGGTATGATATTATATTGTAGTTAATGTATGGGAATAGCTTTATTAGGAGATGCATGCCTAAAGTATTTAAAGGCAAAGTGACATGACGTCTGCAATTTTAAATGGCTCAGAAATAATACATTTATACATACATATGTGGAGAGAAAGCTGAAAGGGAGAGAGAAAAAGGAAAATGTCAAAGTAAGTGTGGCAAAATGTTAGCGATTATTGAAATAGGTAGGTGGATAGGTGGGGTTTCATAGTACTAGTCTTTAAGCTTTTTAAAAATTTTCATAACAGAAATTTAATTTTTAAAAAAGGCTATTTGGTCCAGAAAGGTGGTAAGATCCTGTGAAATCTTCCCTTTTGCCCCAGGATGGCAATCAGGAGCTTTTTTTGGTATTGCCAATTAAAGCACTTGCTCTACTCCTGTAGATACCAGAATCCTTCCTCTAGCATGTGAAAGAAATTGATTTGTATTTGGAGACACAAATTCAAGTAAGTGTAAAGTTGGGTTTTCTGTTTGTCAGTAAAGATTACAGACACAGCACAAGTGAAGAAGCAGAAATAGTTTAGGATATGAGACCAGTTGGAGAAAAGATCCCATGTAGGAAAACGTGCATTCACTAAAGTAGGTTTTTTTCTCTCATTTTTCTTCTCAGCTCACTTCTAAGTTGATGCTTTCTAAATAGCTACTTAAAAGTACAAGGGAAGTTAAGTCCCAAAATAAAACATTAATATTATTTTAGCTTAATAAGGATAGTCTCTTCTGTCTTAATGTTTTGCCCTCTTCTCATAAATAAGCATTATTACTACTATTCTGTATTATTTTAGATTTCTTAAAATTTAGCTGCTTGTAGCTTCATTTACTATAACAACGGAAGACTGCTTAAGATAGATTGTACATTGGTAATTTTTAATAGTGGTTATTTCCCATCCAAGAAGATATTTTATGAATTGTCCAAGTTTTTCCTAATTCAAACTTCATGAATAAATAAAATAAGTGATGGCCAGTTAACTCAGTTGTTTAGAGCACAGCTCTTATAACACCAAGGTCATGGGTTTGGATCCCTGTACTGGCCAGCTGCCAAAAAATAAAATAGCTTAACTCTTTACTTCCCCGCCCCCCCCCCTCAATTAATAATTGTTCTCAAATTCTCTCTCCTATTCCACCACTCTTGTCTCAGATGAGACCAAGGATAATACCATGGATGAAAATTTTATGAATAGTTTATACCAATAATAAAAGCAGCAGCAAAAAGCCTAGACAATGTTTTGAGACTTGAGTTTTAACCATGGCAATGGTTACTATGTAATCGCTGGTACTATCAAGTGAGTTTTTTTTTTTTTTTTTTTAATGTGTTAGTTTAAATGGTCGTGAGTATTTGCTGAATGACTGGTCAGCTTACCTGTGTTGACTTTCATCTCCTGATTCCACTCATACCCTGAAGAGGTGCAAATGATTTCCAAAGTGAGTACCAACAATTTCTTCTTGAACTAGAATTGGCCACCTAAGGACAGACCTTTAATTCATCACTTAGCCATCCTGGGTTATAGTCTTTTAAAAAATAATCTGTCTTTATTTTCTCAAAATTTTCTCTAAAGAGGCTCATCATATTTTCTTTGTGAAGCTTAGTTAGCATTTTCCTCAAATTAAACCAGCCATAAGAGAAACTAGTTAGAAATTGCAAATTAAGTTATAATACCAAAAAAAAATTTTTTTTTTTAATATAGGAGACTCTGCTGTGGATTTTATGTCCCCCCAAACTCCTTGAAGCTTAAATTGTGTCCCCCAAAGTTCCAGGTATTAGAAACTTGGCTTCCACCGTGACAGTGTTAAGAGGGTGGGAAATCCTATTATGGTAATTGGAAGGTGGGGCCTTGAAAAGGTGGTTAGATTGTAGGACCATGTTTGTAGTGAATGGATTAATAATGGTGGTCAGGGGTGTGTTTCTGAGGGCATCAAAAGGAGAGCATGTGAGTGTCTCTCTCTCTCTCTCTCTCTCTCTCTCTCTTCTCTTCTCCTCCATTTTCTGCCACGTGAAACCCCTGCATTGCTATAAAGCCACCACCAAAAATGACCTCAACCAGATGCGCTCCCTGGATTTTGGATTTCCTGGCCTCTGAAACCGTAAGCAATAAATTCGTTTTCTTACAAATTACCCAGTTCCAGATATTTTGTTATAAGCAACAGAAATGGACTAATACAGAGACCTTGCCTAAACTCACAAGGGAAAGGAAAGGAAAGTATTAAAGCTTTATAGCAGGCTCTGGTCCTAACTTTCCCCTTTGTCCTTTAAAAAAAAAAATGCAGTGACATAATAAGAGGTTGTTGTGCTGTCTTCAAGTTTTCAGGCTTTTGGAGTCACTATTTGTGCTCATGACTAGAGCAGTGAAAACAAGTCTTTTTTCCCCAGAACACAAGTAGCTTCAGTCCAAGCCACTCCAGACTTCCTTGCCCATGATCTCAACACTAACCTTGATTTATTCTAGAAAGAACTGTGCCTGTTTAGTCTTTTTTGGCTCATTTTTATGTGAATTCCTGTTCACTAGTAGTGAGCTGGGACCACCCAATTAAGGAAAATTTCATGGTTAATTTAATTTCTAGTCTGTTGACTTTTTATTATTATATCATTTTTCCTTACAGCAGCCACTTTAGAATCTTGATTACCTAGCGTAGTGGATTGAATGTCTCCCCCAAACTCATCGACACTTGAATTGTGTCCCCCAAGTTCTATGTATTAGAAACTTGGCTCCCACTGGGACTGCTGGGAGATTGGGAAATCCTATTATGATAATTGAAAAGTGATGCCTTGGGGAGGTGATTTGATTGTAGGACCATGCCATAGTGAATGGATTAAAAATGGTGGCAATTGACGTGGTTCTGAGGGCTTTAAGAGGCGAGCACATGAGGAGGTTAGTCTCTCTCTGCTCTGCCATTCTCTGCCATGTGAGACGTCTGGGTCACTGTCAACAGTGACAAGGCCTTCATCAAATGTGCTCCCTGGACTTTGGACTTCCCAGTCTCTGAAACTGTAAGCAATAAATTTTGTTTTCTTTATAAGTCACCCAGTTTTGGGTATTTATGTTATAAGCAACAGAAACAGACTAATATGCCTAGTTTATGGAAACAGTTTAGCCCAAGCAGTGACAGAGCCAGGCAATTGTCTTACCAAGGCCGTACTTAGTCTCTCCTCATTTAAAATCAGGAATCCCCATCTCTTCAGTGTAGCCCAAAAAGAAATGGAAGATCTGAGCTGCAAGCTTCGATTCTCAATCCTCTTTGCCCGATCCCACTTTATCAAATTTCAGAAGAAAAGACTCAGTTCCCATCACTGTTCTTCAAAAACCATGTCATAGCTGGAGTTGTTTTTCATTCCAACTCTGGACTGAATTGCCGTGGGTTGAGCACCAGCACGTGTCTTCTGAAATACTTTACTTGACTGGCTTATACAAGTCTAAATGTCTTAGGTTCGCCATAAAATGTTATGATAGCTGGCTGTTCTCTTCAGATACTCTTTTATCTTAACTCACTGGTACTATCAGGTGAGTTTTAAAAAACACATAAGTTTAAACAGTCATGAGTATTTGCTGAGTGACTGGTCAGCTTACCTGTGTTGACTTTCATCACATGATTCTACTATCACTTTTAAGAGGTTCAGGCTTCAAAGAGCTTAAATTTGGTGGATTCCCTTCCCGACCATAGAAGCCAAGAGCCATTTTGAACATTTTCGTAGCCCTCTCTCTGCCTTGTGTATAAAAGGCGCTCAGTATTTTCAGTAACCATGATGATCAGCATGACTGGGGCTTCTCTCCTTTAGTGACTGGAGGCCCATTGGAGGATCGCAAGTTTAGATGGCAGACACATCGGCTACCAACCACTGTTAGAGCCTTGGAGGTGAATATTACTGAGATATGAAGATGAATAAGGCAGCCTTGCCCTCCAACTTTTTAGTTTAATGGGGAGAGAGTCTACACAAATCATAGGAATGAACAGTGTGGGGAAAGGAGGGACCAGTACGGAGAACATACTCTTAGTGGTTGAGTACGGAAGCAGCCAGCCTTTGGCTCCAGATTGGAATGTCTTGATTCTGTGCGTGTGTGTGGGTTGGGGAAGGTGCATTTTACCATGTTACCACAGCAGTTTGGTCAGTGAGGATGGTCCTATCCATGTTGTCCAACTAAACCTCACATAAATGAAATCTTAAATTTAGTACAATATTATTTCTTGGCAGGCTTTGAATCTTAGCAGTTTTTTGTTGGTTTTTTTTTTCCCCCTACCAGTCAGTTTAACACAGAATGCTTAATTCCTTTTTTACCTAGTGGCACTAAAACATATTTGGGCAGTTGAAGTAGCAGTATTCGTCTGAAGCTTCTAGTCATCAGGGGAGAGTTGTTGCTTAGGAGATTTCGCAGTTTAATATATGACGTTAGTTTTGATTTGGAGGTCAGCCCAAGTGCTACCATTTTTGACAAGGAAAAGAAATAACTAGTTACCTAGCTGCTGAGGGGTGTAAATTAAAACTACAGGCACACAAGGACCGGGTGCATGGGTGTTTCCAAATCACCCAGGGGAGCCTTAGAATCTACAAAAATGGCTTTCTGGAATTTGAAAACAATTCTGGTAGGTAAGTCCTTTGTTGCAGTACCAATTTTTGTAGCCTAATGAGGAAAAAATTGGCTTATTGTAACACAGAAGACAGAAACATGCAAAATATGTCTTCATTGGTTATCTCAGAGCTTTGCTTAAGGTAGAATGGCATGTGGCTTTAAAAAAAAAATCTGGATGCTGGTGAAAATTTGGGAATGAGTCATAAATTCTATGGCCCCCTCTCTCCCTCTATTCCCCTGTCCCCGCTCCAGCCTTCCGAATTAGCCCCTCTGATTTCTTTACGATGCCTCTACCCAACCTGCCACTCAGGACAAAGGGCTTTTTGAACCATCAAGTGAATTCTGTAGACTCTGTACCATGGGAACAGGGATCTCAAGGGCCACCCCCAACCCTTTTCTATGAGCTCCCGTGCAGTGAAATTGCTGGGGTAGAATTCATTTCTCTGCCTTCCCCTCTAGTAGACAAGGTTTAACCTGATTATGCCCAGCAGGCAAGTAGCCACCCTTGGAAATTAGTCTTCTTATTGAGTGAGATAAATTATGGAGAAGGTTTGCTTGCAAAGAATGCATAGCTAAAAAATGTGTTCAGATCTTCGTAATAGGGAGCGTGGGGTGACGAATGAAGATGTGTGAACATCCAGTGTTTTCTCTGCTTTCCCTTATTTATAAGTCTTTTTAAAATTACAAATGTAATGTGTCTTTTTAACCCCAAATTTGGGGAAAATAAGAATCCACAGTGAGAGGGTTTTCAATTCTCCTGGGAAGACAAATTGCATCTTTGTGTGTGTGTGTGTTTCTAGCATAAAAATGATTCCATTTTACAGTGTAAATTAAATGTCCTGGGTTTACTTATGTGGTAGTCCTGCATCTCCTCCTTCACCCCCTGCCGTGTGAAACAGACACCTGCAGTGACCCTGCCCATCAATCACCCCGCAGGAAGCAGGGCACAATTCAAAACCCCAAAATTCAGAAATTTGTTTACCTGTGCCTTCAACAAAGGAGTGGGGTGGGTGGGAAGGATAGGGTTTTACTTAGAAAACCAACAACATTTCAAGAAAACCAATAACATTTCAAGAAAAATTAAATGCAAAATTATTTGCTCTTTTCTCTAGCCTGGTCCTGAGAAATCTCCACCAATAAAATACATTGTATAGATAAACACTATTTTATTATTTATCAGCACCGCACTCTCCCGAGTGAGCCACGGGCCGGCCCCTATTTTATTATTTAATACACAATTTAATGTCTGACATAAAATGTTGATCGTATGAACAAAAGCACTAGATAAAAAGGGATCTAGAAATGTAAGGGAAATTTTTTCATCCACCTTAAAATACGAATGGTTGAACATTTAATACGTACTTCTCTGAGTTAGATTAAATACAGGACCATCTTTTTTCAGTAGGTGGCCAGTAAGTTATAAGTGAAGATGAAACAAGTCCTAGGCTTTACCCTAACAGACCGCCTCCAATTTCAGCTTGGTCAGGCCCACAAAGGGATGTAAATGGGAGCTAATTGTGATGCTGAGTGTTTGATAGGGAACCTTTGTGTCCAACGCTTGTCAAAACTTGAATAATAGCATTTACAATAAAAAGCTTACCCCCTTTACTTTCTCTGAAAATGATCCATTTTAATTATTTCTATGAATCTGCTTGAGAAATATTAGGATTCTGATTGCTATGGGCCAGTTTGTTATTAGCTATCATACCCAAAGTGTTTACATTCTCATTAAAAATAGAAGCTCAGTGCAAAGGGATTGTCTATGGCTGGTCCACTAAACTAAGTACACAGTCAATTTCCAAAGAGAACAAAAAAGGCTTTACAAATTGCTAAGTCACCAACATGTCCTTTCACTCCCCCATTATATGTCCTACAAAGTCTTGCACGGAATGTGCACATAGTATTTCCCCAGGGAAACACACACACATCAATACTGTTGATCCATTGGGTTTGTTTGGGGACTGCTTATACTGTGTGTGTTATAGTCTCAAATTACTGTTTGCTCTTCTAACTTCTTAGAAGGATAAACAATTTGAAAACAGTTAAACAGTAGCAAAAGAAGCTGGCATCTGACATACTCTTCAACTTAGTTCTTCTTATTGAGACTAACACACTTGCTTTTGATGATAGGTAATGAAAAGAAGTGATATGCTTTCATGTTATACTTTAAAGCTATTTTCCCCTCAAAGTTTGAATGTTATCATAGCCAGACCTTACATTTGTAGCTAACACCAACCAGTTTTCTAAGCACTAAATCAATTGTTAGCTAAAATGAGGCCTAACTGAAGGTTTTCTGGGTAAAAATTCAGTGATATGTACAGTATTTCTCTTTCCTTAGTCTCATCTTCCACCACCAGCTTCCAACACACACACACACACACACACACACACACACACACACACACACACACACTCTCTCTCTCTCTCTCTCTCTCTTAAAAGGGAGAAAATAGACAATTTGCTCGAAGGAAATGTAGACAGGTGGGGACAACGGTCATCAGGTATCTTATTACCTCATTCCTATACGTTGGGTAAGGGTCATCTTTAATCTCTCCCACCCTCAAACAAAGTTTGAGGTATTGACAAAGTTTGTTATTGACAAAGTACCTGTATTTACTTCAGGGAGGGAAATGCCATTGACGCTACCATGGATATTAAAAACACGTGTGAAAGCATTTTCTATTTAAAACTGTCAGAAATTACTAGTTAGCATCCAGAAAAAAAAAGTTTCTCCCTCTTAATGATCAGAGCCTAGTCATTACTTACTATATTTAAAGGTGGCTTACCATTTAAATTTCTTAGCCTGCAAAAATAAAATAACATTTCGTCAGTTCAAAAGTTGTTCGGAAAATACGGTAATACAATGTTTTCATTTTGCCAATAAGGTATTTGATACAAATTTGCATTCATAGTGACAGTATCAATTCTCATGATTTTATTATTTTACACTTTCCACCATTTGAAGAAAACAAGGTCTAGCAGCTTCTCTTAGAAATGGCTGTTACTAGGATGGTTGGTGAGTTTTTGCATTTGTTTGCCAGTCTGTTTAACTATAGAGTTGGCAGAGTTTGTTTTTTTCTGCAGTTTCCAATTTTAAGAGGGAAAGACACAGCCTATAATCTAATTACTGAACAACTGATCTCATCAGATATATGTTTTAAGAAAAATAAAGATGAAAGATTAAGTAAAGTAAATCTCAGTCTGTACAACAGAATGAGAGAAAGGGAGGGAGGGGAGAGAGAGAGATTTAAAATCCGTTTGTTGCTCAGTCCTATGCCAGAGGAGACTCATTTCAGTGTGTCCAGTGCGGTTCCCTAGAGGGCCAATGAAGTCAGCTCACAGATTAGATTTATTCCTTAAGCAGCTAAGTCTGTTTTAGAACTGCAGGATATTCTTTAGAATGGATCCCAAAATGTTATTCATTTTGGTTTGAAGGCTTTGTTTAGTGGTTCCTAATGACAGATTCAAATATTCGATGTAGGAGAAACTGAAAGCCTCTCGGGGCTGAGAATTTGGAAGCAAGAAGAAAGAAAATGAATTGGGAAAAGGGAAGAGCAAGCTGCACATGGAGTCAGGAAGACAGACAAGTTGTTCTGTAGGACTTGGTGAGGGCCTATGGCCTGGGTCACACTTAGTTGCTGACACACTCTCTGAGCAGTTTGGCTTAGTTGGAAGGGTGAGGGTTGGCCACAGTGCTCACTGCTCCAGAGCCCAGCAGTAGCAGCAGCAGCCACCCCCATTCCAGTGGCTGGGCTGACTCTGGGCACACTTGCTTCAGGAGTCTTTCCAGCCTTTCTTGAAGGCTGGTTGGCACATTTTGGGGATATAGATGGATGGAAGATCTTACCTTGCTAGTGAACTTAGTGAGATGAGGGGGTGTTTCACAATCAGCATGTTAATAGATGAAGAATATATTGTCTTCTAGGTTTGCAGCCTTCTATCCAACCCATCAAAATACAAACTATTTTTAGAGTCGTGCTCTGCTTCATTTAAGAGAGAAAGATGAGTTGACTTTTGGATACTGAATTTGGACTTGAGATATTACAAGGACCATATGGATTCAAGAGTCCCTGACATAGAGATGAAACCAGGAATGGATTTACCTCGAAGCTCAAGTTTCCACTGAACACTTTCATCTTTCTCGAACCCTTCCAAAGATACATACCTAGTGTTGTGTTTGTAAGTTTTTATGGTTTTTCTTTAAAAATCTCCCTTGCAAGTTATACAAGCTTCAGGCCCCATAAAATCTGGACGTGTCCAGGTTGAAGTTAGAAGGCAATACCCATGGGATAACGGGAGATCAAGAGTTGTAAGAACTTTGTGACTGTCCTCAAAGGAAAGGAAGGGTCAGCAGAGAAGGCCAGAGAAGCAGAGAGAAGGCCTGCAGGCCAGGGGGTGAGATCAAAGGGGGTGAGAGGCTAAGGGACGGGTCGCCAGACTTGACCCCTCAGAAAGTGACTGACTTTAAAGTGCATGCTCAGTACAGTTGTGGGGGAAGCCCACAGGCATCAGACTTGAGGGGTGGCAAGTATGCAAGGGTGTGGACTCTCCATGTCACAAGGTTGACAGTAAAAGAAAAGGAGAGGATGGATGCCTTTCTGCTCCTTACTTTTGATAGGCTGTGATTTACCTTTTGCCTGTGTCGTCAATATTGCTTTGAGATTAATATTAATTAGCTCCCTGAGCATAGGACTTTCTCTTTTACTACATTTTCTTACTCCTTGAAATTTCCTGTGGTCTTAGTTGGATCTATTCCTCTTCATGGTGAGTGAAAACCTGATCAATGGCCAAGAGCTGGGCTGTTAGTAGGTACAGTTTTTGGTTTTGGTTTGTTGGTTGTTTTGTTTACATTAAGTTTCTCTTTTTCTATCCAAGACTCGCAGATGGAGTTCAGGAATTCTGTCCTGGGAGTTCAGAGACAGAGGCCCGGGGTGGAGGAGAGGGAAGTCATCAGGCCCCAGAGGCTGGAAAAGCCCTGGTCGCTTATCTGGGATCACCCAGTCGGCGGTAGCGATGACTTCACCCCCGCAGAGGGCGCCTCCCCGCTCCTGCAGCTGACTTTCGATCGGCGGGTTTGCCCGGGATAAGTTTTCCTGGACTATCGACTGGCTTCTCACTGCCTGACGTCACGAGGCAATTTGAAAAAAAATGCGATTAAACTGACTGCCGTGTTTCCTTCCGTGCGGAGTGTGCCTTTCCCTTTTTTTTCGCTTTAATACAACTGAAAGGTTCCTGTTATCATCATCATTGAGATTTAAAAAAAAAAAAAAAAAGGTAATAAACTTAGAGGTCGGCAGGCCCCAGGGAGGAGCCAAGCTTTGGTAAGCTCCGGCTCGGCCACGTTTCGGCCACAGGGGCTGCGACAGTTCTCCGAACGCTGCCTAGTGCTCTCGGGAGAAACAGGCGTGGGGCAGAGGGTGTGTGTGCAGAGTGCGTGCTCTCCGGAGAAACAGGCGTGGGGCAGGGGATGTGTGCAGAGTGCGTGCTCTCCGGAGAAACAGGCGTGGGGCAGGGGATGTGTGCAGAGTGCGTGGTCTCGGGAGAAACAGGCGTGGGGCAGGGGATGTGTGCAGAGTGCGTGCTCTCGGGAGAAACAGCCGTGGGGCAGGAGGTGTGTGTGCAGAGTGCGTGCTCTCGGGAGAAACAGCCGTGGGGCAGGAGGTGTGTGTGCAGAGTGCGTGCTCTCCGGAGAAACAGGCGTGGGGCAGGGGGATGTGTGCAGAGTGCGTGCTCTCGGGAGAAACAGGCGTGGGGCAGGGGATGTGTGCAGAGTGCGTGCTCTCGGGAGAAACAGGCGTGGGGCAGGGGGATGTGTGCAGAGTGCGTGCTCTCCGGAGAAACAGGCGTGGGGCAGGGGGATGTGTGCAGAGTGCGTGCTCTCCGGAGAAACAGGCGTGAGGCAGGGGGATGTGTGCAGAGTGCGTGCTCTCGGGAGAAACAGGCGTGAGGCAGGGTGTGTGTGTGCAGAGTGCGTGCTCTCCGGAGAAACAGGCGTGGGGCAGGGGGATGTGTGCAGAGTGCGTGGTCTCGGGAGAAACAGGCGTGGGGCAGGGGATGTGTGCAGAGTGCGTGCTCTCGGGAGAAACAGGCGTGGGGCAGGGGGATGTGTGCAGAGTGCGTGCTCTCCGGAGAAACAGGCGTGGGGCAGGGGGATGTGTGCAGAGTGCGTGCTCTCCGGAGAAACAGGCGTGAGGCAGGGGGATGTGTGCAGAGTGCGTGCTCTCGGGAGAAACAGGCGTGAGGCAGGGTGTGTGTGTGCAGAGTGCGTGCTCTCCGGAGAAACAGGCGTGGGGCAGGGGGATGTGTGCAGAGTGCGTGCTCTCGGGAGAAACAGGCGTGAGGCAGGGGGATGTGTGCAGAGTGCGTGCTCTCCGGAGAAACAGGCGTGGGGCAGGGGGATGTGTGCAGAGTGCGTGCTCTCCGGAGAAACAGGCGTGAGGCAGGGTGTGTGTGTGCAGAGTGCGTGCTCTCCGGAGAAACAGGCGTGGGGCAGGGGGATGTGTGCAGAGTGCGTGCTCTCGGGAGAAACAGGCGTGAGGCAGGGGGATGTGTGCAGAGTGCGTGCTCTCCGGAGAAACAGGCGTGGGGCAGGGGGATGTGTGCAGAGTGCGTGCTCTCGGGAGAAACAGGCGTGAGGCAGGGGGTGTGTGTGCAGAGCGCGTGCTCTCGGGAGAAGCAGGCGTGGGGCAGGGGGTGTGTGTGCAGAGTGCGTACTCTCGGGAGAAACAGCCGTGGGGCAGGAGGTGTGTGTGCAGAGTGCGTGCGCGCACGAGTGTGTGCGGGCCGTGCGCGCTGTGCGCACGGGCGGAGGGTGTCCGGGGGGCTGCCGCAGAGGCTCCTTTGTGGAAGACACTTGTCGGTCCCGAAGCCAGCTTGGCGCCTCCCCTGGCTCATTCCCGGGGACACCTGGCTCTTCTTCTCGGCGCAGCTCTCTTCGTCTCCCGCCGCCCCTACTCTCCTGGCTCCACGCCAGCCTTCGGGTGCGGGGAGCAGAGCGCCCCGCGTTGGCGTCCGGGCCCTCCGGGACCCGCGCAGGTGAGAGCGAGCGCGGCGGAGGCGGCGACGGTGGCGCTCGGAGGGTGGGAGGGGGCGGAGCAGGAAAGGGCGTGCTGCCCTTTGCTGCAGGCGCGGGGAGCAGCCTCGTCCGCAGCATTGTTACCTGAGGCGGCCGCTGCGCCCCGCCCCGCGCCGCCCTGCCCCCTCGCGGTCCCGGCGGCCTAGCCTGCATTGGCCGGGAAGAGGCGGCCGCGCAGGGAGACAGCGGCGGGAGGCTGCGGCGTCTGCGCGGCGCGGCGGGAGCCGGGAGCGCCGGCCACGGGCGAAGGTGAGGGGCACCGGGCGCCGGAGTCCCCGCGCTCGGGAGGGTCGGGGTGCGGGGTGTCCACCAGTCCGGACTGCGGCGCCGGGAAGAGCGGCCGATGGGTGCCTGGTCTCGGCTGCCTTCGAAGCTCACTGGGAAGGCTGGGGAGGAGATTCGAGCTCCCTCCACACCCACCCGGGTAACTTTGGCGGCCGCCCCTACCCGGCTGCAGAGGGCAGTGATCGGTCCCTCGAGGCGAAGACGCGCCGGTCTGGACCCGCGTCCGGAGAACGTGCTCCGCCGCGGGCTTCCTGCGGGTTGGACTTGGGTCGGCTGATTTCGCCTTAGCTGAGACGGTTAGATCAACTGCCCCGGTTGACCCCGGCCCGTCGCGGGGCTCGGGGGTCCAGCACAGAACGCACGGCTGGGGCGCCGCGCCCGGCTCCCCCGCCAGCCGGGAGCCAGGACGTGCCCCTGTGACAGTGGGTGCGGGGCTAGGGGGACCAGGCGGCTGTGCTGGGGCACACTTGCTCTGGCCGTGCGAATTTCACTTGGCAGTTGCGCCCCGCGCTCACAGGAGTGTGGGGAAGAGGCGGGTGGGCTGGCGGGTCACCCTTCAGACACCGCAGTAGCCCCAGCTCTTGGACAGGGGCTCCCCGTGTAACCCTCCGACCCCCGTTTCAAACGCCAGGATCCCCTCGGTCTTTCTCGCCGGCTCCTCCCTGCTCTCTGGCCAAGCCGCAGTGCGGCCGTGAGGCTTTCCACCCTGCGCCCGCGCCCCCGGCTGGGGACGTGGGGAGGTGTCGCCGCGGGGGTTCGAGGAGGGAGCGGAGCCCCGGCGGCCGCAGCAGACCGGTGTCGCGAGCCGGAGGATCCCCCTTCGGCTTCAAGCACACAGACACCTCTCCTGGTCTGTCCTCCTCCCACCGCCCAACTTCTGGGACCTTTGTGCAGCGGCCCCCGCAGCAGGGCGGGCACCGGGATCTGCGGGTCGCCGACTCTCAATCCGCGGCCGCTCGGGGCGAGGGGGCGGGGCCGAGCAACCCCCTGGCCCGCCCCGACCGGAGGGGCTCGGGGAGGGGCTCGGCGGCCGCTCCGGTCGCTTCTGCAGGAGGAGGGGGGACGCTCGCGGCCCCGGGAGGCGGCAGACCGAGCCCTTCCCCGGCGGCGGCGGCTCCCTGGCCCGGCTCCCTCGCCCCGCGCGGCGCGTGTGGGCGTCTGTCTGGGCCGGGCCCCCACCCTGCCGCCGCCACGCGCTCCCGCTCGGCCCCGATAAGGACGCGGCTGGGGCTCGCGCGCGCTCGCGGACCGCCCCCCGGCGTCCCTCCTGCTGCCCCGAACGCGGCTCCCTCGGGATCCGGACGAGCGCGGCTGGGTGGCCGCAGCCCGCGGGGACTCGCGGCGGGAGGCGGCCGAGCCGGCGGCGTTTCGGTGAGTGGCTCGGGCGGGGTGCGGGGTTGGGGACGGAAGGAGGCGGTGGACCACCCTCCCTCCAACGCAAAAATCTGGGAGACTGCTGTGTGTCCGAACCAACTGGACAGATGTGTGCCCCGGGTGCCCCCCACGCCGAATTTCTTTAGGGCCCAGTGGCTTCCAACATCTGTTTGCACAGAGACGACCGCTAACGTTCGGCGTCTGTGGCCCCCTCTACTGACCCGCAGTTGTCCCCCTGGCATGAGTCGCCAGCGCTTCCTTCCCTCTCTCTAGAGCATCCTTTGGCACTTGCGTGCTGTTTTTGTCTTGGTTTTGGAACAGGGAGAGAAACTGAAAATGTACGTTCAAAACCAGGCGTTCTTCGTCTGCTCTCGGGCTGGGGTGTTCTCGGCATCTGAGAATGTTTGTGTCGTGCGTGCGACAGATTAAACACGTTGACTGGAAACGCGTTGTCTTGGAATCTTTCACTGCTGGCTGGAGTGCCAAGGTGAAGAGTTGGATGCCTCAGCTCTGGCTGGACTGCGGGGTTGTCCTGATAGATATTCTGTGTTTGATAATCAAGGAAGGTTTTGAAAGGCAGGTGGTGGTGGAGGAGCCTATTCCCAACGAGTGAGTGGAGTGAAAGCAAAATTCCGTCTTTTAGAATTGCCTGTACTTTCCCCACCCTTTCTTCTCCCCAGAATAAAATAGGGCTGTGTGTTCCTCTGCCTCTTCTCTCCATACCTGGCTTACTCTGCCCCCGTTCCTCATAAGTGTGTGGGCCAGCACTCAGAGCCCTCACCTCTCTGTGACACATGTCAGGAGTCAAGGGAAAAGGTTTTCTGGTGCATTTTCCTTCATATTACTTTTGATTATCTTTGACCAAGGGGGTGAGTGACCAACTGAGCAACAAGTTCCCAGTGACCCTCTTTCAGGAAAGCCCTGAACTGTAAACTGACTTCCAGGGGACTTGAAGAGAAGTTCTCATCTTCAGAGCCCAACCACGACAGCTCAACATTTCACTCAGGGCTGGGCATTTGTCATCTTAGCAGCTGTCCTCCCTGCTGCTGGGGTGCCCAGCTTGTAGGTGAGATGTTAAATACAGGCCTGTGTCTGTCTGCCCTAGGGAGATTGATGGGACACTTAACATCTTCCAGACAAAGCAGGGGCTAATCCCATTGTCCCTGCTGGCAGTTGCCTGCTACGAGAAACAGGCAGCAAGTGTCATCTGTTAGGGCTGCGACATCACCTGCATTCTCCTAGCATACCTGGAGAGTGTGCGTTTGCATCTTTCCTGTGGACAGTACTATAGTAAATTGAATGTTCTTTGTGTATCCTCTATTTTAATATCTCATGTGACTGTGGAAAGGGTTAGAATTCTGTCTGCACTCTCCTTTTCCTACCATCTCCTTGACAGTGGAAATCCTGGCCCAGGGGGAAGCCCTATTGAAGTAAAGGTAGTAAAAGCATTAGCATCTTAGCTAATCATTGCTGGTGAACTGATTCATTAGAAGCTCTTGGGGGGAAAAATTAACCAGACAACATACCAGGGATAATGTTGAACACTGTCTTTTGTTTCTTTAACTTTTTAAAATAACATTCTTTCTCAAAATGGAGCAGTGGTTAAAATCATGCTAATAAGTAGCTAATGTGTCACTTTTTACTTTGACAAGCTTTTATATGGTACTTCCCTCAGTGCAAAGCACAATATGCAAAAAGACTAGCATCCTTTTGGGCCTTGGTGTTAAAAAACAGTGATGTTGCACAACCTTTGAGTGTATAGTCTTTCTCACTCTTTATTAGTATCTCTACATTTGCTTTGTGAGGCCTAATGGCACATCTGTACATATACTTAGGAGCACTGAATGAATTATTGCTTTCTAGGTTGGAGACTTTTTTAGCTAATCACCATTCTTAAGAGGAATAGTCTATACACAAGTCAGCATATCTGGAATTGAGGTGAACTGGAGGATTAGCAGCTCTTCTAAACATGAGATATTTTATGTACAGAAGTATTTAAAAATATGTAAGGATAAACTGCCAAAATTACCTGTACAGTCTTGAAAAAAGAAGAGTTCAAATATAACTATAAACTGTAATTGACAATGAGTCATTTGCTTTAGGGGTGCCAACTATGAAACAGCCTAGTTATGCCCCTAATGATAATTATGAAAACTCCTTCTAAAAGCCAGTTGCATCTCAAGTGAACTGTAAGTAGGCTTGGATAAATATTTTCAGTTTTACTTATTTAAAAATTACCCAGTGATGATAACTACACAACATTGTGTATGTACTTAATGCCACTAAATTGTACCGTTTATTTTTTATTTATTTATTTATGTCTTTTTCGTGACCGGCACTCAGCCTGTGAGTGCACCGGCCATTCCCATATAGGATCCGAACCCATGGCGGGAACGTTGCCGCGCTCCCAGCGCCGCACTCTCCCGAGTGTGCCACGGGCTCGGCCCTAAATTGTACAGTTTAAAAGTGGTTAAAATGGTAGGAAAAATTATACAATTAATAGTTGGAAATGCCGTTTTCTACCCATATATACATAATTCTCAGAACTTAAATGTTTAAATATTTCATAAAAATATTTGTTCTTGTAGAGACAATTTAACATATAATCACTGAGCAGTGAAAACAGACAAATCTCACAAACCACAAAATTTAATAGCAGAGAATAGAAATATTAAAAGTATGTTTCTAGCAGCCAGGGAAAACTTGGCATTTTATCTGTAAACCCAATACATATTTTAAAGCAAATGTAATGCCTGTGAAAATAAAGGGAAATCATATGCACATATGATACCAGTATGTTATTGTTATTAATAATAACTAACTCTGTACCAGGCATCTTGGTAAGGACTGTACATGTATTAACTCATTTATTGTTATACAAATCAATGAAACAGGTATTCCTCATACTGTAGATGAAGATTCTGAAAAGTAGGTTAAATAAATAACCTACCTCTGCTCAGGTTGCGCATCTAGGAAGTAGCAGAACTGGGTTCTAAGAAACATCAGTTTATTTCTAGAATCTCTATTATTCCCAAGGCAATCCTACCGTTTATATGTGGTTCTGTGTAAAACATTTCACAGTATTTGAATTAGTGATATCAGATAGTTTACTCCTGTAATCCAGTAGTGTTTGGCCAACTTGTAAGTATGGGCTTTGACAAGATGCTGTAGAAGGATAATTACACCCAGAAGTCCAGTGTAAAAAGCCCCTACGTATGGCCCTTTGTGATTTGGAGGAAACAGTCACCTTTTCACATTCCCACCTAGTCTGGGTGCTCACTGGATAGGCTGCATGGGGTCCCTTCCTCCACACCCCCACTTCCCTGTAAGAAATATAATTGTTTTGACCTGTTTTTACATCAGGTCAGTAACGACCCAACACCCAAAACAAGCTTTTACAGTTCCATAAAAATACAAGCTACCAAAATAAGTTAGTGACTCTGTTGATAAGGAATGGACATGTGGCACATGAGATATGGGCAGCATGTCCTTGTGTGTATCTCTTTTTTGCTCATAGCATCACCGAAGGAGTAGAAGAGGTAGGTGAGAAGTTCTAATGGTTTCCAAAGAGTGACTTAACTAGAATCCAAGATGATAGCTTCAGAAGGGATGACAGAGGTCATTTAATGTATCCTCTTAATTTTGCAAACGGGAAAACTGAAGCCTCGTGAGGCAAAATGTCTTGTCTAAAATTGTAAGCAGTAAAGCTTGATTTAGAGCTGGAACCTTTAACCTTCACATCTGCCATTCTTTTCTCTATTTTGGGGGAAGCCACATCTCCAAGTAGAGCAGGAACCTGATGGCCCTAACTCCAGGGAAGTGAACTAGGCCATTATTTTGTCATCTTCAAATGCCCTGCCTATTCCAGACAAGGTGGAAGATGCCTTTTGACCCACTGATTGGTAGGGACATGTCCCGACTGGAAAAAGGCAGGGTCACTAATGCCTAATGCTTCAGCAATTTGGGCAGTCTCCCTAGGGGTTGGGTATCCATTGTCCAGAGAAAATGAACCAGTTAGTGAACAATTAGTTTATTCATAAAGTGAGCAATACTTGCTGCACCTATAGTGGGCTCTCAATAAATATGTGCTTTATTGATTAATGGAAGGTTTCCAAATTGGATTTATTGCTGCTGCTTTGGTAGCATTTCTAGGTAGTAAAATTTGATTCACATTTAGACAAGTATTCGTTCCTTTTAATGCACTTTGGGAGGTGTTGTCCCTCATTGATTTTAATATCCCACTAATATGGAAGGCTTGACACTAGCCTCTGGAGGGAAAAGCTTGTATGAAAATGTTGGCCTGTACTGATTTTAAACTTGTTTTATCTTGGTAGGTTTGGAAGATGACATGCAGCACAGTTGCGTTTTTCTCTGGCGGCAGACTAGCGGGTGGAAAAGTATGACACAAGTGTGATGTTTGTGTCTGCTTCCCCAAGGTCAAGAAACTATCTCCTTGGAAGGCAACAGTACTATGCATGTGATGAATTGTGTCTCCTTGGTCAGTGATAAAGAAAATGGGCATATCGCCACAGCAGCTGGATTCATGATCGGGCAAACACCGCCCGCAGCATCGCCTGCACCTCCTCCTCCACCCCCTCCACCTCCACCATGTCCATATTCAGGGGAAGGGTTTCCTCCTTGTCCTCCTCCTCCCCTACCACCTCCACTTCCTGGGGGGCCTCCTGTGCCACCTCCCCCTCCAGGACTACCCCCAACTTCTCACATGAATGGCTATAGCCACCTTGGCAAGAAAAAGCGGATGAGAAGCTTTTTTTGGAAAACCATTCCAGAGGAACAAGTTCGTGGCAAAACCAACATCTGGACCTTGGCAGCCAGGCAGCAGCATCACTACCAAATCGATACAAAGACCATCGAGGAGCTCTTTGGGCAGCAAGAAGACACCACCAAGTCTTCCCTTCCTAGGAGAGGAGGAACTTTAAATTCATCCTTTAGGGATGCTCGGGAAGAGGTAAGAATGGGAACATGGTGGGATAACCCTCCATTGTTTTATGTTTGGGGTGTGTGTGTTCATTTCAAACAATTGCTAGACATCACTAAGAAATAGAATAATCCAAGTGAATGTGCTCTGGAAATGATAGAAAGGGTCTTATACGATGATTTCGAGCTGAGGAGTGAAAAAGTGTAAGTGTGCATGCCGTATCCTCCCAGACATCCCGGTGGATTATGACCTCATGCGGAGAACATGCTGTTTGGGGGCCATTGGTCTTTGGCCTCTCAGCACTGCCCTGTCTCTAGCACATCTGCTGTGGTTTCCGTGGTGGGGTAGTTCTGCTAAAGTCCAGTATTGTTAGTCTTGGTTGAAACAAAGAACTGAGTTTTTGAACTTGTTTAAGTGGGATGAACTGAAGCTGTCTGGGACAAAATGGTTTTTGTTAAATAACACCATCAACTAATACCCATCCTTAGGATTTTACCTTTATTTTCTCCTCCAATTTTCTTTCACATGTTTTGAAATGGCCTTCATTCCTCAGATCTCTGAATTAAATTATGGCCATTGTGGAACAGAAATTTTCAGAGAGTCTATTTTTAGATAGACTTTATAGGAAGCATATTTCCAGTTAACACTAACTGTGTGGCTTTGAGAAAAAAAAAATAAAGCTATTAAGGTATAAGGCGTTAACTGAAAGCATGACTCCAGAGCTGGAGATCACCATATATTACAGAAACAGAATCAAAAATTGCATTTATAATTAGTCTGTTTAGAAACATGAAAGTGAATTAAGAAACCTCTACTTGCTAGAAGAAATAATTAGGAAATCAGGAATTAAAAGGAAAGAATGCAGCCCACAAAAAAAAAAAAAAAAAGAGAGGGAGAAAAAGAAAGAAAGAAAAAAAGACAACATAAATCCATCAGTTGTGAAGAGAAAATAGGTCAGAGATGGAGCTGGCTAGATAAGCGAGTGGGCAGGGCCCTGGGATGAAGTAGCAGCTCTATGCATTATTGAATTCTTGAGCCAACAATATTGACCTCTTTTATCTTCCTGGCTTAGGAACATGTTAACTCCTTCTCTCCACTAATTCACTTGGGGGCCTTTAAAGTGGATTGTATGATCCCCTGTTGAAACAGCCAAGAGTCTATTTATTATGAAATGCAGAGAGCACTGGGATTAGAATTGTTTAAGTGTAAACCCTGAAATAAACTTGAGAAGGAAATCTTCAGTGCCTTCTCAGTGCCTTAGCGCCTTCAGTGTTGAACACAGGCTTTCCTGTCTCTTCCTTTTATGCAGTTCTTTCATTTGTTAAAGTATCCTTTCAATATTGGAAGGAGCAGTAAGTCATTTCCTTAGTACCCTGGCCTTTGCCCCAGCTTCCAACAGAGGTTCTTTATTGTACAGTAGGTCATTTCTCACCATTGTCTCCCAGCTCTCCTTACTGAAATTCAGGAATCCTGGAGTCATGATTGGATGGGCGCATGTGGAAATGCAGTGCATGTCTCAGGGAAGCACCTGTAACACAAGGGGGTTAGCTCACCATGTCCCTGGGGAGGCAGCCATCAGGTTAGAGTAGATGACATCCTTTGTGAATGGGGAAAATTTCAGGGGGCTGTGGGGAACTTGCTGCTTTATGTTTGTGAGTTAGAGAGAGGTTAAGAACCACTCAGAGAGGAAAGTGGCAGGGGTATTGGATCTTTTCCCAGCTATGGCAGAAGCAGAAATGTCCATTTTTAGGCCAAATCTAAAATTGAGGGAAAAAACCTTTCTCCTCACCTCCATCCACCCCTGCACCCTAGGTAGATTTTTACTTTTTTTTTTCTTTATTTTTTTAATAAACTAGTTTTTTTCTTAAAAAACTAGTTTTTTTTTTTTTTTTTAAATAGTTTTAAAATGATTTTCAATTGTGGTAAAGTACACATAATGTAAAATTTGTCATCTTAACCATTTTTAACAGTTCACTGGCAGTAAGCACTTCTCACTGCCGTGTATCCATCACGTGCAGCCATTCATCTACAGAACTCTTTTAATCATGCAAAACCAAAACAATGTGCCCCTTAAACAGTCACCGCCCACTCCCTCCTTCCTCCAGTCTCTGGCAGCCACCATTTACTTTCTGTCTCTATGAGTTTGACGACACTAGGTGCCTCTTATAAGTGGAATTATGCAGAATTTATCTTTTTGTGACTGGCTTATTTCACGTAGCACAGTGTCCTCAAGGTTCATCCATGTTGTAGCCTGTGTCAGGGTTTTAAGGCTGAATAATATCCTGTCATATGTACGCACCATGTTTTGTTTATCCATTCATCCACTGATGGACAGTTGGGTTGCTTGCAACTTTTGGCTATTGTGAAGAGT
Organism: Cynocephalus volans; assembly: GCF_027409185.1. NCBI lineage: Eukaryota > Metazoa > Chordata > Mammalia > Dermoptera > Cynocephalidae > Cynocephalus > Cynocephalus volans. The sequence goes on from NC_084468.1 coordinate 135,131,774, forward strand.
GCTGCTGTGAACACGGGTGTACAAAGATCTTTACTTTCAACACTTGTAGGTCCTACTCTGAGAGACAGCATATTAGAAAGAAAAAGTAAATCATCATGTCTGTGTATCATAAGATAATTTAACTCTTCAACTCTTCAGTATTCAGGTATGATAAGTAGTTTAGATCGATCCATTTAAGTGCATGTTGGGTAAATATTGTCACATAACAGAGGTTATCCAGAATTATTTTGAGTTTTTCATGTTATCTCCAATATCACTGGAAGTATTATACATTTTTCAGTAAAAGAATATGGTACGTGCTAGTTTCTTCCCTCCTTAGATTTTCTTCTGAAGAAGTTGTAACTCAGCAGAATTGTAGTCTGACAAAGATCAGTAATAAACCTTCTATCTCATTCTGAAGTGACTAGAGTCCAGGGTCTAAGGTAATAGTCCTCACCATCTGTCCTTGTGTACTGGAGAATACCCTAAACGGCATATTCAGCAGAGGGACCAGTCCCGAGCTTGGAAACATGGCATCAACACTTTACAACACAGGCCGTAATTCTGGAGGGTGAAACGTGCCAAGGATCAGATTACGTCCCCTTGAAATATAATAACCTCCTACAGAAATGGCCTGACATAATGTGATAGATGTATGCTTTAAAGGGCTTATAAAGCATCACAAATAAGTTTTATTTTACTCCAAAGGAAGAATTTGCTGGAAGATAGTAAAGATTTGGGTTTGGGAACAGCTGAACTTAGAAAGAACAACACTTAAAAAAGTAAATTAGAACATTTGGTGGGGGGGGGGGTAGGGGCAGGTTATGCAATATTACTATCCTTGTTATCTTTATTACCTAAAAACAGATGTGATGGTACAATAACAATTAAACTATACTAAAGTAATTAGGAATAACAAAAATATATTATTGGGGATAATAGTAAAAGTGTTCAGCTCAAACACACCTTCTTTTCAGAGTTTTCAGATCTCATCTCCTGAGAAGCTCTGTCGTTCCCTGTCCATCTATTACGGATGTTCCTCAGTCCCCCTCCGAGCCTCACACTAGTGTCAGCTGGGCCTGCGTGTGTCTCCCTCTACAATTTGACCAGCTCTTAAGGTCAGGGATATGTCTTAGCTGTTTGGTATCTTCCAAAGGAAATCAAGGGTTACCGAACTGGACAGAACCGAACCGAGGGAGCACAGGGACTAGCTTACAAGGTATCAACAGGTCAAAATGGGGAGTCACAAAGAAAACACAGTTGTTGAAATACCGAGGTCGTTCACTGTAATGTCTGCAGCAATATTACATTGACCATGAAGGAAATGACTAAAATAACTAATTAGAAAAAAAAGAAGGGAGAGAAAGATGGAAGGAAAATTGGTTTTTCTTTTTTCTTTTGTCTTTTTCTAAATTTATGAGAAGTAATGTTTTATTTTCCCACACTGTAATTCAGGTATCAGTCATTCTTTCTCAACTTTTGTCATGATCCCAGTACGTTCTAGGATTCTGGGATATGCTCATAATCTAGAACTGCAGAACTAGATAAAATATTTGAAAAAAAAAAAAAAAAAAGTGCTTCATCTGGTTTTTTGTTTTAATTTTTCTTAAAATCGGGGGGAGGAACAGTTTCTGATTAACAGCCATCCAAAAAAAAAAAGAAAAGAAAATGAAAAACCATCAAAAACCAAATGCTAAGTCCATATTGAAGGATGGAGGAAGATTTTTTAAATTTTGCTTTTCAAAATTTGAGGTGGGACTGAAATAGCCGCTATTTAGAGTTACTTAAGTAGGTAAGAAAGTCCCCCACCCCTTGACATTGAGAAAAAAGTGCTTCTAAAAGTTTCTTCTTCCCCCTTGAGGACATTATGCTAAGTCAAATAAGCCATTCACAAAAGGACAGATACTGTATAATTCCACTTAAATGAGGTACCTAGAGTAGCCAAATTCGTAGAGACGGAAAGTAGGAGGGTGGTTGCCAGGGGCTGGGGAGAGGGGATTGGGGAGTTATTGTTTAATGGGTACAGAGTTTCAGTTTTGCAAGATGAAGAGTTCTGGAGATGGGTGGTGGTGACGGTTGCACAACATTTCAGATGTACTTAATGCCACTGGACTGCACACTTCAAAATGGTTTCCATGATTAATGTTATTTGTATTTTACCACAAGCAAAAAAAGTTTTTTCTTTCTTTAAGGGATATTGGAGGAAGATTTTGTAGTGGATTGATGCTAAGTAAAACTGCAAGAATTGTAGTAGAAGAAACTAGGAGAGCTTATTTTAGCAAGAGGGGTGGCATAAGCAATTCACACCCCATACTGAGTAGCTAGTACCGCTCACTCAGTGTTTCAGAACAACCCTGGCAATCTGTGGGGTGACTGCTGTTATAGCCAGGTACCCCTCACATCCCAGTAGGAAATCCTGGAAATGAGTTGAATGTGTTCCCTTCTGTAACCTTACCCTTCTAGCTCCTTTGTTTGCCGTTCTTTGGTGAGACTTTTATTGGAAGAGCTAATCAACTCTGTCCTACGTTGTCTGTACTTGCTGTTGCAGGCACTGACCTCAGTGACCATCCTGCCTGCGTGTCCTGGTGTGACCAGAAGAGTAGATTACAGATTTATTGGAGCTGGTGGGAGGGAGGGGCTGATGCAGCTCATTCGCCGGCTGGGTTGGTTCATCTATTCTTCGGGCAATTTGTTGCTCCGAGTTAGCTTGTGCAGTCTGTGAGTGTCACTGGGATCCCATGTGCAGATTTCGCGGTGCTGAATGATTCCAAAACACCACCCTGTCCCACAGGGATTCATTTCTGAATGGCCCCGCTTTGAGAAGCAAGCACTTGGGAAGTGAGATAAAGCTAATTTACATGTGTAGTGATAACCCTCTTTAAAGGTCCTGAACAAACACTTTTTCAATACAGCTTTAGAAGGATTAAGTGTGATAACGTTCAAGAAAGTGACTACTCATGCACTAGGCAAATCTGAGGTGCCACAAGAGAGCGGGACTGTCCCTGGAATGTTATCAGTTGTCTCATTTTCATGTTGTTTGGATGAAGTGCTGGGCTATATTTTCCTTGTAAAACATGGCCAGCCCAGGTTTTTCCTAGGAATATCACTGGATTCTCTTAAATGGTGGCCGGTTTCTGAAACACAGCTCGAGCTATAGAAACAACTGCTCCTACAGGCTGTGGCTGCCCCTCTGTTGAGCATAATGGGCTGCTCTTGCAAGGCCAGGGCTTAGGCTCCTGGAATCTGTCTTACCTGGTGAGAACCTGATTTCTATCCATCAGTTCACAGATACACCCCTGGGGTCACCAGGGGACTTGGCCAGGCAGTGTGGATGGCTTTCTACAGATCTGCCCCCATTCCTGGAGGAACCTCCCGATGTGAATACCAGGCTGGTGGGGAAACATTTGCTACGTCTCTATAGGAAGCTCACCCATATTAAAACTCACAGGAACTAGAGTGAAAATGAATCAGAGAGACCATAAAATGACACCTCTGAGGCTCAGTTTCCTTATCTGTCCAATAGGGGTAATAAGAGTAATTTTCTCCATCGCTCTTCCGGCAACAACAGCTATAGTTCTAAGCGAATTGTACAGAGTCCCAGAGGGTTGAGGGGTGACTGGCATAAAGATGGGCTTGGAGCGTGGTGGGGGAGGGGCAGATGCTGCAGTCAGGGTCGAATGTAGCAGGAGGTGGCAATTTAATGAGAGACACAAGTTATTTCCCCATTCTAGGTAGAAGTGAATGCAGAGGGAGGTCTTTGGATATGTATATATATCAGTATACATGCTCTTACTGTGGCCTTTTAATTTATGAATTATAATAAACACGTAGTTTTCTATCTTAATAAATTGAGATTCCTCTTTCTGGTATGAACTTTTAAAGGGTGTTAAGTTTGACAGATTTTCTGCTCACCCTTTTGCTCTCTCCTCCTCTCCCCTCCTTTCGCAGTGAACTTGAACTACAGTCCCCGGGTAGGATTCCAATAAGGAGTCTGTCCTTTTAGCTGGGGAGTTTATTTTATGGCTGGCAGGTGATTGTGTTAACATGAAATAAACCCCTAGGTTAGTAAATAATGTGATTGTTTAAGATTAGTCTTCAAAAGAAGGCCACCGGTACTCTTGTAAAAATTTAACCTTGTAGCCAGGAAGTGGCATTAACGTTGGTTAACAGTTTTGCTGCTTCTTATACACTTAGAAGCAGACCCAGAGATCAGGAATTTAGTCTGAAACCTGACTCTCTTTTGTTTGCAGTGAATCACATACATTTGGAAAGGAAGAGCATTGTAACAACATTCCTATTTTAGCTAGTCTCCCTTTACTAAAAAACAAGTGGAAAAAATTACAGCAGTTTTAAGGTTGTCTTTCCTCCATGCATCCTAGATATTTACTTCCAGGGACAGAAATGACTTCCATGTTTAACAACCCCCTCAAAAAGTTCTAATTTCAAGTCTGATAAAACCCTCCCAAATTCCTAATTTTAAGCAGTTAAAACCCTACTGTAGACAAAATCTGAGTTTTAACAGTATGTTAGAACAGCTATACCATATTTGATTAAATCAAAAGATGCCGTATATTTGTAAGACACATCTTGATTCCAAAGATGTTAAAATGAAAGAAGAAGAAAAAAAATCTTAGACTTGAAATACATACAGCATTAGAATTTTCTTTTTAAAATTCTGAATAAATAAAATGTGGGACACTTCCTTACCTCCTCCTAAAAGGTCTATGGGAGATGGAAGGAGTCTTCAAAAAGCTCATGGAAAGATTTATATTATCTTTTAAGTCTACTTTTTCATGAACTTTTTGAAGTACTCTCACATACAGTCTTTTTCAATAAAATTTTTCTTTTGGAAAAAAATTGAGAATTGTATGATGTTTCTGAAAATAACCTTATTGGCCCTTTCACATCTGTATATCAGTGTTGGGGTTCAATCTGCAATATCTTTAGAATTTTAACTTTCTTAGTTCAAGGCTCATCTGATTCTTGCTATGCTAAGACATCTATTTCTAAATTGATGCTTTCAGGGCCGAGCCCTTGGCGCACTCGGGAGAGTGCGGTGCTGGGAGCGCGGTTACGCTCCCGCCGCGGGTTCGGATCCTATATAGGAATGGCCGGTGCACTCACTGGCTGAGTGCCAGTCACGAAAAAGACAAAAAAAAAATAATAATAAATTGATGCTTTTAAATGTGGGCTATGTTTTTGAAGAGGAAATTGCTAAATTAAAAAAATTTTTAATATATATCAATCATTGTATAGTATTAAAGTAGATATGTATCATTATTACAGTAAGGGAAATGAAATATTGCAAAACATTTGGGGAGATGATAATACTTTAATATTCATAAAACTGTATTAGATATATCTATTAATCACCACATTTACATATTGGGAATTATTCCCTTAAAAATTAGTGCTATACTTTGATAGGTTTTAATTCTCTTCTTTCCTCCAACTCTTTTTATTTGTACTTTAGTAATCTTACGTGTTGTTGTTTTTTTCCAGATTACTATCTTGGATGCAAAACGGAGCATGAACATTGGGATATTTCTTAAGCAATTTAAGAAGTAAGATTTTTACACACTTTTGATACTTTAGTCATATCCATGTTGTCAGCATCAGTCTGTGGGTGTGACCACGCCGAAGTTCAAATTCTAATACAAGTGAAAGTCATCCTTCCTACCTTTCAATCCATCTTAGACACATGGCCTAATGAGTACACAAGTGTCTGTCATTTTCCCCTGTTTTCCTTCATAAAAACATACTCCAGTGGATTGAAGTGCATGGGGAATTACCCTGGGACATCTATTCAAGCCTGTCACATTGGGGAATTTATAGATTCATCTGTAGTGCTGCCCTTTCAGTGGAGGCTGGACTGATGAGTCAAGTAGCGGTTGAATTCCCGAGTTCTAAAGTACAAAGGAGAGGGCTCTGCAGGAGTTCCAGTGAGACCAAAGGGGAGCATTTTTTTACCCCCCAAACGACTCCCAGTTGTGGTTGCTGCTTTCCACCTTTCTGGGATGCCCGAGGATGGTTTTCTGGGTGAAGGGGCTTCTGAGTGGTGAGTCAGGGTCCCATTTCCCCAGCAGTGGGGCTGTGGTGAGCAGTGACACAAAACTGCCCACCACCGCAGGAAGAAGGTGGAATGGAAAGGAGGGTGGAGCAGATTTGTTTTGATTTCCACTGGCTTGTGCCTCTTTTGGCACTCCAGCAAACATGAAATGGAATCTGACGCATTATCTTTTCAAGGTCTCCTCAGTCCATTGTAGAAGATATTCATCAAGGAAAGAGTGAGCATTATGGATCAGAGACATTGCGAGAATTTCTTAAGCTTTTGCCAGAGTCAGAAGAGGTAAGGAATTTGGTGCACAAGTTTTAGATGTTAGGAGTGATGATAAAAGATTAATATTTTTAGGAGTGTCAAAACTCACATGGGAAGGACACTCTCTACCCAGAACCAGAGATCTCTCACATGAAAATAAAAAGTGACCCAGTAGAAAGAGTGTGAGTTAAGAAGTCAGAGATTCTAGGTCCAAATTTGAGCTGTACCTTAATCTGAGAATTGGGCAAGTTCTTAAATCCTGTGAACTCTAGTTTCTTCGCCTGTAAAGTGAGGATAATGATACTTACCTCATTGGATTGTCAAGATGATTAAGCCCTAGTTGTGCATCTAACATGGTACTTGGCACAGAGGAGCTCCATACATTTTAATTTCCTTTTCCATCATTTAAAGATGACCTTGGCCTAGGGTTATTTTAAACCTGGGTTATTTTTGTACTTATACTTTAAAAAAAAAAAAGACAGCAATCATTTTTGGATAAAGATGCTCTAAGAATTTAAAGAGGTCTATAAACTGTTAATAAATGTTGCCTACATAATTGGCTAAAATGTGGAAATTGCTGTGATAGCAATATAGTATCATAATATAAAGTTATTTATTTTGTTTGGACCAAATTAACTGAATTGTAGAATGGTTAGGAGCTTGATAGAAAAAACCCAGAAGAACAGTTTCATAAAACCTTCCGAATTTGTGGTACTGTCCTTTATTTCTGAGGAAAAGTTTCTTGAAAAAAATTTAATAAGAAATTATATGAATACATGTACTTGTAAACATTTAAATAATGTAGACTCAGAAAGTTTTTTACTTTATAGGTAAAAAGTAAGGAGGACTTTTTATACAAGTTGCCCTTTCCACAGGTCCTGCTGGCTCCTTTCTCCCCCGTCCCACTCTTCTTCCCAGACATAATTTATAGAACTTGATTTTAGTGCCATTAATAACAGGATAGATATATTTGTACTTTTTCTTTCACATTGACTAGTGTTAAACTCAACAATGCCAAATTTAGGATCATAGTGGGTAATGAGAGACTCCAGTTATATCTAATAACCTGAGATTCTCTCTCTATGTCAGGTTTTCTGTTTGCAAATTAAGTGTCATTTATCTAAGCCAAGATTAATTAATGTCAATTATTAATGTTAGTAAAGGGACTTAAAGTCTTAAAGGGAAGTTACATTAAATCATAATTAACCCTGGATCTTACATACTGAACAGTCTTTAATCTTTTTTTTTAATGTAAAAAATGGAAGTTCCAAAATCATTAAACCCTATCGGGGTTTAATGAATTTGAGTTTTAAAAAGATTTAGTTGCTCCTGAAATCTTATTCCTGCTTGGGCTTTTTCCTGTCTCCTCCTTAGGCCTGTGTCCCTACTCCCAACTAACCTCATCACTTTTTTAAGTGAGGATCAAATTTGATAGTGCAAGTGAAAGTGCTCTGAAAAGCTCTAAATTTCTAATTAACTGAAAACTAGGTGTGAGGGAAGCTGCCAGCTTCATGCCGTGCAGAGAGGTGGAACATTAAATATCCTTTACTTAATATCTTCATTTCTCCTTCAAAATTCAAAGGTGATTAGAAAATGCCAAGGGATTTTTCAGAGAAGCAAATTAGCTGTCAAACCTCTCACATTTCAAAGAACTGTTTTTTTTTGAGTTGTATGTGGGATATAATTCAAAAGGAAGAATGTTAAGAGCAAGATGACGAACCCACCCAAGCGCTGTCCCGAGTCCCCAAGGCTCTCTCACCCCAGACAATTAGCTAGCCCTGGAGACTGGGCCCTGCTGAGGTGGAACACTGGCAGGGATCTGGAGCCGCCCTCCCCGCCACTGAACCAGGCCACCCGGTCGCAGTGGTTTCTCCCCTCACCCTCCTGCTGCACGGTCATCCTTAGGCTGAACATCTGACAAGCTTGGTCACACTTCTTGTTTACATTGCTGACTCTGGGCCTCAGCTCACCACACCCTCCAAACTCAGCTGGGAGCTTCCTTCAGCAGGAACACCCTGACAGTCCCAGGGCTGCTTGGCGCCCCTCCCTAAGCACTCGGGCACCTCTGTGCTGTCAGAGGGAGTCTCAGGGAAAGCTGAAGCCACCTCGTGACTGATGGTGCTGCAAGGACAGATTGGCTTCGTTATGGATGCTTTGCAGCCTCTGGCATCACCCGGACTCAGCTGATCCTGGAGTCTTTGGGTCTCCCAATGGAGGAGGCAGGGCCGAGTAAGAGAGGTTTAGGAACGCGGCAGAAGGATGCTAATAAATACTAAGTGTATGCGAAACCACATGTCACGAAGTCTGTGGTGTAACGTTCTGTGCTCATTTTTAGCACAAGAAATGACTACGTGTTTATTGAGTGCCTGCATGTGCCGGGCACTGGACAGGGCAAAATGAAATGAAATGAGGTAATGTATTTAAGGTGCTTAGCCCAGTGCCTGGCACATAGAGACTCAGTAAATCATAGCTATGATTCATTTGTGTATTTTTTCATTTAATCCTTACAGGATTAAAGAAAGGATTTCATTTAATTCTTCCAGCGACATTATAAGATATTCTTCATTTTACATATGAGAAACTGAGGCTCACACAGGTTAGAGATAACTTGTCTGGTGTCATAGGATTGCTAGGTGGGGGTGGGGTGGGGTGGACTTGAACCCTGATTTCTCTGACCCGACAGCAGTACACTACCTCCCTTGAAGGAAGGAAGGGCAAAGGTTGTCAGAACTCGGCCTCGCACTGCGCGGGCCTCCCAGCCTTTTCATCACCTCTGCTATCGCCAAGCACTGGTGCGGGTCGGTGTCCCCCCAGTAACACGTCATCTTATCAGCATGCTGAGAAATATGAGCGGAAACAGCCCTTTTCTCTCCTGCCTTGTCAGCTGACAAGCCAACCGAAGCCAGGGGTAACTTGTCAGGACTTTCTCTGCCCTCCACTGCAAATCTTTCATCAGGCTTGTTTGTCCATCTTTCCTCAAATGTATGGTAACACTTGCAGAGGAAGAAGGTGGACCCAGAAATGGAACACTGGGAGTGCGCTCTTGTGCAGCAAAGTGTTCCCGTGCCCGGAGGTGGGGGCACGGAGGAACCGGGCAGCCCCACCCAGCCTGGCGAGCCCTCGCTCTGCCGTGGGTGGGTGTCCTGGGTACAGGGCTGGAGGTGGTAGGAACTTTCTGTTCTCTCTGGAAGCAGGTGAAGTTGCTTCTTCTGGACATCTTGATTACCTTCTCCATTTACTCTGCCACCAGGAGGGGAATGTCAGGGAGGAAGCCTGAGGGTCTTCTGTTGGGTGGGTAGGTTTGTGGGAAATCCTGCCATTTCAAAGCCATGTGAGTGGAATTAGATAGGGTGAAGGAGGCTTGCCCTTTAGAATGTGTGGGACTTCAGGAGCATGCGGTTGCTGTTATGGCAGAAACCGGGTACAGCAAGGGTCATAATGAGTGTCTCTGGGCTCAGCCAACAAAATTATGCCTAACAATGTTTAATAAATGCTTTTTGATAATGATGATGAGAATGCATAATAATTATAGGGTTTGCTCACCTCTCTTTTTTACTTCCCTACCACTGTGAAGGTACAGTAATCCCTCTTAATGAACATAAATCGCATTTTGAAATAGAATGAAGAACTGGATACATGACATTTAAATTAAATACTGTCTTTCATCACCATTCTCTTGAAATCCATAAACATTTTTAGCCTTTTACATAAGAGAAAGAGATTAATCATTGCTCAGTTACAGTTTAGCACATGTTTAATAGAAATAATTACCAAGTTTACTTAGTATGACCCGTTCTTATGCTTTAGACTCAAAACTGTGCTGTTATTTTCAGAAGCTTTGCACATGATACATATATGGTCTTAGAAAAGGTACAGTCTCACTCTGCCCCTGCCCATATATAGTGAATCGTTCTACTCCAGTTCAGCAGGGATCAGAATTTGTCCTATGGATTTCTCAGTTCAGAAACCAGGCACTGATTTGCGTTTAGCTAAACCAGAAGTGCCATGTGCCCTTAAATTTAGTAAGGCTAAAAGTGATAAATTCGCTCTTGGGCTCTAAAAGTAAGAGAAATGCAATTCTGTAAATGGCTATTTTCTGCCTTAAAAAAAAAAAGTAGTCTTAAGAATTACACTTAATACTGGTTAATACTAGGGTGTGAATTTGTACTGTTTCATTTTATATTTTATATTTTCCAATAATTGATGTACATATTTCAGTGTGTGGATCTTTGCAAATACTCCTTTATGTTTTGAACTTTCTTTATGTTTATGTCATTTCCTATTTTAAAAGGGACTTAAAATTATGTTATTAATCATAATCGGGAGCAGGAGAGAGTAAGCTTTATAAAGAATAATAAAAAATGGTAAATACTGGCAACAGTTAGCTGCAAAGATAGGCTGTATACTTCACTAATAGTATTAAGGTACTACTTACCATAAAGAATTTTGTTGGATGACTCTCTATTGAGTGGTTTTGCCATTGGATGGGTGCAGTTTTCTGTGTGGGGAAGGCGTGATTTACTATCTGATGCTGTTTGAGAACTTTCTCTTCACCCCTGCCCCCACCTGCTAGCTATTTGGCTGTATACCTACATCAGAAAACTTCTTTTTTTTTTTTTTTCTTTACTACAGTTGCAGGAATATTTGTTTGTGCATTTAAAAACTTAATTTAGTTTTTTATGAGTAATACATGTTCACTGCAGATATTTCCAAAAACAAAAAATGAGCAGCAGAAGAAAATAGTAGTCACCTGTAATCCTATTGCCCAGTGTATGTGGGGCCTGTTAGTCTTTTTCTTGTGTGTCTGGGTGTGTGTGTGGGAGGGTTGGGGGGAGTAGACACCTTTTGTTTTTTAATTTATAGGAGTGAGATCCTTCTGTACATTCCATTTTATTACCTGGTCTTCACATAGGGGGAATTCTTAACATTGGTCTTTTAGTTGTTTGAGTAATTTTTCTCTTTATCTTTCTGGAGAGCCAGTATGTACTCACCTCAAGATATGATAGTCTCTTTTTATAAAGCTAGTACATGTGAAGTGGAATTTGACCACAGAAAGAATATTTGTGTTAGACCTTACCCAATCTAGTTATTTTATATCTAAAATAATTTTTAAAAATTAATATTTTTTCACTTATGACTTAAAGGACTGTGTTATAATGACTGTCCAGTCTTTTCTTTCTTCTCCCAAACAATGATCTCACTTCCGGATAATTAATTACAGAAAACTTTCATCCTTATAACTGATCCTTTTTCGGTCCCTCCCTTTAGTAACCGTCCTGAGGACTCTGGTGGCTCCAGCACCGTAGTTTGTACAGGACTGTATATCTGTATTTACAAAAGTGATACCAACTCTTCTCCTTTAAATTTATGAGTTTTTTTTTCTTTAAATAAACAAAGTAGCAGATATGATGATTTCCTTTTCTGTCTTTTCTTAGGTCTACATTTTTATTAATTTGAATTTAGCATTGAAATCCTATTAGAAGAATTCTAAGATGAAATTTAAAATAATCTTAAATTTTAATCATAAGTGATTTTTTTTTTCCCTCTATCCTCTTTTCCATTTGTCTTTTAGGAAAAGAAGTTAAAAACATTTAGTGGTGATGTGTCCAAGCTGTCCCTGGCAGACTCCTTTCTGTACTACTTAATTCAGGTGCCAAAGTAAGGATTTAGTCACTGATCATTATTCTTTGCAGAGTAAGATTTTTAAACTAATGACATTAAATTCTACAGTTTTCCTTTTTATTTTTCAGCTATTCCCTTCGGATTGAAGCCATGGTGCTAAAGAAGGAATTTTTACCTTCTTGCTCTTCTTTATACACAGATATAACAATCTTAAGATCTGCTACAAAAGGTAAGCAAATACATGATCCTTCATACAATTTGTTTTTATTTATTTTGGCAGCAATTTATTATTTTTTAAAAATTCAATTGAAATTAGAAATGGAAAGTCCCATTTCAGATATACTCTAAAAAGGGAAATGAGATGTTACCAAGAATTCATTCAAGGTTTATTTGTATTTTACTATTTTCTCCCTAATGAATATTAATTTGCATACTATTGTCCCATGAAAGAAAGTTTCTTTCATCTCAGGCTTCTTAGCAAACCTTGCTGTTTGTAGCTTACTCTTGTTCCTCTCCTAGGTTAGCTTTCTGTGTGTGTGGTGTGTGTGTGTGTGGCATGTAGTGTGTGTGTATGTATGTGGTGTTTAGTATGTCTATGTGTTTGTGTGGTGTGTGTGTGTGTGTGTGTGTGTGTATGTGTGTGGTATGTAGAGTGTGTATGTGTGGTGTGTAGTATCTGTGTGTTTGTGTGATGTATGAGTGTGGGGTGAGTGGTGTGCACACAAAGCCTGGGCCCCTGCATCTCCTCCCTGCTCTGGCCTCTGCTGGTGGCTAGGACCCTGCTTTTCCAGAAGCAGACCTCCCTTCCAAGCACTGACAGTGTGACTCTTCTGCCAGGGTTCTGTGGTGTCTTCTCCCACCCATTTCTCCTCCAGACTCCAGTATCGGGTGGGCTGTTTAAGTTTGAGAGGGGCAAGTTGGTCATTTTTATTTCTTTGAACAACTCTTTAAATTATTGCCTGCCAAGCCTAGACAGATGCCTCCCAGAGCTGCTCTAACATCTCATTCTGTAGGGATGGGAGCTGTGGTCCTGGCATGTGTGGCACTGAGAATGCAGGCCCAGCAGAGTCGCAGCTGCCTCCTTCTCATCCCCCAGGCAGATTCCATGGTCCGCCCTGATGCTCAGGTTTTCCAGCATTCATCAGTGCCATCCTGATCTCCTCTTGGTCATTTTCTGGATTTCTAGTTATTGTGGTAGAACTGTTTATTCCTATTTGGTTTTCCTTCTTAGTTGCTCTGGCCTGTGTTGAGATAAAATTTTTCTCTTGGGCCCATCATGTTTTCTTCATTTTAGAGAGTGGACTAAGAATGAAAAAGAATTTTTTTTCTGTCTTTTAAAATTTCTTCCCATACCAAGGTTATTGCAGCAGCTTTGGAAGGATTGTTTTTCCTGTTCAAACAGAGATGGAAGATGTTTTCATATTGAGCAATGCAAGTTTGTGGGTTTGGTGGAAACGTTTCTTATCCGTTTACCCTTCCAAAACTGGCCTTGTTAGATAACATAATACAGGCAGTGATCCAAATGTAATTTTTTGAAAGTAATACCAGACTTAGTGGAGAATATTAACTTAAAAATATCATAGGTGACATTTTATTATCTATATATACTGTAATTTTAATGATCAGATTTTCTTTTTAGCTTTTCAAATATATTAAACATATTTAATTTTTTTTTCTTTTGCATAGATGTACAAAAGATTTGGTGTTAATAAAGAATTAACTTACCAATGTATTAAAATGCCAAGTTCCTTTTCAAAGCCTTCAGCCAATCCAAATGAAATGTGTAGCTTTGAATAAAATGGAAAGATTCTCTGGGTGCCTGGGCCCCTAGGGTTGGTACTTTGCAATTTATTTACATGTCATCCCAGACTGTTTATTTTTTATCTCTTCATAACTCACTAGCTAAGCAAAATATTGCTTGCTATTAGTTTTTATATTCTATAAATACAGTCTCAAAGGCTAGTGGATATAAAGGAAAAAATTAAAGAAATAACTGCTGAGAAAAAAGTTAATTCCTATAACACAGTACTTCTTTTCATTAGGCTTTTGTATTTTCCACTGCTTGAAAATTTTCATTATTGAACTCTGGTGATATTTAACTGTTACACATACTTGTCTTTCATTCCCAATTAAACACTTTGACATGGACTGCTAGTAGCAAGTGAGGACGCATTAGGTATATTGTAGAGAGTGCTGCTTTATTTGTTGTTTCAGTCTTTGCGTACAGTTTAGGGTCATGGCTTGCTTTGTACACACTTGAGCTTTGATGTGGTAGCTGTCTTTTGCATTTTAAGCTGAAGGCTTCTCTAAGGTACTGTGATGTGTTCGTTTTGATAGAGCTGATGTCATGTGAAGAGCTACATTCGATATTACACTTGGTGCTCCAGGCTGGGAATATCATGAATGCAGTAAGTAAAATTCAAAACAATTGCAATTGAAATATGTGTTTTCAACTTTGTTTCTCTGTCTAATGGTGTGTGTGTGTGTATATATATATATTTCCTTTCTCTTGATTCTTTAGGGAGGCTATGCTGGCAATGCAGTAGGATTTAAACTGTCTTCTTTGCTCAAATTGGCCGACACAAAAGCAAACAAACCTGGTATGAATCTTCTGCACTTTGTTGCACAGGTATGTGAGCATGATTAATACAGAGAGAGAGTATGTATGAATCCCTCTTGGAAGCAGTGAAGTTTTTTTCCCAGATGTGAGGTGGCATCAGAGTTAGGAGAGGGCATGGAGGCTTCCAAGAAGGTTCTGTTTGCAGAAGCACTATTTGCAAATTCCTGAGTCAAGCTGCATCTGGGGTATATAGGGCTGGAGGAAAGTGGCGGGAATAAGGCAGAGAGGCTGGTGAAGCTGGTTATGAAGGAGTCAGATGCCAAAAGTGCGGAATTTGGATGTCATGCTCTAGCAATGAGGAGCCAGTGGAAGTTTGTGCACAGTGTAACGGCATAACCAGGTTTTGTTCTTAGGAAAGACAGGCAGTGTAGAGGCTAGGTTGGAGAAAACTAGAAATAGGGATATATCTGGGTGGAAGTTGGCTCTAATTGTCTGATGAGAGTTGAGGAGAGGAATGGCCATGGGGGTAGAGAGTGGAGGACTGGGTATGGAAACGTTTCTGATGTTGAACCGACTGGATTTGTGAGGCGAGGGAGTTATGTGTAGGCGAGGGAGTCGGAGCAACCCAAAAGATCACTTTCTCTTTCTTTTTCTTTGTGAAATGTGTGTTAGAGTGTCTTGCTGCCAGTACACGATTTGGGGTCTGACACTATCCGTTGCTTCTTTTTTTGACTGGGTCTGTGTAACACCAAAATAGCTAGGTACAAGTGGAAAATCAGCCAAGGCCCGTCATCACTTTGTTGTTAAATGATCTCAACCAATTGTACTGATTTGCTTTTCTTTCATTGAATCACGTGTAGTTTTGGCACCAGTGACGTAGACATAACTTTAACCTGGGCAGGAAGCCGTGTTGCATGCTTGTTTTGAATGTAGGCTTCAGAATAGGACAGAATTGAGAGATTTTGACTTGTCTTCTGTTAGCTGTACTTCCAGAAAAGTTACAGAAGAACCTCAATTTCTTCATCAAATGGGAGGGGTAGTGATAATTTACCTAAAAACCAGGTAGCTGAGAGAGCTAAAGGAGATAATTCCATAAAGTGCTTAGCTCAATGTTTGGCATGTAGAAAATTCTCCATAAATAATAGACACTATTATTACCATATTCTTCAGAAGACAAAGAGCCACGTTTAACTCAGTACTTGATTGAAAAGTTCATTTTCAGTGCGTTAAAAGAAGAAAATGTGTTCCTTTTCCAGCATGGATTGCAGATCGTGTTCTGGCAGAGCTCTTATAGATCTGTGTGTGCAGTTGCTCTGTGTAGCTTGGTCCCAGCCCATGTGGGGAGGTCTCCTGAGTTAGTATTGCTCCCTTCCTACCTGCCTCCCTCTCATCCTCTGAGGAGGTGAAGAATCCAAATGCCTCCATGGCTTGTGTACCTTCTTATTAAACTCAGTTTGCAAACTGGTTTAACAGCTGAAGGTATCTCAGTCATTTAAAGGCATACTCATAGGTATGGGTGGTATTTAAGCAGGATATATTGGATTCTCTTAGGAACAATGGTCCCTGTAAGTAAGCTGCCACCTCCTTCCCTTGAGTTTTAATGCACATGAATTGTATTTCATGTCAAGACCAATTGCTCTGGGAAGTTAAATGTGTCTTGAGAGTAAGGGAGTTCTGATAAATCTTACTAAGAATATCAGCAGTTCATGTCTCAATGAATTGCTTTGAATGTATCAAATTTAAAAACAGGAGCAGTGGTTTCAAGGTTCCTTTAAGTCCTAAAGGACTTTCATCCAGTTTTATCTGTAATGTGAGAAAAAATTCTATTTTTGTTCCAGGAAGCCCAAAAGAAAGATGCCATTCTTCTAAACTTTTCAGAAAAATTGCATCATGTTCAGGAGGCTGATAGGTAAGCAAGGATGACCAAAAGTGAATTGTGAGAATTCAGGGTTTTTTTAAACTTCCTTCTTATGAAAACTGATGAATAGTTACAACTTTTGGATTCAAGTTTGAACTTAAAAAAGTTTTGTTTTGTTGAACTTTCAGATCTTCTTTTCATTTGCTAAGAGGGGTATGTGTGTTCACCTTTGGAATTTGGGGGGGTTGAAAAACTAATCTTTATTTTTATACTACAGAAAATTATTTCAAGCTACTCTAATGAGTATCATTAGTATAAGAAAGATATGGATTAAGAACTTCAATCCCTCCACACCCAAAAAATAGAGCTCAAACAAAACAGCTGGGAGTTGGTATATATCAATCAAACTTTCAGGGCCATACATCACTGTTTCCTTGTAGAATCTAACATGGTACATTTACTTTCTATTGCATTAAAAGGGGTTGGAACCATACCAAGAGCTGTGAAAGGATTTTATTTTAAATTAGTCACTCAACTTTACAGCAAAAGTTTCTACCAAACATAATGCTCTATTTACATCACTCTTACGTGCTTCTGATCCCAAGAGAGATGTCTGTTTCACTGTAGCTATAATCTGTGTGTATGTGCCGTTCTGAATACAACATATATCCATGCATTCCGTGGTAAATGTTCAATAACCAGCTCTTCAAGAAAAAGTGCTGATTTTTAGCACTTCCTGATTTCCATGCTGTAAATGCTGCTGCTGTGGCTGATTTCAAGGTACCAGTGTGGCATTACTGAATGCAGAGGTGAGAAGAGATACCACAGTCAGCTCTCATGACGACCTCATGTATCAATCCAGTTCGTATTATATACTTACCATTCGAGTGACTATGACAGTGTGAACCATATGCATATACACAAATGAACCATAGCTCATGGCCCTGTCATTGGTCTGTATCTCAATGTTATTGACTCTGTGAACATCTAAGCACAGACAACATGTCTTTCCCAAAGTGGGTTATGAGTTCAGCACATTATTCTTCAAAAAGAACAGGCATTTTATAAGATATGAACTGTTTGGTTTTTTAATTAACTAAAAAAAAATTGTGTGGGAATATTTTTACTCTGACTAGTATAGAAATATCACTAAAGAGATATATAGAGAGAAATTACCACGACATCTTTGAATTGGCATTTCTGGTCAGAGTTGGATTGGATGTTTAACTAGATATTGTCTTAGAAAAAACCCTATTCAGTAAAGTTTGTTTATTTGAAATGGAAGGTGAAACACACTTGTGAAGTACAAACATCTGAGATGGGTGCCAGTGACCAACGAAAGCGGAAACTTTATTGCACAGAGAAAAATTAGAACCGACAATGGAGGCATGAAGGCATCCTAATTTAAGAATTTCACCTAGATTTTAGGTTTTACCTGCTCATTTTACCGGGTGACAAAACCGTCATTCATGTTCTAATTTTGATTTGATGTATATAACAAAAGCATTGCAATGAATGCAACCATTTCTCTACAGAATTATTAGCTGTGTTTTTGTTCTCTGTAAAATATAGAGAGAGCTTGCTCTGGCTGTCTGTGGTGAACAACATGAAGTCTGCTTAGTGTCTCCATGTTACCCTCAGTGTCAGGATTATCAACGTATATTACTTTACTTCTTGTCAGTCAGAGCTTTCCTATGTGTGTTTAGTTGCCCCAAGGAAAGCATGCACCTTTCCTCAGAGCATACGTCTTCCCAGAGTCCTGCAAGGTTTTAGTTTTTAATGCTTATTGTGTAAAGGTATTTAGACCTAATTTATGAAAAGCTTTACAAGTCCTAAGGTTTTGGTTATCTCACCAGCAAGAACAAAGTTACAGCCTGCTCTCTTTAAACCAGTATATGTCTCTAGGAAGGAACCACCTCTTAAAAAAATAGGAGGAAACTGACGAGATCTAAATGCAGGGGTAGGCAAATGTCATCTCAGTAGCTCTTGCCTTCCGTTTCCAAGGTTGATCAACGATTGGTCTTGTTTGATGCACCCATATGACACATGGCTTTCTTGTGCCAACTCCCACTCTCCCCTTTCTTCTTTTAGATTATCTCTCGATAACACGGAGGCAGAACTACACTCGCTGTTTGTCAGGACGAGATCGCTAAAGGAAAACATCCAGCGGGATGGTGAACTTTGCCAGCAGATGGAAGATTTCCTTCAGGTTTGTGGGTGATTCAAGTCAGTCCCTCTAATCTCACATTCCAGCAGCACCACCAAGGCTGTTAAATTTGCATGGGTGTATTTGTAGAAGCAGCAGGTACCCATTCATATTTTTTCCCTCCAAGTTAGTAAAAGGATCTTTCTATTTCAATGCTCATTCTTTGTAGAAGACATTGAATATGGTCTAAATCTAAGTTATGTGTTTAGGGAGTAGGCTTTTTCAGTTTGCCTGATTGCACTTTACTGTAGTGAGCTGGTGTCAGCTTATGGTGCTTACACTTGGACTGTGCCTGGAAACACAATATTTGGTTCTCAACCAGTCAAACTTTGGACCAAGAAGTTCCATAGAAATCAAGACACCTTGGAACTTGGGCTGTGGCTCCTTCACTTGTTTATGTTGAAGAAACAAGCTGCGTTTTGGCATGTTTTCTAACGAGCGCAGTAGAACACACCGTAGCTGTGCCTCTCAGCACCGGAATATACATCAGCCCCACAGGGTGTGTCAGGAGCTGCTCCAAATAACATCAACAAAAAACAGCAGAGTGGACATGTTTGTGACAGCTCATTGTGACTCACTAATCACATAGTCTGACATACTTCTTTTATGTTCCTTATTTAAAAAAAGAGTGGCACCATCTCACACTTTTAGTCTTTTGTGAGATGGTGTGCTACCTTAAGTGCCGCTAGTGCTCTGAGACCTGCAAGGAGGACTCTTTGTGTCAGGGCTGCCCTGGTGCCGGGGAGGAACAGTGAGCTCGGGGTCGTTCCAGCTGAAGCCCTCAGTCCTCTGCTCAGCTACTTCAAGATATCACGAGCTTTAGCTCGCATGGGCAAACACTTGATTTTGTTTGGTTCTGCTGTGAGTTTATTTTTATTATTAAACATGTGCTCTGTGTTTTCTTGCAAGTATAACCAAACTCTTTTTCACTTTTTTGGGGGCAGCTGGCCACTATGGGGATCTGAACCTGTGACCTTAGTGTTATAAGGCTGCACTGTAACCAACCGAGCTAACTGGCCAGCTCCTCATTTTCCCTTTAAAATGCACAGATTTTTCTCAAAGTGTAACAACAAATCAACACCCCCCCTTCCCGCCACCACAGAAACATAAACAGTAAGCACAGTCAGATGCATGAAATGAACTCGGAAATTCAGGTATGAGAAACATCACTCATCAAGATTAAAATTCTGGATGTTTCATTCCCTCGAGTTCTTATATTAAATATTACTACCTATGCTAAATATTAATACAGAAAGGTTTAGGATGAAAAACGGCCCTGCCTTATACTCATCTCTAGACTATTCTTCAAAGGCAGACTTGTTTTTACTCTTTAAACTCTTCTTTCTGGCAGTCATTTTTATCTCCATAAATGAAATGTTCCACACAGCTGTGTACTTTTCTTTCTTAAATTCAACTTCCTTTTGATTAGGTAAGATAAAAAAATTTAAGGTAGGTTAGGATCAGGCTGTGCAGGGCTCTGAATGCCAGTCTGACAACTTTGGACTTTATGCTGTAAGCAGCAGAGAACCATTTGAGGTTTTTGAGCAGAAAGATAGGAACACATCTTTGCAGATCTACTTCAGTATTTTGGGAGAGAAATGCTGACTAGATTGGTTTGGAACTTTGGTCCCATAGCATCAGGTTGAATTTGATGCTACAGTTGTTAATCTGTTGCCATTCTCGCTTTGCTAGTGGAGCTTTGGACTTTTCTATTTGTGGCCCTCGTCATTTAGAACTCGTGGCAAATAACTTAAATAACTTCCAGCATGGTTATTTTTCAGATCCATATTCCAAATGTTCCATTTTCCCAAGTCCTAAGGGTGACTTCAGTGCATTTAAGTTTTTCCTTCCTGGTATTCTATTCTGTCAATCCTTGTGGGATCTGGAGATGAGACATATGAGGTGGAGCTAAGCTCCTGTGCAGATTCTTGTCAAGGGGCCTATTTTCCTGCAGTTGAGTTGTTCTTGGCTGGAATCCATCTTTCCCCCTGTGGAAGAATGACAGGCAAAGATTTATCCTTTCATTAATACCCTTCTCTCCATAAAGAAAAATACAGCATGAATGCACACACCGCCGTGGGCTACTGACTCAGATGGTTACTTTCTCTGGTATTTGGTTTCCTAAATAGTTTTGGTTTCCTACTACCTCTCAAATGTGTTTGCTTTTTAAAAAGGGGGGGGCTTTAAGGGGGAACGTGGGTTGGAGTGAGTGGGAGATGGCACGTCATAACAGAATTTCTTTAGGTTTTGTAGTCTCCAAGCATGTCCAAGCAGCACCTGAAGGTGGGCAGCTTCTAACTTTATCATTTCCTAGGCCCATCTCCACTTCACTCAAAAAGAAGTTTCTCAGATATAAGCCTTTTGTTTTTAAAACATGATCCATGTGATTTCATAAAGTAACATACTTCATACACTTCTTCTTCATAAAAGCCTTATTACCCAGTAAACAAGAAAGCAGCATAAGACTTCAGTGTGGTTCCAGATCCTCAGTCTCCCATGGGGCTGGGGCTGGGGCTGCTGTGGGGTCCTCCCCCCCTCTCAGCACACTGCTTCCTTGTTACAGCTCCACATGCCAGTTGTCGCTGAGCTGCCCTCAGGGAAGTGTGCTTGTGAGCCTTGAACATGGCAGATCCCATCCTAAAAGGCTTGGGGACTTGCTGGAGGAAAGCAAGCTTCTTCCATTCCCACCACTTTGTGGAGGTAGTACCAGCATCTGCAGGGGCCTCGGAGACTCCTTATTTGTCCTAGAAGAATTAGGAGAAAATAAAGAAGTAGACAAGGTAGATTTGTATAGGACAGTAGTTCCTAACCATGGGGACCCATTAGAATCTCCTGGGGAGTTTTAGTAAAATTTTAATGCTGGGTTCCTCCTAAGCCTACTAAGTTGCATGGGTGAGGTACAAGCATGGACTGTTGATAGCCCTCAGCTGACTTGGATAAGCACCCCTGGTTTAGGCACAAGGGCTTCAGCCCTGTGGTGGTGACACTGGCCTTAATAGAGCTCATTTGGTATTAAGTTTAAACTCCCTTTCAACAGGGCAAAATAGATAACCTGTCCATATAACAAGTAACTTCAGGGACCCTAAAGTAAACTCTTGGCCAGTATCAGTCTCAGTTTTAAGAGAAGGAGGAACAGATGCAGAATGGGTCTTTCCTGATAAAACCAATTGTACGCCTGTGTAATTTTTTCAGTGACATTAAAGGTGGCAGTTTTGTTAGTGGCATTCTACAGGTTAAAGCTCCGAAATATATTTTGTTGCTTCTAGGTCTCACATGGGAGTTAACCTTGCTTTCCCTGAGATTTTGTTTGGGTCGGATTATTTTCCTTTTGGCTCTGAGTGCACTGGCCTTGCAGTAAGCCTTGCCTTTTCTGAGACCCCATATGGAACCCTGAGAGCACGTCTTCCCCAGGCACCGCATGCCGTCGGCGCCCCTGTGTGCTGCATCACGCGCTTGTTTGTTTTTCTGCAGTTTGCTGGAGAAAAGCTGACAGAACTGGAGCGCTGGAAGCAGGAGCTCCTGGACGAGGCCCACAGCCTTATAGACTTTTTCTGCGAAGACAAAGAAACCATGAAACTGGACGAATGCTTTCAGATATTTAGAGACTTCTGTACCAAATTCAACAAAGCAGTTAAGGTACGGCTGGTGGCATCTCTGTGCTTTCAGAGTTGTTTGGATTTTAATTTTCCTCCTACTTGACCCAGTTTCGTGCCCATGGCAGGAAGATGGTTCAGTGTTGCCAGGCTCTTGGCTGGGGTTCCTGGGAAGTGGCTCTGCCATGTACCCCAAGGCTCCCATGTCATCAGGACTCTGGCATTTGCCTGCCTCTATTCCTTCCCTGCTCCTACCGACATGCACATTTAAACCCTAACTGCATTGTTAGTAAAGTTTCTTTATGATGATAGTGACAATATTTAAAAGTCCCTCGAAGATCCTGAATGTCTTCTCACCCACTCCCTGGAAGAGAATTGCCACTTTTGGGGAGACTTCTGTTGCAGAGGGATGATTGGAAGGCTCTCCCCTTCCATGGCCGTGGTGTTGGCACCATGGGAACCATGTTGTCCTCGGCCAGAGCAGCCTTCAGAATTC
This sequence comes from Cynocephalus volans, assembly GCF_027409185.1. NCBI lineage: Eukaryota > Metazoa > Chordata > Mammalia > Dermoptera > Cynocephalidae > Cynocephalus > Cynocephalus volans. Next base: position 135,154,407 of record NC_084468.1, read on the forward strand.
TCAGCTCTCTAGGGAGCCTGCTGCTGTCCTGAGCATGGCAGCTGCGCTTTTTACCCTTCATCCAAAGACTCCAGTCATCTCTGAGTTTAATTCGGAAGCCAGGAAACTCCCTGGGTTGCTTGACTTTGCCAATGAAACCTTCATCTGTCAATTAGAAACTAAACAACCCCTCGCACCCCTTTATTTCAGGTGGTGATAAGGAACCCAATGCTTGTGAGTCATCTCTTCCTCTGTATTTTAGGTTTTTTTTCTTTTGGTGGCTTGCCAGTACAGGGGTAGGACCCTGGACCTGGGTGTTAGCAGCACCATGCTCTAACCAATTGAGCTAACTGGCCAGCCCTTCTTCCTCTATATGTTAAAGGCAGATTTGTCCATAGCTGGATTTCTTCGAGGGACTGGTTACATTTCTCACAAACCCACAATTACTTTGAGTTCTCAATCCCTCCTTTCTCTATCCAGCTAAGAAAAGGAGGCTCAGCCTGTGGCCACGTTTACGTGCCTCTGTCCAAGCAGTGAGCTCAGCTGAGGAGGCAGTGGTGGGTGGTAGAAGCCAAATTGGCTCTTCCTGAGCCCCTCACTCCCATTCAGAATTCTGCAGGCCCTCCAGGACACCTGGGTGGTGCTCTCACCCAGCTGTCCAGAGAGCCAGGAACTGTCCCCACCCTCACCACAGGCAGCTTTGAAAGGGGAAGGCCTGAGAGACTTAGGGACGATGGGGGAGCTGAGGCCAGAGCTGCAGGAGGAGCCAAGAGTCCCTAGCCAGAGCCTCACAGAAACTTGGAAGGGATAATCCATCCTTGGACGAAGTTGATTTTCAAGCAAAAATTGCTAATGATAACATTTGGGTGGTGAGAAACACATATTTATTTACATGACACGGCATATATAAAGTGCCCGTCTAGGTGGTAAAGTGTTCTTTGGTGTGTGCATTTGTTCCAGTTTGGTTTTGTTGGGGAGGGCTGGGTACTTTGGAGCTGGGTGAAGGGTCCAGGGATTTGTAAAGCATACCTGCTCCTCTTCCCCTTCTCTGATTGTAGGAACTGGCTGGGACATGAGGGCAGAGCCCTGTGCTGCAGGCTGCAGCTGGCAGAGCCACCATGGCATTTGTGGTGTTTTTTTTTTTTTTCCTCTTCTTTTTACCAGGGGGCAAGCAGAGGACAGAGTCTAAAAGCATCTCTTAATATTCTTATGTATCCAAATCATTGTTAAGTAGAATGTGCTGCACATAAGTGTGTGTGCACATGCACACACATGCAGATATATGTATGCAACACAGAAGTACAACTTGAGGCTCACTCTTTAAACACCCATGGTATTTTTCCTTGTAATTGCCTAAATAGCACTTTCCTTGAAGTCCTCTCTGTTTGGCCCTGCTTAGAAACTAAGTTGGCTTCCCCTAGAATTGAGGGCGTATGCATATGTGGAATTGCAGCCCACACTGAGTGGACAGTGCCTTGGCTGGAAAGCTGGAAGTTGGGACCAGGGATCAGATGAGAACTGTAGACAGATTGTTGGGGCCAGGCCTGGCGTGCTCCTGCAGTCAGATCTCTGAGTAGCTATGGAAGAGCCTCCCCCTCCTACACACACATATATATGCAAACACACACGCCTCTTAGTGCAGGATGTGACCTGGACCTCTCCTCCGTGCAGTCTCTCTCACTGAGTCTTAGGGTAGGTGGCTCTGGAATTGCAGGTGGGTCCTGTGGGTCTCATGCATCTGTGGGCTTCTCTCCACCCCTCGCTCAGGACAACCATGATCGGGAGGTGAAGGAGCAGAAGCAGCTGCAGCGGCTGAAGGAGCTGGAGCAGAAGCGGCGCTCATGGGCTGCTGGGGAGCTTGGGGGCTTTGGCCGGAGCAGCAGTGAGAATGACGTGGAGTTGCTGAGCAAGAAGGGTGCAGAGGACCTGCCCCCATTCCTGCACCCCAGGCCTATCAGCCCCTCCTATCGGCCCCCCAACACCCGCCGCTCCCGCCTCTCCCTGGGCACCTCTGCAGACCGGGAGCTGCTGACTTTCCTGGAGAGCTCCACCTGCAGTCCCGAGGACCCCAGCAAGTTCAACAGCTTGCCCTGGAGTGGCCCCCGGCAGGCCCGGCCCACAGTAGCCTGGATGGGGTCTGGAGAACCAAGGGACCACAACTGCAAACCTCAGCCCTCAGAGGGCCAGGAAAAAGCCCTCGACCCACCCTCAGCTCGGCGGGGCCAGCTTTCAGCCCCGCTGCCTGAGGAACCGGCCTCTGCCTTCCCCCGAGTTCAGCGCAGTGGGGTCAGTGTCCTCCGAAAAAGGAACAGTGAACCTGTGGGCTTGGTTCTGGCAAGGCCCCCCCAACTCTCGCCATTGGCTCTGGGCATTCAGGAGCATGAGCTGGTGACAGGGCTGGCCCAGTTCGATCTCCAGAGTCCCAAGGGCCTGGAGGAGATGTCCCAGCTGACCCTAAATGACTTCAGCCCTGTGCAGCTGGAGTCTCTGGGCGATGGGAGCTCACAGTCCCTCAGTTCCAGCAATGTCAGCCTGACGCCCGTGAACAGAGATGCCCAAGGGAGTCTCAGCCCCGTCCTGGAGGCTGACAGGGCAGGCCCTGGCGAGCCCAGCAGCGCGGCTCTGGTGTCTGTGGGGAGCAGCGATCCTGAGCACAAAGATCCGGGGTCACTGTTCTGCATCTCCGACACCACCGACTGCTCACTGACCCTGGACTGCTCTGAGGGAACCGACTCCAGACCTGGGGCGGGGGAGCCCGAGGCGGGGGGAGAAGGGGATGGCTCTGTGTCCTCCGGGGTTGGCGGGGGAGCGGGCAGCCAGGTCTCCTCTAACCCTGCTTCCAGCCCCCCTGGGGAGGCTCCTGCTCCCGTCTCCGTGAAGAGTGAGCCCAGCTGCAAGGGTGGCCTTCCCAGGGACAGAACCGCCAAAGGTCAGGATGTGATGGCACCAAAGAGGAGCTCCCTCAAAGAGGCGTCTCCGGGAGCCTCCAGGGCCGGGAGCATGCGGCGGAGCCAGGGGCCTGCGCCCAAGCCGGTGCGGACCTTGCACGCGTCCGAGAGCGAGAGCATGCGCAAGGTCGTGCCTATCTCCAAGGCCAGCAGGGGCGCCGCGGGCTGGAAGCGGCCGGAGCCGCCGTCGCGGGGCCCCCCGCGGGAGACCCCCGGCGGTGCAGACACGTCGTTGTCACGCCGGAGCTCCGTGAGGGGGACCTCGGACACCTCGCCCCGCAGGCCCTCCACGGGGGCTGGGGCGGCGGCCACCGTGGCCGAGGAGCAGAGGCTGCCGCGGGTGGGTAGTAGCACCCGCCCGGGGAAGGAGTCCCCCCTGCAGCACCGGGGCTCTCTCAAGAAGCCCAGCGCCAAACCCCTCAGGAGCGTCCCCAGACAGAAGCCTGACGAAAATAAGATCTGCCGCTCCAACTCCCAGGGCCCCGAGAGTCCTGAGGAAGAGCCCAGGTCCCCGCCGGCCCCCACTGTCCCCCGTGTCCCGCCCCCCATCCCAAGCTTTGCCCGAAACACGGTGGCCTCCTCATCGCGGTGCACGAGAACAGATTTCCCTCCTGGGGCCAAAGTCCCCGGCATCACTCGGACAGTGTCCCAGCGGCAGCTGAGGCTGAAGGGTGGCCCTGAGGATGCTGCTGCCAAGGACAGCGGCACCCTGCGGCGGGCCAGCAGCGCCCGGGCCCCCAAGAAGTGCCCAGAGTCTGCTGAGGGTTCCGGTGCCAACGTGGAGGCCCCCCTGAGGGGCAGAGGGGCTGGGGAAAGGGCCTCCCTCAGACTGAAAGACTCAAGTCGGACCGCGCTGGGGAAAATTCTCAACCCGCTGTGGAAGTGAAGGCTGCCTGTCCTCTCTTGCCTCCTGGGACTCATGGTGAGGGCTGACCTCTGGGACGAGGGTGCGGGAGAGGCCAACCCCGAATGTCTCTGTTACACATAAAGCAATCCACTTGTGCCACCTGCTAACGATCTGTCACCAGAGGTGCAGTCTGGGAGGCTGGTGGACTGCAGCCCGGTGCGCTGACTCCTGCTGTGACATCCAGAGTCTGGAGGAACACTCACTACTGTGGGGGGCTCAGCCTCCCTCGCACACCCGACCCTGCCCTAAGTCCCTCCCCACCGACAGAGATCCCGTGAAAGACTCGGACGTGTAAGATGACATTCTTATGTAACAAGTAAGAGAACCTTTTTCTGGCCAGTTTTTATATATCAAAGACTTATTTTTTAATATTATAAAAATTAAATATTGTTTTAGTTGATTTATTTTGAAGACTGAAATGCCTCCTGGGGGAAGAAAAGGTATCCTTACTATGAAGATGTTTTTATCTCCCTGTGTTCCCTGGCCTCAGGGTTCCACCTGCCCACATGCCATCCATTGCTGGCAACTGGACTCCCCCACCAGGTCTCGCGTGTCCTGTGATTGGCTCTGTCTCCTTGAGGACTTTCTGGCTTGCTCATTTCTCTGTGTGTGACGCTGGGAGAGGGTTTGTATGTGAACAGGAGGGTCAGACTTGGATGGACAGAAATTGGATGCTCCTGTGAATTAGGGTGGGCATCGTGGGTAGTGGGGCATGAGCCTGGGGGGCGGGCAGCCTCTGGGAAAATGCTGCATTTCTGGGTATTTAGAAGTACCATGTTGTAATGGAAAGGCATCAGGGGTTGTTCAGCTGAGCCCATCTTTCCCATTCTGTGTTTCTCAATTTGTGTATCTGTTATAAAACTGAGTGAAGGCTGCTATGACCTGTGTTTGCTCTGGTTGCGGGAAGGAATAAACCCTTCTGTTTCCCTGTCTTTCTTCTCCCAATCTTTCTTTGAAGGCTCCCAGCCCTTCCCTCTTTTCTAATGTGGCCTGGAGCCTGGAGTTTCTCTCTCTGAATGATACTTTTGAATGCTGACATCTCTTTCTTGGTACAGTGGTTTTTAAATCCTGAGAAAAAGCAAATCAAATTTTTAATGCAGAACAAAAAATGAAATTGTTTTCAGAAGAATGTATATCACCGGGAAAGTTTTGGGGGAAAAAATCAGGCTTTATTCAAAAGAAAGGGGAAAATGTACTTAATTCCACCCAATTCCCATTTCACTACTTCTCTCTGAGACTTGTTGGGAAATGGAGACATTCTTAAAACTTTTACATTTTTTTAAAGTTGCCTTCCCCCGTGCTTTTCACTTCGGGTCACTTATTAGTGAAACCTTGTTTTAGAGCCAACGTTGGTTGGTAGATGGATTTAGGCGAATGTGCTGCATTTGTGGTGAATCCGCGGTTGATGTTACAGTCTCCCTTCTGTAGAATGTTGCCCTCCATCCACATTAATTGGAAACTCTGAGCTTCCTAAGTCAGTTAAGTTGAAACGGTAAATGTTATGGTTGAAGAAGTAAGGCACCTGACCACAAAGCCTCTGGTAAAAATAGCCCTGAGCAGGTGTTTCCAGGGCTCCACCAAGATGCTTATGGGAATCCTGAGCTACTTTTCACCAACCCAAAAAGCCTAAGTCACCTATTCAACCAGGTAGACAAAAACGTTCAAAACAGAGGGTCCGTGGGTGAGTGGGAAATGGATGAAAGACGTCATAAGTTTGTGGGTACTGAAGGGGTTGGGACCCCATGGAGGAACCCTCAGTCCCTGCTCCGTCATTGATGCTGTGTGACTTTGGCAAGTCACTTCCTCCCTCCTAAGCCTCCGTTTCCCAGCCCACAGCCAAGGGGGCATGGCCTCAATGGTCTCCAAGGATCCTTTCACCTCTAAGAGTCCAGATCATACAAACAACCAAGGACCCATCTCTGCCCTGGGATAAGCCTCTCAGAGCCACCTCCTTGTATTTCTAAAGCAAAGTCCTCACTTCAGGGCTGCTCAGAAGAGAGCACTTCAGAATGAGTGGTTGCTGTAAAATCTAATAAGCTGGGTTTCCCGAGAAGTGGTGTTTTACTTAGGCCTGTGGACAGCATCTGTGTATGCATCTGTGTGAGCAGGTGATCATTCTATTACCTTTTATTGGTATTAAGCTTGGAAAAATAATTTAAGTATACTATGGAGAAATGTAAATAAGTTTCTATGTAAATTTGTTTAAGATGAACTGAATGTATTTAAAGGTCCATTTATATGTTCTTTTACATAACATGTAGTTTAATAAAGTTCTTGTTTATGGTAGTTGTGTTTTATCTCAGCTTCTTTTACTGAGGTGTCTGCATTGTCCTGCTGGGAGAGAATTTAATTTCCTGCCCAGAGAGAAAGCAGATATAAGAGGTGAGGGAGGGTTGAGATACAGCAGTCTGGACCTCCAAAGGCTCCACAGTCGAAATGGGGCTGTCGGCTGTGTGTTTGGTTGGTAGCACAGAACCTGCACATAATTGAGGGGTTGGGGATCAGGCCTTATAGACCTGTGGGGATGCAAGCACGCGTCTGACAGGCAGGCCATCAGTGGAACGTTCCGTGCCTTGGACAGGCTCACATCATTCCATGTTGGGCTAGGCTTGTGTATTCTCCATGGGGCGGGCAAGTCTGGATCTGTTCCTGTGTGTCCTCCTGCATTTTGGCTCAGGACACCATTGGGAAACCACAGCTCACCTCTGCAGCTGGCTCAGGAATGAGCAGAGAAGGGAGGAGGTGTTGATTTATTTGAAATGCAGTGCTGGTGCATATTTGAAAAGAAAGGGGGATTGTGCATAAGATGCGTGTCATACCTCGGGGTTTAGATCACGTTTTAGTCCTAGCTTCTCTCCTGCTTTATCCAAAAGTGGGTCAGAGGAAAGTCCCTGGGTCAGACATCAACAGATGAGAGAGGAGATTATGCTCTTGTGAGTCTCTGCTTGCTCCCTGAACAGTTAGAGCCAGATTTTGCCTGTGTTACAAGCAACTGGGCCACCAGACACTTTCAACTCTGCTGTACCAGGGGTTATTGACATAAGACAAACAAACAAACAAAAATGCTTTTTATTTTTCTAGTGGGTCTCGAGGAATTTTCTTTTTACCCTTTTATTTTATAGCTTTCACGAGGAACCTGTGTTCCAGTTCTCCACCCAAAGATACACATTGAATTAAAGGGGCCATAGTTTCCTAATTGTTCATTCAAGGTTCTGTATACTTGACATGTTATGGTGTGAGGCCCCAGAAAACTTTGGTTAATATCAATACACTCTCTGAGGTGTACAAATTCATGAACTTCTGCCTCTAAACGTACAGTATCCTTCCCCTAACTCTTCTCATCTGTCAATGATGACAATTTGCAGTTTTACAGAATTTTCCATTGAAATTTAAATTTTATTCTTAGTTCTTCATTATACTTTTGCTTCATGCTCCAGCCCTGCCAGAGAAATAGAAGAGATATTTTGTTTGTTTGTTTTTGCTATGTGTCCCCCAAGACATAAAATCATAATATATAAACCAAATTTGAATAAGGGACATTGCATCTGGTCACTTAGTAAGTGCTTAAAATTATTTGGGCCCTGAACAGAAATAAAACAGGCACAGAGGGTCTGTAAGATCACTTATTCAGCATCTAATAGCGGGTAACCACATAGCTCAGACTGAATCGGTGGCAGGATTGAAAACAACCCAGAGCAACCTCTCCCTGGGGCCTTTTTCATCAGCAAATACCTTTCAGCCATAATGTCCTGTGGCTCACTGGATCACCAAGTGAAGACAAGAGTGACATTCTTGCAGTTGAAGAAAATGGCTTTTCTGTTTTCTGGACCAGAGCTCTGCAGTGGGGCTTCTGGCTTTCTGGTTAGTAGGTAGGACAATTGGGCTCTACTGCAAGAGGGGTCATAGCACCAACCAAGCAGCATTCACAGTCTGCTTATTCCTGGACCCTTTTACCAGGGCTCACCAGGAGCCTGGCATACCCTGACCGCCAGCCCATGGTGTGAAGGCGCCTGAGCCTTTCAATGAGGATGCCGGCATGAAGTCCTCATTGATGGATTCATGCCAGGCTCTTAGAATCAGGTCCTGGGCTTTGCCCTGGCCTCCTCAGAATCATTCAAGGGCTGAGTCATATAGGCAGTCCCTAACTCGCAAGCAGATGATGTTCTTCAAGTATGCTTGCAATTAGATTTGAGGAGTTCAAAATGTACTTTTGTGGAGCTACCATGTCATGCAGTATAGGTAGGTTTTCAGGAGAGCCCATTAAAAACCTATTTAACCCATCTGTCATGGTCTGAATGTTTGTCATCCACTCGCCCCCCCCCACCCCCCACCAAATTCATATGTTGAAATCTTGACCCCCAAGGTGGTGATATTAGGAGGTGGGGTCTCTGGGAAGTGATTAGGTCATGAGGGTGGAGCCCTCATGAATGGGATGCCCTTATAAAAGAGGCCCCAGGGAAGCCTTCCTCCCTTCCGCACAGCGAGAAGGCACCATCCGTGAACCAGCACTCAGCCCTCACCAGACACCAAATCTGCCGCACCTTGATCATGGACTTTCCAGCCTCCAGAACCGTGAGAAGTAAATTTCTGTTGTTTGTAAGACACCCAGTCTGTGGTACTGCTACAGCAGCCTGAACAGACTAACACCATCTTTGCGTGGATTGTGTCACTGATATTTCCATAGAAGAGAACCTCACTTATAGCCCTGTTTCTGGGGGAAAATGCCAAGGGTGTGAGGACCATTTTTCCTCCTTCATGACATTAAGTCGAGGTCAAGGCAATGCAGCTTCAGGGCACTAGTAACTCGTGAACTAATGTTTACTCTCCACTGCTGCATAAGAAAAGGTCTCTCCACTTCTGAGGTCAGTCCCTCCAGCTGAACGCAGAGGTGGACACAGGGGTTCCCTTCTCATAGGCCAACTCCAGGAAATGTGGGCCATTTCTATATGTGTAACTACCTTTTGTCTGGTCTTCCTGATAGTGCACCGGCCTGACAGAAGGTGTATGCCCTCTGCTTTCAGTTTTCCAGGAGGAAGACCGGGTTCAGCCCCTTGTCTCCTGGGCAACCAGTGAGGAGGTGGTTAGGTTGTGGGGAGGTTGCCTGTGTGGCCAGGGCCATGGCCTCATAATCCCAGGCCAGCTGGGAGCTGGGCAAGTGGGCCACCTCAGTGAGAGCCAGATGCTCACCACGGGTGGAGAGCTCTCCTTGGGGCCTCCCGTCCTGGCAGTATCAAAGCACCTAGTGGCACCTGCAGAGTGGGGTGCTCTCAGGTACAAAAGAATCACCTGGCCTGGTGGTTCTTGGTTCCACCCAGACCCCCCAAGTTGGAATTTTTCTGATAGGCCCCCAAACTGACATTTTAAACAACTTCCCAGTAATTCATTTTTCATCCTGTTGTTGGGAACAAGTTGGCTAGAGAGAGGGTGGTAAGAATTCTAGCTGCTTGGTAAGAATTCAAGGACTCAGATGTGGGGCTAATGAGCTGTTCACTGGACTGAACCCCTTTTGGAGCCTCTGTCAGGGCAATGTAGGTGTCTTTCCCCCTTAGCAGGCAAGGTAGAGGCATTTACCCTGAGCTTAGTGCCCGATTAGGAGAAGAGCCACCTCATAGGAGCCTGAGGGGTTGGTCTAATTTGGATCTTAAAACAGAAGCACCTCCAGTCATATTCTTGGCTATGCCTTTGAGTCTGGAGCTCTCAGTAATGCAGCCTTAGACTTCCATGACAACAGCTCCAGGAGAACACAGGAAGGGACACTTTACTTGAGTCTTGCAGTGGCTGCCCTTTAAAAAGACTATAATTCAGTGTATGTGAAGCAATTTGCTGATAAGTGCTGAGTAATGCCACATACCCATCTTAGTGCCCACGGTAAGATTTTATCATCAAAACTGCTCTGTGGAACCCTCTTCCCTGGGCCTCTTGGGTCCTGGAGATTTCCACAGCCTTCGTGAGAATGACTTCAACTCCATTCTTGGGAGCTTTGGCCAGTGGCTGCGGTTCCTCCCCTCCGACTGTGTACCAGGGCCAGGGAGGCCAGCATCTGTGCTGACCTCACTGGGTAGGAAGGGGTGGGGTGCAGCTCTCCAGGGTGCTGACTCGGTGAGCATGGGAGCTGCTTACATGCTCACAGCGGGCATTCAGAATGAGGGCAGAAGGATGGGTGTGAGAAAACAGCCCCACCTCATGTTAGGGTTGGAAGCCCTCCCTGGAAGGAGGACTGGGCCTGGTTCTTTCCAAAGATGTCAGCATAGAATACTTTACATTTTTCTCATTCCATGATGTCAGTGGCTCATCAGTCTGAGGAGGTTGCCGAAAGAATTCTGGACAGTGTTGCTACTTTCAGGGACAATCATTTTGCCAACTGGGCAAATGCAGAAGAGGAGTTTGAACTATATTTGGATGAAAATGATGGTTCAGCTTTGGGAGGTGCCACAGCAGAAAGAACAGTTTCTCCATTCAGCTATAGCTGAATAGACGTCAGCTTCACTGGTCAGCTGCATTTCCTTCTTTCCCAAGGCACCAGAGGTTCCCACCAACTGATTCATCCCCAGAGAGGAGAGGGAAGAGGTGGCTGCCTGCAGGGCAGGCTTCTTTATCACTGGTGAGAGGCAGAGACAGCAGAACAGCCTCCCCACCCCCGCAGGGCCTCCTACTCCCAAGTTCAAGATTGACTCCAGTACAATAGAAGTTAAGAGTCACTGGATAAGCAGTTGGATGAGGTGCCTAATTGCTCTCAGTCCTTTCCCAAGCCCCTGTTTTTCTCAACCAGCTCATAATGTGTTGAACTCTGGCTAGAGCTTCTCTCCCAAGAAGTTCATGCTTAGCAAACAGTTACTCACCACACTCCCACTGGCCCAGCGACCAGGCGGGGAGGAGAAACGTCATTCCCACTTGTCGGTGGAGGAACTCGTTCTGGGAGAACACATGAACCAGTGTTCTCAGGTGGCGACCAGAAGCACCATCTCTGGTCATGTACCAGAATGAGGCCAGCTGGTTGGCCCACATCTGAGCAGTGTTCATAGCTCTGGACCCACTGTTCAGGAGGACCCTCGATGGGCTAGAGCAAGACAGAGGAGAGTGACTGGGACGGCCAAGGGTCTGGGCACCATGCTTGAGAATGAGCTTCTGAGACCACCATGACTGCTCAGACTGAAAAAGGGCTATAAGAACCTGGTGGTGGAATTCATCTCATTCTCTGTTGTTCCAAAGCACAATGGAGATAAATTTTCACCTACAGGATGAGCTCACACCAAAGCTGCACGTCCACCTCCATGGGTGGAGGCCTCTTAGTCCCTTCCACTGGAGGACTCTGGACCTGTGAAATGACTGCCCCAGACTCAGGTGCTGAGTACTGAGTTGATCAAGTAGCCCCTGCAGGCCACTTTTCCCTTGCAGGGGCGGTGTCCAGGGAAGGCCAAGTGCACCTTTTTATGTCATGAGAGGCAGCCTCATGACCTTCATCACCGTCACCACACCAAAAAGCATTTCTGAGGTGGCTCCTGTGTGCAGAGCTCATGGTTGCTTTGGACAGCACCTGCTTATTCCTCTTGGATTCATCCAAGAGGGCAGGACTCTGGAGCACAAGGACTGTCCCTATGACAGATTCTCAGGGGGAGTTAAGAAATGTGCGATTCTGGGAATCTCTGACTCCTGCAGGGATTCTAAAATGGGGCACTCGGGCCTGTGTTATTCAATGGCTCCTCAGAATCCCAAACATCCTCTGAGCCTAGCTCAGATACTTCTTTCCCTCCACCAACTCCCCACTGACCCCTAGCTTTGGAATGGATCTTTTCCTCCCCTGAGCTCTTGGAGCACGAGGTGTTATCACACTGATTCCCACCTGCCTTGTCCAACAGTTGTTCCTGTTTGACTCCTGAACTGGGCTGTGACCTTCTCAAGGCATGTGTGTGTTTGATAGGGGTGGGGTGTTTCTTTATCTGTGGAGCCCTCCAGGACCCAGCAAGGGCTCAGTGGGTGCTCAGCACATGTGGGCTGATGGAACTGAACAGAGGAAGCAAGATTCAGGACCTCCCTCGCCCTAGGGGAATGCACAATCAAAGACCCCCTGCCCAAGACGCCTCCCTCCCTGCCAGGTCTCTGCCTCTGCCTGGCTTGGGCCAGGCAGGTGAAGGTGGCAACACCCAGTCCTCCCAGCTGAAGGCCCCTGGAAGGAGCAAAGGCTTCTGGGAGGGTAGGACCTTAGAGGTAAGATATAGACAGCACTGAGTGCCCCAGGCACGCAGCCCACACTTTACTTTGAGAAGAGTCGGAACTTCAAACCACCCCCAAACCCTCAGACTTGTTGGGAGGCAGCTACAGGTGGCCACAGCTCCAGTGCAGGGCTGCTTTCACCCGTCCTGGACAGCCCTAAGCCACTGCTTCAGGCACTGAGAGCAGGATGAAGCAGCCACTAGGCATTTCAAACATGATTTGCATGGGGTCTCAACACATTCCAGGAGATATTGGGGAGCTAGGTGGGCTGGGTGCCCGTCCTCCCCCAGCAGCTAGGTACTGCGGGCTTGGCCACTTAGCTGTGTGACCTTGGGCAAGTTGCTGAACATCTCTCCTTGGAAACCATAGCTATATGTAACTGCAGAGCAGCTGAGAGGGTTCAATGACTAAATATGTTGAAACAGGGTAAATGTTTGCCATTATCACTATTCTAGGTCAGAGCCCAGACATGGCAACTTCTCAGTTGGAATACACCCCTGCAGGGGTGCTGGCTCTCAGAGCTCCTCCTAGCAGAGGGGGAAGGCCTTAGAGACCTGAGTGCGGCAGGCAGGGGCCCAGCAGGCTCCACAACCGCCCGATGGCTCAACTCTGTGGGTCCTCACCTCGACGCCTCACTATCTAGCTAGTGACTTTGGGCAGGTCACTGAACCCAGTTATGCCTCTGTTTCTGCTTCCTCCTACAACAGAAAAAGCAAGGCGGGTTTCATGACACCTGACAGCCAGCACATAAACAGCCAGGTTGTTTCGATTTATTGGATCTATAAAATGCATCTGCTTCCAAAACCCATGATCTCATCCTGGAGGCCAAAGTCTTCAGGGGATTCCCTCCCCCCTGGGACTCCTAGCATACCTCCCTCCCGGGAGGGCAGGTACTCTCTTCACTGCAGCAAGCGCTGTATTCATTCAGGGACAGCTGAGGGAATGCACTGTGCCCAGAGCACTCCCTCAAGGTCAACAAAGCCCAGCAGAAGCACGAGGAAGGCCGAGGCTCTATCTCCAGGGCCCAGCACACGCCTTCTTGACTCCACCTTGGGATCACCTGCTTCCCTGTGGCCACCTGCACTGGTGTGTCTTCTGCACACATCAGACCTGCCACCACAGCTGCAAGGCAGGCAAGACAGAAAGGGAAGAGACACACAGTGCCCCAACATCTGCAGAACACAGCAAAGGGGAGGCCACAAGATGCTGGGGAAATAGCAGAGCCCTGGAGTTTATGAGCCCTCCTGCTCTTGTCCTGGGTGACCTGGACCATTTGCACATCCTCTCTACACATCTGTTTTTCGTTCCTCCAAGGGAGGTGGGGCCTGGTGACCTCCATATCCCCATTAGGGCTGAAGTTCCTTGATTCTAATGGTACAGTTCTTGGTACGAGTGCGGAGGATGTCAGGCCCACACCGTAGCCCACCCCTTCTGCTCCATGTGCTCACATCTTACACCAGTAGCCTCTGTCATTTCCTAGAAGGGGCTCAAAGAGCCCTTCCATCACTAGTCTTTGTGATCACCCCCACAGGGCCTTTCTGGGGACCTGTGAAGACTAATGGCTGACAGCATGGGCTTTGGAACCAGCTGTGCCATTTACTAACTGGTCACCTTAAAGAGTCTCAGTTTCTCATCTGTAAAATGGAGAAAACCATGCCTACTTTGGGGGTGGTTGTTAGAATGGAAAATATATCCTGGAGAATCGAAGTTATTCAATAAATGATCATTTGGGTTACTAGGGAAGTCTGCTCTGTGAATATTTCCTGTGTGCTTGTGACAATTGGCTGGGGCCCTGTTCTCCAATGGGGACACAAGATAAAAATGGTGGGTAGGTAAACAGGCTTCTATCCCTCCTTCATCACAAACGAGATACAACTATAAGTTAAAGAACTATGGCTTATTATCTGTCTCCAAAGGAATTTCCAAAGGAGAAGTTCTAAGAATGATTTGAGTAGACTAGACCATTGCTTCTCACGTGTGGCTACAATGTTTGGCTGTTTCCTACAATCCAACACTCCTTGAAGGCTCTGAGGTTTGTCTCCATTGAGGCCTCTTGGAGGAAAGTGCCAGGCCCCTACATCACATCACAAACCCGTGTCCCTCCCAGCATGGCCCACGTGGCTCAGCAAGGAGCTGCAGCCTGTTGGATGATGTCCGTCGGTGTCAGATGGTGCAGGATGAGCTGGGAGCCAGCTGGGGTTCTTGGCCGATCCTCTGGGTTTCTGCTGACTCACTGTGGACTTAGTGACTGAGCAAGTCACTTGGTTCTTCTTGTGCCTTAGCAACCCCCAGGGTGGGAATACAGCTCGTCACCTGCCTCTCCCACTAGACTCCAGTAGGGTAAAGGGAGCTGATGTTAAAAGGGCTTTAACCTTGAGTGGTGTATTAGAACTGAGTAGTGTTTTTGAACCACGTAATATTCTTTCCGGGAGCTAACTCTGAACGGTATTTTGCTGTAGATGTAATCTGAATGCAAACACAGCCATCAGAAAAAATGTCACCCACTTCTTTTCTTCTTCACTCTGCCAGTCGCTCAATTAGCCTCCCTGAGAGATTTTCCAGACATTCAATTGCTTATCAATCTAGTAACAGATCGAACTGGTGGCACAACCCATCCATGCCAAGAAGGGATTTGTAAAAGCTTCACACTCCGAGTCACTTGGAACCCTGAACACCTGGAGCTGAGTCAACTAGCACAGGTTTTTCGTCTGCTGACATCTACTGCCCCTGACTCTAATAATGGAGTTAAAACTGGGGGTGCAAAACTCATCTACACTGGTAGAAGTCAGGATAGTGGCTGCCCTTTGGAGAGTGGGTGGTGACCTGAAAGGGACACAGGGTGGAGGGCAGGGATTCTGTGGGCTGGGAATGTTTTGTGTCACAATCACAGTGCTGCTTACATGGGCATGTACAATTTGTGAAAATTCATCCTCATGATATATGCAGTTTTCCCTGTGTACAAATACTGTGCTTTATAATAAGAACAACTGGGCTATGTGGGATTTAGGGGCATTCTTAATAGAAACCCATATTGAAGGCTGCTTCTTTGAGAGGCCCTCTGACACTTATTGTTCAAACTCCTTTTTTAAGAAAAGTTACTGTCAAAAACCTTGACCAATCGCCCACTTTACTGCCCTGTTCTGTTTTCTTGTCAGCAGTTTTGCAGATCTGTGGGTTCCAGCAGAACTGTTGGCATCAATATGTCATGCCCACACTGTGTAGGGTTTATGGACATGTCATGCTCAGAGCGAACACTGTGCAGGCTGTGGGAAAGATAGGTCCTTTAAAGACTCGCTCCTCCTGCTCTCAGCACCATGGTGACATCATTTCCTCCAACTACTATTCACTCCTATTAAAGCCCTGTCCAGGTTCTGCACTTACCTGCCCAAATGAGTCAATGAGCTCATCAGAGCTCTGAGTTGGTTGTCCTGGAAAGAGAAAAAACACTGAACAACAAAGATAAAGTAGTACCTGAGCCTCCCTGCTACCTATAGGTCTTCACCTTGAACTCCACACGGGAAAGGCCAGTTAATGCCAGGGCTTTGCTTCAGACTGGGTGCCCATGTGCTAAGATAAACATGGCCAAGCCCTTTAAACAAACACTGTGGAAATGTTGAGTTGAGCAGTTGGATATTATTTTATTTTCTCCCCTTCATCTCTAATCTCCATTCCTGTTCTCCTCTCCTCAGTAGGCACCCACCATAATGTATTTGATATTTTTTCTTAGTTATATGTGCATGTATGTATATATATATATGGGTGTGTGTGTGTGTGTGTGTGTGTATGTCTCTTTATATCTCTATATAGATACATCCTTGTACGATATGTAGCACAGTTTGGGGTGTGTGTTTTTAATTTACATAAATGATAGTGTGCTGTGATTCTCATTCTGTTCCTTCACTCCGCACTCTGTTTTTATGATCCTCTGTGTTTCCAGGTGTACATCTAGCTTGTCAATTCTTACTGATGTGTATAGAATTCCTGAGTATGTGGCCACAGTTGTGCTTATCCATCCCCCTATTGCTGGGCCCCTATGTTACTTATTCACCACGTTAGCACACACAGCACCACATACTCATCCCCTTAAAGACCTCTAAGAGTTTCTTGGGAGCTACTACCTCGTAATGTGGATGTGTCTTCACTGTCACTGGGTGCTACCAGATGGCTCTGGGGAGGGGCAGAGGAAACAGCTGCACAGTGCTGGCAAGAGGCCAGAGAGGGGCCTACTGAACAAGAACCACTGTTTGGCTGGGTTCTTTGCTACTAGCTCTAGATTCTCTTTTCTGGGGAAGGCACATTTTTTCCTTGATTGGCTCCTATTTTAAAAGCCACGTATCCCCTTCCTTTATGGCCTGCATAATGGTTTGTAATTAAATGTGATTTGATTTACTATTTGATTGTCTGTATCTCCTCCTAAACCACAAGTTCTACGAGGGCAGGCACAGTGTTTTTCTCATCCACAGCTGTGTTACGCCCAGTGCATAAGACAGAGCTGACTTAGTGGATACCCAGCAAACAGCCACTGAAGTGATGAATCAGTGAGTGAGCTTGGGCAGGGCTGGGACTAGTACGAGGGAGGAAAGGTGCTGTGCCTAAGGTGCAAAATTTAAGGAGGCCTCGTCCTCAGGTGCTGACCTGAGAATGGGGGTCTCCCTTGCCTTATCCTAGACCCAGCTCTGAACCTCAGATATAACTTTTGCCTTAGCAAAGCTTCTGACCTCAAGTTTAGCCTCTGACCTAGTACCTTCCTCTCCCTTCTCTTCCTTTCTCTTTCACTGAGCATCAACAATGTGCCAAACCTGTGCCAGGACCTGGGCTAGAGCAACTCTCTAAGGTTCACTGTCATGTAGGAGGATGGGAATGTGAAAATAAATAACTATAATGCATAGAGAAGAGTTAAAAAGAAAAGAAAGAAAACGTCATCACCTGGGACCCTGGAGGCAGAGGAGAGGGGTTGGTTAACTGGCTGCCTCGAGGAGGTGATGCTGGGGTTGAGTTTTGCCAAGAAGGCAGTGGCTGAAGGGCATCCCGAGCAGCGGCAGCCTGTGCAAAGGCCGAGTGAGGACGGTGCAGTGTGCTCAGGGGTGGCGAGTGTTCTCTGTTTCTGGGGCGTGAGGTTCAAGGTGGGGAGGCACAGGCTGGGGAGCAGGGGGTTGAGGCTGCAGAGAGGAGGGGGGACGGGACAGAAGGAAGGGGCAAGAGGGGTCATCTCCTGGGGAAGTAGTTCATCAGTGAACAGAAGCAAGGCAGTGGCAGGAACAAATCTGCGCTTTAGAAGCTTCTCTGGAGGTCTTCGGTGAGGGAAGAGACTGAGGCAGATAAAGAGCTGGGAGGCTAGGAGCTTGGTGGAGGTGAGAGCAGGTGAGGCTTCGTGGTGAAGAGAGACAGGGATGCAGGAGGACGAGCAGAGGGAGGGCGGTGACCTTGGGGCCACGTTCAGGTTTGGGCAGGTGGGGTGCCTGTGGACCAGCTGCGGGGAGAGTGGGAGTGGGCACTGGACCCTCAGAGTAAGCACTATACACACATGGAAATGTGTAGCCTCGGGTGCTCAGAGAAGACCTGAGGCATCGGAGGTGCTGGTGGTGGGGAGCTCACTGGGGGAAGTAGTGAGAGCCCTTTGGAGCCACACGGGTGCCTCCCCTGAACAAGAGGGCTCCCCAGCCTCGTAAAGCAATCAAGGCAAAGTGCTTTTCCAGAAATGAGGAAAGGCCGCTGGGAAAATTGTCAGCTTTGCCTGGAAGATGGAGGACATGTCCTCACCCCACCTACACCCTGGGGAAGGCTACCCAGGCCTCTGGCTGTCATCCTCAGGACAGAGGGGCCATGCTAGGGAACCTTTTCTTCCCCCTCTCCTGAACTAAAACGCAGCCTTGGGGAGCAGCAGGACCCTCTTGACTAGGCCAGTGAGGAGGCCTCATTACCCACAGGAGAAATAATTATCTTTCTGCATAATTATCTTTCTGTTTACTTCAACATTCACTTTGCTGAAGAGAAATGTTCTTTTTCTCTCCACCCATTCGCTAAACTGGACTTTCAGGCTCTGCTGCTCAGGGAAAGTTTTGGGGGGTTACCAGAACCTTCAGGTCTTCACCCTCCTCCTCCCACTGCCCCCCCCCCACCGGACAGACAGCTTGCTCGGTTGGTTTGCTTTGAATCTCTCCTTTGTCTCCTGACCTCAGATCCACTGCCAGGTGGCCAAGCCGAAAACCAGTGCAGCTCTGCTGTCCTCCCTCTGCTCGGCCCTCCCAGCAGCGGCAGCAGGCTATGCCCTGCCAGGCTCCCTCTCAGCGCCATGAAATCTGTTGTCAGCATGGCCCTGTGCGACCAGGAAAACCCCAGGCTACAGCCAGATTCCTGGCAGAAGCGAACTCCCGACGCTCAGAAATGATGCCAAAAATTGGCCTCTAATGTCATTTCAGGGCTGGCAGTATTCCCTTCACCTCCCAGCCCCCTCTGGCACCTCCATGCCCTTCCTGAAGGAGGTCCAAGTGTTCTAACCTCCTGTGGGAAAAGGAGTTGGGGAAATTTTTCAGTCCAGCCTGGTTAGAGTGACATGTAGCTGTGGATCTCTGCTTAGGGAGATGTCAAAAATCATTGAAGGGCTTATGTTTTGAAATAAAAATATAAGAAATTCAGTTTTTTTCTCCCCAAAGGGAGCTCATCCTGAGACACCTCCTCGGCTCCCCCTTTTGTTCTCTCACTTCCTACCCTACCTGGGCTGTGGGTGGGCCCCAGGAGTCTCAGTGGGGTGCAAATCTCAGCAAAAGCTCCCTGGGGGATTCAGGTGCGGCCCAAAGTTGGGGAAAGCTGGTGCATCACGAGCTGGTGTAGCGCGCTGTTGCTGCTAGGAGAGGACCCTGTCGTTTAGATGCTAAATCTAGACGTGTGTCTCAGGAGTGAAGGCCTGGGAAAGGGGCAAGGGAAACAAAGGAGGTGGTTGGCTGGGGTCGAGGGGGCAATTTGTGTCCATGGAACCCAGAGAGCTATTTGGCCCATTGGTCAATGAAACCTTTGACTTCATTCCTCAGTGGGCTAAACATTTGAAGCCTAGATCTTCTTCTGTATCTTTGAATTCAACCATTCTGCTCTGATTGAACCCAGAGTTTTGAGTTCCTGGGTCTAGCTACAGCCCAGGTAGAATAGGAAGAAAGGAGCTGGTGGAGGAAGGAAGAAAAGAAGTGGGGACAACACAGCTATTTTACATTCCCAAGGAGAATTTATTTTTAAAAAGTATTCATAGAAGTTTTTATTTCAAACACTTATGCTATAAAAATGTACACTGTGCAACGAGTCTCCCTCCCTGAATACCACACCCCAAAACCAACCCTTCTCGTGGGGGTGCCCACCGTTACTGGTGCTCACTGGAATATGTGTATCTCTCAGGTCCTTTTCTCTGCACACACACACACAGACTACATGTGTGTACCATGGTATGTGACAGGATCAAGCTTCACATGCCGCCTGTGGTTTCTCAGCACAGTCTCATGGCCGCTCAGGCAGCGCTTGCAGCCGGGTTCCAAACTCTCCAGCAGGTGAGTAAGCCAGCAGTTCTTCCTGCCTTGAGGTGGGTGAGGTAACCTCTCTGGGTGCCAAAGGCAAGAGAGAAGAGAGTGACTCATACTGATGCATAATTCACACAGAGTGATTTGTCTAATTCGTGACTAGCCTGGTCCATTTAAGTAAGACTCTAGTAAGGATAAGCCATTTTATTTACCTGAGTGAGTCCCTGGGTTAGTGTTTCTTCTTAAATACTTGGTTCACAGAACTACTAAAGGCAGATCAGAGTCATGGGAAGGGCACTGGACGAAGTCTTTCAGGCAGTGAACAAATATTAATTGAGGTCCTACTATGCGTCGGGCACAGGTCAGGTATAGGGTTGCAGTAGAGATAAGAGAGACTGAGTCCCAAGGAACTCACATGCTGGTGGATGTGTGGGCGGTGGAAAGACAGAGAAGAATCACGTAAATACATAGGCAATTTTAGATACTGGTCATGGCTATACAGAAGATACAGTTAGGGGAGCTGATGTTGTCTTGAAGGGGTGACTAAGAACCCCTTCAGGGGCCCAGTTCTGGTCCAGCCAGAAACTAACTGTGTGACATGGAACAAGATATTCCCCTTGTTTAGAATTCACTTTCCTTAGCTACATAATAAAGATGTTGGAGCAGGTCACCTCATGTCTCCTTCTATTTATAGAAAGAGCACACAGGAGGTTCAAACACAATGTTCTGTGACTGTTTCTCCCCAGAGGCTCTTTTCTGTGGTTGCAACCTCTGGGAGGGGAGATCTCTGTTAAAATCTCTCATCAAGCAATGGCAAAAGCTGCAGAGAACACAGAACAGCAAGAAGAGGAACTGGCCTCAAAATCAATACATTCTGTGCATGGTCAAAGTGGCTTGGTGCCCTCTGGGCACTTGCTAGAAGCCCAGGTGGGAGGAAGGGCAGGTGGTTCTCTTGAAGTGAGAGTGCTGGGCAGTGGGCTCATGCAGCCATAAACTGCGGGGGCAGGGAAGAGCCTAGAGACCTGGGGAGAAAGGCAGAGGAAGTGGCCCTGGAGCCGAGGAAGGCAGGAGCTGTTCGGCCCTTGGGAGCCACAGTCCTCAGCTGTGGCACCACTGGTTTAAGAGGTCAACTAGTCACATCCCAGCTCCACCAAGTTAATCCCCCTTGGCACGGCTCCACCACAAACAGTGCACGCTGATCTAGTTTGCTGAATGCTCTCAGGACCAGCCCGAAAGGGGACCCGAGTTCAGGCACCACCAAGAAAATCCTGCTTTGCAGAGAGGACCAGTTTAGCCCTTGAGAACCAGAGGTGGGAGGAAGGAGTGGAGAGTCTCCACCTTCCCCTCCCTCAAAGTGTCATGACTCATATGATTTCTTTTTTCTGATATTCACAGGTTTACATGTCACTTAGAAAGTGGGCACAGTGCCCAGAGATCTGGGACCCCAACAGGTATAGGATTGCAAAGTTCAATCGATGCTGAGGTTTTCCCACCTCAGCCCAACAGAAATGACACAAACATGAGAAGATGGCAGATGTCCTGCTTTTACATTAGGGAAAAAAACAGGACTCCCTGTAAACCTTCTCTCCTATCTGATTCATGCTCATTCATAATGCAGCAGGCTCAGGAATAGTAGATAATGTATTAGTGCAAGAAAGCCAGCCAGGCAGGCACACTCACATGTCTCCGCTCCCATGACACAATGATCTGTGCTGCTGAGGCCCGTGACTCTTCTGGGATGGCAAGAAACAGAGGCATCTTGGGGGAGACTCCCACTGCAGGGCTCTGAGCAAAGGTAAGTGAAATAAGGCTAAGTACAGTAATAAAACACACAGTGACGAGTCCCAACCATGTGATAGGCATTGTGACCAGCTGAGAGTCAAATATCAAATCAAATAAGAGACTGGCGTGGATGGACCTCAAGAACTCATGTATGGAAGGCTCCTGGCAGGCACTCAGCACAGAGGCCAGTGTTGAGTAATCAAGTTAAAGGCCTGGCCCAAGACTAAAGCTGACCTAGGAGTCCAATAGGAACTAAGAGCTGATGAGGACTGGTGGCAGGAAGTCCAACAGCAAGCCAGCAAGAGATGCCTCCTTTTTCTCCTTCCAATAGCCCCAGGAAATGCTTCCTTGGAATTATAGAAAGGCCTAGAGATTTCTCCATTTTACAACCGAAAGAAATTGAGCAATATTAAAGAAATACTTCCCTGGACTTATAGAAAGGACTAGAGATGTGTTCATTTTGCGGCTAAAAGAGATGAAGAGAGACTCTCGGGGAATTTTGGCCTGAGGCACTGAAGCACCTGGCAATGCCCTTCACCCCTGCTGGTGGCAAATATGTTCCAAGCTGCCCTAACAATTTCTAAGTCAGTCAGGCATTGATACGTTCACAAGGAGAGTAAGAAAAAAATGTATTTAGTTGGAGGACTAAGGCCATACTCTGATATTTAATGGCTCACTGGGATTTCTCTTGTGCCTTGGGGCTTGCTGTTTTTTCAAGGGTGATCACTTCAAGCCGCAGCCAGAGAAAAACTGCAGCTGCACAGCATCATGCTTCTGAGAAGGCTACAGACAGCTGCCCTTGAAATGTACCACCTTCCAGGCCTCATCCATCCTAGGGATGAGGTGTATGAAGTGAGGAACTGAGACCCTAAGGGGGCTGGAGAATGTTCCTGAGAGATTTATAGATCTAGATGTTTAAATACATTTGCAGAAGCTCGAGGCCTCTTTTCCATTCTTGTGTTTTGAAGAGCCAGGCCCCTCCCTGTGGTCCTCAGCGGGGTGGTGGGGGTGGGCGATGTGTCAGACCACCTGGAGAGCTTTTTAAAAATATATTTGCCACCTCCACTACTCACTCCTGTTCTCTGGGGGAAGAGAGGTGGAAAAGAGCTGACCTCTTGAAAAGAGTCCTGGAGAGGCCTTATTGACAGGCCGAGGATCAGGCTTACTCCCAACTGGCATTAACTTGCCACCAGCCTCAACCCCCTACAATTCCTTTTGTATTTTTTATTTTTCAGAGAATGGGCTCTGGGACTGGCCAGACCTGGATTCTGATCCCAGATCTGCCACTTGCTTGTTGCTCATTTTCCATATCTCCTCGCCTTCCCAGGACGGGAGGATCATGGGAGATATGCTATGTGTCCGGTATGTAATAGCTCCCAGTAAAAGCACAGGGGCCAGGATGACAAAGGGAACTGTCTGGATGGGAAAGGGAGCCTGGCAGGGCCGTGCTTGGATGGCCTCCCCTAGCTCTCTGCACATGATGGAGCGATGGAGCGGGAGCGCCAGGGCGAGGTCCTCAAAGGGGAGTCCGTGTGAGAGCGTAGGACCCCGTGGGTACCCAGGGAGCCCTCAGAAGAGGGTGAAAGCTGGCGTGGCCCTAAGGAAGCTTTGGAGGTCACCTGCAACTGAGTGGGTTTCTGGGACACAGGGCTTTCAGTGCTCAAAATGGGGCGGTCCTGGGCAAACCGGACAAGTTGGTCACTCTAGCAGTTTTCATCTTGCTGGGGGAGCTGGGGATGCAGCTCAGCGAAGGTCACTCTCCTAGAATGAAGAAACATGGTTCACAAGGACATTTAAAATAGCAAACCTGATTCCACTGTTACCAGGGCCATGGAGTCCCAGACAGGTGACGGGCAGGCTGACAGCCCGCCCAGCAGGAGTCAGGCCCGCTCTGGGGGACTTCTAGTCTTTCTATTTTCCCTCTTTTTCATTCAAATCTCCATCTTGGAGGGAGGGTGCCTTGGACAGCTGTGTCCTCATGAAAGTAAAGAGTAGAATCTCCACCAGGAAGCAGAGGATTAGGCGACCCCACACTGCTTCCTGTGGGGGCTGCTGAGCACACGTGGGTGGGGACAGGCAGTGCTCCTCCTGGGCTGTCCTGCCCTTTGCTGCCTGAAACATGATTTGCCTGCAGCCGGCTGTGTAGCCTGCAGAACTGGTGTTGAGCAAGCCAGGGACGAGGACTCTGCCCTTCACGAGCACTGCTGTCTGCCCATCTGTCTTCTCAGTGCATTCTCCTCTCCCTTGTCTCTCCAAACCCTGACAAATAACCCCCTTTCTCCTCCACTTGTTACCCATTGTCACTTCTTTCTCTTTCAACTTCCCATGTCCCTCTATCACTGTGTCCTGAAGAATAAAGGAAGGCCTTGGCACGTGCCTTGCCCCAGGCCTTCCCCCTGCCCCGGAGGTTCTTAAATGGTTAAAGGAAAGACAGCATTTCCCATAGAAATTTTAACTCTCATTCTTTCTTCACTGGACTGAGTCCCACGAGGTCAGAGACTGGGTCTTCTTTGTCCCCCACGGTCTCCTGGTTCTGGGCATGTAAATATGTGTTCAAAGAATATACAAATAAAAAAGAAGACTGCTTTTAGTAGGGTGGCATGTGATAGCTAATTTCTACTTAATTCTACTCTAGAATCCTGAGGAGGAGGTGGGAAGGGAGCTAATTTTATTGAGCATCTACTGTGTGCCAAGCACTTTACCTAACCTATCCCACTAATTCATAAGAATATAGTTTGATTACTATCCTTACAGAACAGATGAAGTTCAGTAATTCACCCAAAGTCACACCCATGAGAGGTAAAACCAGGATCTGACCTTCCTATTCTCAAGCCTGTGACCCTCTTTCCAGTATGTTATGTATGCTACCTGTGGTTACTAGAATAAAGAAGAAAAAAAGTTGTCAGGGTGGAAGAGGGTGAGGGGAAAGCATCCTTTAAATATTGTAAATATCGTGGATTGGCATTGGGCTTTGGGCTCAAAGCCAGCTTGTAAAATTTCAGAGCAGATCCCACTGAACAATTTCAACCCCAGCTGTTCCTCACATAGCTAAATTTATATTCCCTGATTGAGTCATGAATTGTCTATTGATTTAAACTCCTCAAACTTATTTATGATATCACCAGCCTGTATTATATCCTGAGCTGATGAATTCTTTTTTTACTACCTGCTCAAAAAGCAGTACTTTTTTTTTTCTTTTTGCTTTTATTTGTCCTACAGCTGCTTTTACCAGCTTTCAAGGAATTACTTTTTAGTTCAAGTATTCCAAAATGCTCTTCTTGTCTGAGATGTCTGCATGATCTCTTACATTTCAAGTGTATTTTCATCTTTGATCTGAGGTTCCCTCCTTGTCTGACCTAGCTGATTTTCTGGGCTCCTCTAAATGCCACCCCTCAAGTCCCCTTCAATGTGACTCTTTGTGCCAATAATATCTCAGGACAGTCTCCCCACTGTGCTACTTGAGTGAGCCTCTGGTTAATAAGATGCTCACGTCAAAGTCAGTGATTTGTTGAGGCCAGCCGGGCATACAGTTTTAATAAAAAGCCTTCTATTC
The DNA here is from genome assembly GCF_027409185.1 of Cynocephalus volans. Classification (NCBI taxonomy): domain Eukaryota; kingdom Metazoa; phylum Chordata; class Mammalia; order Dermoptera; family Cynocephalidae; genus Cynocephalus; species Cynocephalus volans. The sequence continues at coordinate 135,179,289 of NC_084468.1, forward strand.
CCCTCTGTTCCTTGGGATAATCAGAAGAGAGAGCTCCGACTGGGCCATTCTTTCCCAAGAAAGCCTTGACCACTTCCCCCCAGAGTGCAGGGAAGTGGTGGGGGGAAGGCCACACCCAGACACATGTGCAGGTGGGCGGGCGGCTGGGCACTCAGCGAGGCAGTTCACTGCTCAGTGACTTCCATACTCCAACCCACCAGATGGTGTCACGTGACAAATTCCTACCTGTCCCAGAGCTCCAGTTCCTCTTGAATACTGGAAACTGGAGGCTTTGGGGCTGCTCAATATGAAGATTGAACGGATCTTTGGCTCAATCTTGCAGCAGGTCCTGTGACACCGAGTCTTCTTGTGATTTCACGTGCTGGGTGAAGGACAAGCAAGTGCTGAAGAATTCTGTTTCTTCTGCACAGGGGCTCGGGCTGCCCCTCAGTGAGCCCTTGGAGCCCCCTCATCTGCACTGACCCGAAGTCTGCCCCTGTCAGGGGCTGAGGCCTGATGCTTCGAATAAATGTCCCTAGGGGGTGGCAGATTCTCCAGGGACACCTGAGTTTGGGGAAGGAAGGTTTAAAGGGAGGGGCTCGTCTTCCTGGGCTGGGAGTGTGTGTCTGGTTCTCCTGAGCTATATCATCAACCTCTTTCAGATCCCAACAAGTCTAAATTAAAGGAAGTCCTAGTGTTACAGGTTGAATTGTGCCCCTCCCCCCAATTCATATGTTGAAGTCCTTACCCCAGTACCTCAGAACGTGACCTTATTTGGAAACAGGGTCATTGTAGATGCAATTAGTAAGGATGATGCCTTTACAAGCCAAGGAATGCCAAAGACTGCCAGCAAACCACCAGCAGCTAGGAAGAGGCCTGGAACAGACTCTCCCTCACAGGCCTCGGAAAGAACCAAACCTGCTGACACCTTGACCTTGGACTTCTCGCCTGCAGAACTGGGAGACAATACATTTCTGTTGCTTAAACCCCCCAGTTTACAGTACTTTGTTACAGAAGCCCTAACAAACTAATGCACCTGGGTTAAACCATTTTCTTGACTTCAGAACTTCTCAGAGACTTTACTATATATTAGATTTGTGGGCAATGATTTCCGAATTTGACTTTAGGACACTTTTTCCATTGGGCATCTGGCAGGGACAGTATTACAGGAACACACTGGAAAACTCTGTTCTAGGTTTGTCAAACCTACCTATTAGAAGAAGACTGCTTCAAAACCACAGACTGGGACTTATGTCATGGGTCCTGATACCCAGACCACTTAACTTCTCTGTGCCTCAGTTTCCACATCTGTGCGGCCAGGGTAGGTGGTCTACTCTGAGGCTGGCCTGGAGAGTGATGCATTACAGGTGCTCTGCAGGTGTCTGGGAAACACCTTGTAGTGTAAATGATGCCTGGGTGAGGGGTGTGGTGGAGCAGAGGTCTCCTTTCAATTCTGCAGGGAACCTGGAACACACGCAGCAGGGACCATGGCATGGGGAGAAGCAGCCCTTGCCAGTGTGGCTTGAATCCAATAACAGCACATGAGCATCTGTGAGAGGCCTCGGGCAGCCTGACACAGGAGCTCCCCTAGAGCGGATTTCCCCTTTAGTGAGGCCCAGGCGGCAGAGGCCAGCCTCCACCCCAGCCCCTCCACTCTGCAGCAGCCAAACAGCTCACTCTCCACGATCTGCACTGTCCACACTTCCAGACAGAACCCGGCCAGTGTGAACTCTAGGAGGGGCCGGGCAGGCAGCATGGAAAAGGGTGGCTGAGAGCTGAAAATAAAACACACGCCAAGCCAGGGAGTGTCACTTCCTGATTCCCACCTCAGGATGGCTCTGGCAGATAAGTGGGAGGAGTAGGAGATGAGGGCAGAGGGGTGAGGGACATGAATTGTTCTGCTGCAGAGACCCCGCCTCCAAAAGCACCCGACTGCCCTTGGGCCCCACATTCACTTCACAATTGTGGGGAAACCGATTATAGCAGCTCACACCCAGTGGAGGAGAGCTGGAGGGTGGCAGGGTCTGGCAGCTCCTGTACCCATGACATAAGTGCAGTGACCTCAGATGAATAACCCCTTACCCGCTAAGCCCTCTCTGAAGGGACTCAGGGCAGCAAAGGAAGCAGCCGCAGTTCTGTGTGGCTGGGGCGGGGTGGGCGAGGAGGCTGAGAGGACAAGCCGGGAAGGGAAGGCGGGTGAGGGCCAGGCTGCAGGGGTCTTGAGAGCCAGCGGCAGACTTCAGGTCTCATTCTGAACCTGTGGGGAAGTGAAGGCTTTTGCATAAGCGAGTGACATATCAGAGCAGAGCTTCTGATGACTCAGAGGGGCTGAGATTGGACATGGGGACCCAGTAAGTGACTAAGACAGAAAGCTCTGAGGCGTCTCCCTGAGAAGTGAGTGAGGTGGCACAGAAATTACTACAAAAGCCCATGCCTAAGAGGCCAGCAAGTGGGGGAAATTGTGCTTGTCCTTCCAGTAAAAGTACTGGCAACAATACCAAGTGTCGTCGAGAGTATGGGGCAATCAGAGCTGCTACACATTGCTGGTGGGAGGCCCTTTACTGAGAGAGGACACAGGGAAGGGGTGATCCATCTCCCACTTGCTTCTAGAAGGTGCACACTCAAAGCTCTGATCAAGATCTTTCTAAGAAACTGCCTAACAGATTTCCAAAGTGGGTTTATCACTTTGGAAAGTGGCTGTAAAACCATTGCGGGAAACTACTGGACAGTTTCTTACAATATTGAACACATACCTACCTGATCAAGCAGCAATCCTGCTTCCAGGTATTTACTAGAAAAAATAAAAGCATATGTCTCAAAAAGACTTATCTGAAAATGTTCATAGTAGCTTTATGCACAATGACCAAAAACTGGACACAACTCAAAATCTCCATCACCAGGAGAACAGATAAACAAATTGGGTATATTCATACAGTGGAATACTACTTGGCAATGAAAAGGAACGAGCTACTGACATGTGCACATGAGGCTGGATCTCACAGACATGTGCACGAGGCTGGACATGGTGAATACTTACTGTATGATCCTATTCACTTGAAGTTCAAGAACAGGCAGAACTAATCTAATGTGATAGAGATCAGAACGATGGTTGCCTCTACGAGTGGGGCTTGATCAGAAAAGGGTAAGAGGAACCTCACTGAGATAATGGAATTCTTCCATATTTTATCTTAGTGATAGTTATACCATAGAATCATAGAACAATTTATTTTTTTCATTCAGCATCTGGCAAGAGTAGTGTTTGTAGGAACATAAGCTGGGAAACTGTTCAGATTCTTTCCTACATGTCTGGTCTAGGTTTGTCAAAACCTACCTATCAGAAAGAAAAGAGGATGCTGTTTCCAAATCACAGCCTGAGCCTTATGTTATGGGTGCTGGGACCCAAATCATTTAACTGCTCCATGCCTCAGCTTCCACACCTGTGCAGTCAGAATAGTCCATCCACTCAGGGTCAGCACAGGGCACGATGCACTACAGAACTTTTCTCGATAAAGAAAAGTTGGCCAAAAATTTAAGCAACATTATCAGTGGTTCCTTAGAGCTATTAGCTTCAGCCTCATCCTCCATCTGATCTTGATCAGAGCTTCAAGTGTGCATCTTTTAGATGGTGGTGGGAGATAGGTTCTCCTTCCCTTTCTTCTCTTCCAGTGAAGGGCCTCACCACCTCTTACTTGCTTCCAAGAGCCAAATGAGCAACTTAAGAGAAAGGATGTGGAAAGAAAACAACACCGAGTCTCTGAGCCTACAGGAACTTCTACCTGGTCTGTCTCATTTAATCATCAAGACAGACCCATGTGGTTGTGGGACCCTCTCCTACAGATGGGTGAATTATCCGGCTGAAGCGTCAGAATCTGGGTTTGAACCCAGCTCTCCCAGCCCCACCCCTTCCAGCAGCGGGAGTGGTTCCTCTCAGCTCCTGAAAACAGAGATGCCAGGACCTTCTCAGAGGAAGGGGGTTATTTGCATGCAAACAAATAAATGGTAGTTGAGTCCCTAAGAAAGACAGCTTCCCTGGGCAGGCTTGAATTGCAGAAGGAGGGGCTGCTGGTTGTATCCCATTCACCCCAGGTCTCAAAGTGACTTTTCTCTCTTTCACCCTGTTCCCAGGGGGATCCTTAGGGTGGAGGCCAGCACGTTCTAGAAGATGCATTAACTTGGAGTTGTCTGGAGGCACAAGCTGAGAGGATTCTGGGGAAAGGGCTTGGTCAGAATCAACCCTGTTGCCAGACGACCAGGTTAGTCGTCTGTCTCCTCCTAGGCTGGCGCGCTGCCTGGCACAAACTCCAGTGGGCCAGAACATTTGTGGGAACATCCACGTTCTTGCCTTCCTTCCTCCAGAACTCACATCAGGAGGATTGTGGTTTTTTTCTCCTTCATTGCTCATTTGGGGACTGAGGTCTGACAAAAGATCAGAACCTTATGATTATCACTGGTTTAGAAGACAGACTAAACCCAAGGATTGAAAGTGTGTTTGTGAAGAAAACGGATGCATCCAGCTAGTAGAATGCTGCATGGAGCGCTTGAAGTGGTAATATTGGAAATAGTTTACAACTCACAGGGCACAGGCCCTGACCAACCCTAACAGGGCGCAGGATCTCGGGGAGCTCAGCAGCACCAGACATTAACCCTTTAGTTGCCATATCTTGGGAAGACAGTTGAGGAAGGGGCACGGGGGAAGGGCCAGGGCTGATGGGGAACCCCTGGGGGCTCAAGGCAAAAGTTATTCACCAAGTGGTACAGAAGTATTTAATTATTAACAACCAGCTTGCCTTCACCTGTGGGGATGATTAAATACTAGCCCTGCAGCTAGTATTACATTTTACAGATGGAGAAACTAAAGCTAAGGGAGGTAGAAAGATCCAGCCAAGGTCACTATCAACGTCCCAGCTCAGGCTATAACCCTCGTCTTAGATCCTAGTACCAGGAAAAACGTCTTTCCAAATTTCAGAATTTAGTGTTTAGTCCATCTACCCATAGGCCTTATCAATACCGTAATACAAGTGGTCTTCAAAGAGTTCATGGAAAGATTAGTATTATCTTTAAATTCTATTTTTCCATGAACTTTTTGACTTACCCTTGTATTTTGAGTTATTTATAATTATATAAAAAACAGGCTAAGATCATGTCAATATATGAAATGTTATCTAAACCGGAGCTGGCAAGTATTTCCTGTAAAAGGCCACTCGTAAATATTTTGGGGTTTGTGGGCCATGTCATCTCTGTCATCCTGTCATTGTATCACCCATAGAAATATATAAGTAAATGGATGTGTCTGTGATCCAATAAAATTCTGTCCCGACCCGCGGGATATTCAACGCAGACCCTGGAGGGGGGAGTGGGAATTGGATGGGACAAGAGACGCGAGAAATGGAGACAAGACAGTATTCTGATCAAGTCTCATTTATTAGCCAGAAGGTCACAGCTTATATAGACAGCAGGAGGGAATCAGCAGATAAGGAAGTATGCAGATGTTTTCTGGGAGAAATCACAGGGCAAATCTTTCCAGGAAATGGAACATTTCTCAGCTATCTAAAGCAAAGCAGCGGTGATCTACGCCTAGGGCTATGCAAGCAGTAAGAAGGAGAAAAAAGGAGGAAAGGTCACAGCATTTATATCTTTAGTGTCAGAGGGCTATTGGCAGGGCTTCATGACCCTGGGCAGGCTATGACCGGGCTCTTTGGCTCCGGACAAAATTCTATTTATGGACACTAAGATTTGAATTTCATGTAATTTTCATGTGTCAAAAAATAGTGTTTAAACACTTTTTTTTTAACCATTAGAAAATGTGAAAAACATTCTTAGCCCACAGGTACTACAAAAACAGGTGGCAGGCGAGATTTAGCTCCAGGGATACACTTTACCAACACCTGGACTAGATGCTTCAGGCCTGTCAAGATTCACCATTTCTTCAGTAAAGTGTTTGCATAAAATGGAAGCCAGCATGAGGTATGGATTATCTAACATCCTCTCTTTCCTGTCTACATGGGCAAGCCCGTGGGAAACCCTGAATTCTAGGAATCTGTGTGCAGGTGTACAGGAGGCTGCAAGTGCACAGGGGCCCAGCCTGCTCAGGAGGCTTTGTGTGCAGAATCACCCTGTGGAATCAGGCCCAGGTTCCCCATGCCAGAAATATCCCTCACAATGCCCAGCCACAGGCCCTGGGCTGATAATTACCCTGTCCTGGTTCTTTCTATACTTACTCAGGAAGGGCCTGTCAAGAGCCAGCACTTAGACTCCTTCTTAATCTTCATCATGTTGTTTAAGACAACACAATTGCTGTGTGCATGGGCTTCTGAGTGTCTGGACTTGAACCCACCTCTGTCACTATGCTTGACCTGGGATGAGGTAGTTATCTTCTCTGTGCCACATTTCTTCAACAGAGTTGTGATGCAAATTTGCTGAGTTAATATATGGAAAGGAGTTATAATGTGCTCAATAAAATTTAGCTATTATTATACTTGTTCTGCCTCTTTCCTCTCTCTCACCTGAATCCATACTTATTTAGAAAGTGCCAGGCTGTGGTGGGGAGCAGATGCAAAGCCAGGGAGACTCAGCCCTGGTCCTAGAGTCCTTGAGCCTATTCGAGATGGAGTTGTTTCAGTTAGCTGTTGCTATATAACAAAACACCTCAAAACTTAGTGACTTAAAGCAGCAACAAGCATTCATTTGCTTACAGTTCCGCAATTGCAGCAAGGTTCAGTGTAGATGGCTCATCTCTGCTCCACATAGTCTTGGCTGGAGTGGCTCCACCAGAGCTGGGGGATCAAAGACAGCTTCACTCACATGCCTGGCACCTTAGCTGGGTGGTCAGAGCAGCCAGGGGCTGGCTGAGGGGAACCCTCTCCCCTCCAGCTCTTCTCCCTCCAGGTGGCCTCTCTCTCTAGGACAGGTGGATCTGTTTACATGGCAAATGGGTTCCATGAAGGCAAAAATGGAAGGAGGAAGCCTCTTAAGGCCTAGGGCCAGAAGTCATACAGTGTCACCTCCTCCGTGTACGATTGCCAAAGCAAGTTACAGGGCCAGTCCAGATTTAAGGCGAGGGGAAACAGCTACCATCTCCTGGTGGGAGGTGCATGCAGAATGGGAGGAATTGTGGGTGGCTGTCTTTACAGACACAGGGACAGAGACCGAGACAAACACGAGAGCAAGCCCCATGTCTGGCTTCTTCACCCTTTATTGCCAGAACATAGAGCAATGTTTTGGAAGACACTCAAGAGATACTTATTTCCATGCTAGTTTTGATGAGTTCTCTTAATTTTGAAATGTATTATCTTTTTTAAAGCTTTGTCCATCTTACTGAAAAAGCGCTAAAATAATGCTAATGGAAAATTAAAGTTTCCACCACTTATCCCGCCATGACCACGTTTTATTTGTATACATTCCATTTTTATAATAATAAAAGGTGTATAACATTAGAGAAGATTTGAGAAATAGAGAAACCTTTTACAGTCTGTTCACATATAATTCTGTATTCAGCTATTTTTACTTATCACAATAGCCAACATTTTTTCCATGTCTCTACATGGTCTTCATAATTACCCTTTTTAAAATAGCTACTATTTTTCCATTGTGTTGATTTACCACAATTCATTGAATCTTCCCCCGCATGGTCATCTAGGCTGTTTCTGCTGTGAAACATTTTTTTACGTTTCACCATAGCCCTTCTGATGATCTTTTTTTTTTAATGGCTGAGTGTTATTTTATTGTATTTGTCCACCATAAGCTATTAAGACAGGTTCACTTCATGTTGCCCATCTTTGTGTGTCCAGACTGGGCCAGAAATGAAGCTAGTCACAGAGACACAGGCTGGAACCAGGACAGGCTAAATCTGTGACTCAGAGGCAGAGGCAGAGGCAGTGGGCAGGTCCAGGGAATCCAGGGCTTCGAGGGATTCGGCCACAGAATTGCTTGACCAGTCCTGTTTGTCAATCAGTCACACTCACGCAAGCTTTGGTCCCAGGATGTCTCCAAATGCCTCTAGCCTCTTCTCGGCTTCCTGTTGTTATTTTTCAAATGCTACAACAAACATATAGTGTCATAGTTCTTTTACTTCTTTTGAATTGTTTTATTAAGATGAATTTCCAGGAGTAAGTTACTAAGTCAAAGGGCGCACATATCTTTTTGGCTTCTGCTATGAATCAAAGAATTGCTTTCCAAAGCTGGCACCACAGCCTGGCGCTACGGTTGGACGGTAGTATTGAAAACAAGCCCAAATGCGAATGGGCATCTCCACCAGGTGCTGCTTTGGTTTTCCTCTTGTTTTCTGATCACAAACTCATTACTACTGTCTTTGACAGCTCACTTGTCCCCCCGTTCCCTTAGTTTCCAGGTCTCCAAGGAAATGAGAGGCATCCTGTCCGTCTTTATATCCATTTCTACAGAGTAGAAGTAAAATAAATACTAATTTAATAAATGAAAAAATGATTACCTGGAATGATAATTATTTTCTCACACTTAGGTTCAAATTCCAGCTCCCTAAGCTTTGTCCATACTCCTGGGCCTCAGTTTACTCACTTATAAAATGGGGATAATAATACCTGCCTTGCAGGATTTGTAGAGGGATTTGAGGTGGTATTTCTGAAGAGTCTAACATAGAGCCTGATGCAATGAAAAGCAGCTATTTTTATTATAATGGCATGTACTTATTTACTGAATTTCACATTGTGAGAACTGTTCATATTCTTCCTCTGTTTATATGTCAAGGTCTAGCTGTTTTTTCCATAAATTTGAACAAATTCTTCATATATTTTAGTTTTACAGTCTTTTGTCACATAAGTTTTAAATATTTTAGTTTTGTCATTTTTAATAGAGGTTTGGAATTTTAGATGACTAAGATTATAGATTATTTTCTTTGAGATTTATTTCTTAAACCGAGAACATCATTACACTCTTGCAAATCTGATATATATTCCATTTTCTGTGGTTTTTCAGTGATTTAATTTTTTTAAAATTTGATTCTTTAATACATTAGTGTAGAGTATAACATGTGCCTGTAACTTGATATTTTCCCCCAGGCTGGTATACTACTGTGTTGGTTTACTAGGGTTGTTGCAACGAAGTACCACAAACTGGGTGGCTTAAGACAACAGAAATTTATTCTCTCAGTTCTGGAAATCAGAAGTCTGAAATCAAGGTGTTGGCAGGGCCATCTTCCTGAGAAAGCTCTAGGGGAAAATCTGTTTCTTGCCTCTTCCAGCTTCTGGTGATTCCAGGTGTTCCTAGGCTTGTGGCCGTATCACTCCAATCTCTGCCTCCTCACGTTATCTCCTTCTCTCTTGTGTCTCTCAAAACTCCCTTTGCTTCTCTCTTATAAGGACACTCGATGGCATTAATCCAAGGTAATCTCATCTCAGAATCCTTAATTTAATCATATTTGCAAAGATCCTTTTTTCAAGTAAGGTAACATTTACAAGTTCTAGGGATAAGGACTTGATATCTCTGGGTGGCCACTATTAAGCCTACTACAAGTATTTTAAAATAAAAAGACCCAAACAACTCATTCCTTATTCTTCAGAGAAGAGAACTGCATGTGTCCAAATGACGTTAACACAAGGAGGCAAAGTGAGGGCGAGTTGAGGGTGGGCTCTGTAGGGTGGGGGAGCAGCCAGCCTCTGAGTTCTGATTTAGATGCTTAGTGCCACCGGTGGGGAAGCGGCCCTATTTTCAATTCTGTCTCATCAGCATTGTCAACAGAAACTCATGCTCTCGGGGTCTGGAGTGGAAGTATCTTTTGGTCTCTGGTGACACAGACAACTGGGTTATCTACCCAATACCTTAGTGACAGAGTCCTCAGCTAGAAGACTACATCTTTCTGCCTCCTTATATTTGGTGAGATTAAGTTCTTGTTAAAGGTATGTAAATAAGAATTCAGTGGGTGGAGTTTCCAGGAAAGTTCTTTCAAAGGGAGACAGATAACTGGACAGTGCCCCCATTGCCCCTTCCCTTTCTCTTCTTCCTGCCTAGAATACAGATGTAATGGCTGGAGCTCTAGCAGCCCCCTTGATCCATGATGTCACCATAAAGCTAGAAGTTGTATACTAGAAATGGTGGAACAGAGGATAGGAAGAGCTAGACTGCTGATTTGCTACTGTACTAGCTCAGGGCTGCCTCCTTTTGTGCTTATTTGATGTGAGAGAAATAAACCTCTAACTTAGTTAGGGCACTTTGATTAGTTTTTGTTAATAGAGTTAATCTCACTTTCTCATTGATACAATTTCAAAACTTTATTCCCTATTCTTTCTTTATTGACTTTTGGTATGAGTTTACTTTACCTGTAGTTGCAGCTCAAACATCACTTCTTCAGAGCTACCACCATATCTAAAGTTGCCACACCCCACCTTGTCACAGTCTCTCTCATTTTGCCCTGGTTGATGTTCCTTAGTGTGCCTTTCACACCAGCTGTTATCTTCTTTCTCTCTTTCTTTCTTTCTTTCGTGGAGAACGGAAGCTCTGTGAAAGCAGGGACCATGCTGCCTGCTCTCTGCTGTTGCTAGCAGATTTCTCGGCACATGATGTGTGCTCAATAAGTCTGTGTGGAGTGGATGAACCTGCGTGGGAATCAAGATGGGGCCCTGGGAATAGGTGGTGCTGTTGAAAATCTTCCTTAGGGGAAATCCAAGAAGCTTGAATGGAAAACATGTCAGTGCAAGTGGTTAGGAGTCCAGGGTACAAAGTGGGAGGAAGATGTTGACTCTTCCTAATCCTTCTCCTTCAGAGTGTAAAACACACCCACTCAGGGCCCCATTGCTTGGGGAGAACACGAGTTCACATTCATTGCCTGTACCCACTATTGTGTGGCCTCTACCTGCTGGCCTGTGCTGTGCAATCTCAAATCCCTAAAACTTCCATGTCAGGATTTAGCTTGGTCCCTTGGGGAAGTAATCACCTTGAGCTTCCAGGATGGTGGTTGTTATTGAGTGAGCCCCCAGCACCGCTTACAGCACCAGGCCTTTTTCTCCCTAGAAGATCTTTGACAGGAATGGCTCTGGTTTCTCCCTTTCATTACTTGGTTAAATCCCACTCAGCCTTGGCCACCCAGCCCAGGCCTCACTCCTTCATAGAGGCTTGCCTGATTGCTTTGGTTCTCCTGGGTCCCTTCTGTTCAGATTGCTATGCCTCTCATTTTGGTATGTCATTTATTTATTTACTCACTTGTTCATTCCACTAAAAACTCCTATTAAGGCCTCCTCTGTGCTGGACTATGCTAGTCACTGGGTTACAACAAGAGCAAAAATAGACACGGTTCCTATTGATCACACATTAATTATTTAACAGATGTTTACAGTCTGCAGTGCTTTAGTGATAATCAAATAGGATATATGAAAGTCCCAAAGTTAGGTGACATACAGAAAACACACACAAGCAACTTTCACACAAGCACTCATTTCTCGACCAGTATGGTGACAGCTGCAAAAAAAGATTTCCCATGGGGCACAACCTTCTTAACCCTTTGAAGGCAGCAGATGTGTGCATACACATGTGGCCTGCTGTTGTGGGTCCTCTCCGGGGGCTAGAGCTGACAGTGGAACTGTCAGGGGGTTGCTGTGGGCAGTAGAGTCTGAAGGGCAGCTCTGCTTTCTGATAGACTGCTGCTGAACCTGAATACAAGAGAAGGAGAAACTGTCACCCCACAGAAAGAATCTGGGTGACTAAGCCCATGAGCCCACAACAGGGTGGTACAAAGGCCAGTCAAAGAGTCACAGAAGGATCTTAAATGGCACCATCCAAGGGGCAGAGGGGCTGAGGGGCTGTCCTCCTCCTGCGTGTGGGTGTGGGGCTGGGTCACGCAGAGCCTGCCTTGCCTTGCTCAGCAAGCTTAAACATGCTCTTAACGCAACTATCAACCAGCGAACTGTGTTTCGTGCCCTTAAATACAAAGATAATCAAATCTCCAAGTTGATGTTGCTTCTTAATCTAGAATCTAAACAACCAACAAGCTCATATAACCAGAATCTGTTCCTATCCTTGACTTGTGTGAGGAGGCAGCTTCTGCATTACGTCACAGGGCCAGCAAGATGCAGCCAGTCCCCAACAGCACTCACAAGCACAGCACTAAGTCCATGGGCAATTCACACCCTAGGCGATGTCCCTGGGGCACTGCTGGGCTCTGGGGAGTCCACTGAATAGGCATGAATGAACCATGTTGGGTAGCATGTTAACGCTGGGTGTGTATTTCACTGGAATAAGACTTTTTGAAAATGGCATGGCATCTGTGGCATTCAGTTAATTAGATTGTTGGAGCAACCAGGCCAGCCCATGGTTGACCTTGGCTGGCAGGCCCGGGTTTACTGAATGTATGTGGAGCGCCCATTTTGTGAGATCTGTCCATTTTCAATCCCAGTCTGGCTTCTCCCTGCCACCTGGAACGCTTTGGGCTGATCCTACCCCTCGTGTTGCAGTGTGCTCACGGAATGTAAATTTATTTAGGAGATTAAGCAAAACATAATTAAGAGGGTAAATCTCTTAGAGGAAAGAAAACTGTAAACGGTGATGCAGTTCACCCTGAATTACCTGCTGCCGACCCACGTGCGCATCTGTGCTTTCACTCAGCATTAGCACGTGGGAGGGAACCTGGGTGGTTCTGTGGCTCTGGATGCATCGGCATGTTTTTCTGTGGGCAGAACTTCATTCGATGTGTTTCACCAGGCTGTGAACGCTCAGGCACTGGGGCCCAGAGCTTCACAACACTGTGTCCTGTGGGTCTTTCTCCAGCACAGGCTCCACCTGCGTCCACGGGCCCACATCATGGGATGGCGTCATGGTTCTAGGAGGAAACAGCCAAGGTTCTTTGGGACCAGCTACTCCATGCTGCTAGTCTGTGGGAGTGAAGACACCAACAGTCAAGGTGAAGCAGTGGCCTTGGGAGACACCAGCAGGGTGTCTGGGGAGACTTTTTTGGGGGTGGCCTGGGGGAGGGGTTGGAATATGTTCTCTTCCAGAGAGCCCAGTGGAGAGGCATTGGGGGCCCCCCACCCCTAAGGTTCCAAAATGGCTCCAGCTGCCCCTACCACTGCCACTACTGCTCTCTGCTGCCCCCGTTATGGGTTGAATTGTGACCCCCCCCCAAAAAAGATGTTGAAGTCCTTACCCTAGTATCTCCAAATGTGACCTCATTTGGAAATAGGATCGTTAGGGATGTAATTAGTTAAGAAGAGGTCATACTGGAGTAGGATGGGTCCCTAATCCAATATGACTGGTGTCCTTCTAAGAAGATGACCATGTGAAGACATGGAGACACACAGGGAGAAGCCCATGTGACAACAAAGACAGAGAGCAGAGCGATGCAGTTGCAAGCCAAGAAACCCCAGAGGTTGCCAGCCAGCCAGCAGAAGCTAGAAGAGACGAGGAAGGCGTCCCCTACAGGTTTCAGAGGCAGCGTGGCCCTGGCTGCCGACACCCTGGGCTAGGACTTCTAGCCTCCAGACCATGAGAGAATAAGTTCTCTGTTGTGTGAAGCCACCCAGTTTGTGGTACTTTGTTATAGGAGTGACAGGAAATGAATACACACCCCCTCCTGCTTCTTCTTCTTCTTCTTTTTTTTTTTTTTCCTTTTCTGTGACCGGTAAGGGGATCGCAACCTTTGGCTTGGTGTCGTCCGCACTGTGCTCAGCCAGTGAGTGCACCGGCCATTCCTACATAGGATCCGAACCCGTGGCGGGAGCCAAGCACCACTCTCCCAAGTGCGCCACGGGGCCGGCCCCTCCTGCTTCTTTTTAAGTTGCAGTAAAGTTTATTTTATTCTGAGGCTCGTGAAGTGTAAGATTCAGACCCCCTCCTTGTGCGGGTTCCTTCCAAAGCCCTGTACCTCATTTTGTGTTTGCAATTTTGTGTTCGCAATTTTGTGTTCTTTCTCTTAAAGAGGCCCCAAATCACATAACATTTTGACTCCACAAAACTTAGATGTGCAGCTCGTCCACAGTCACCTTCCTGATGTGCTCCAGCCCAGGTCCACCTCTGCCAGGACAGGATGCAAATCCCTGTTGGGTTTCTTTGGCATTCCTGGTTCTGTGTGCAGCATCACTAGTCCGGGAGGCTTTGGAAAGAGAGGCCAATGCTAGATTGTTTTGTGGGTTTGTAAGGGCAGAGGCTGAATTAGAGGCCTTCTTGGGGTCTCTTCTGGTCAAGTGCCTCATGGGGGATAACTGCACAGAATCCCTTTCCTTCAGAGCCTCAGTGAGTGGAAGCTAAATTTCTGACAGGTAGCCTCAATTTGCAGAGCCAAAGAGCCTGATGTGGTGAGAGCTAGGGACCTGGGAGAGGACTGTCCCAGTTCCGGTCCAGCCCCCTTACTCCAGGCTGCTCTGCCTCACGGCTTCCCCACCTCTATGCAAACCTGTCTTCATTCTTGACATTCAGATCTGCAGTGATGGCAGGAATGCTTGTGCACCGCTGCCACGTGCACATCCACAGGCCACGTGCACATCCACAGGCCACGTGCACATCCACAGGTCACGTGCACATCCACACGCCACGCACGCATCCACACACCCGGGGCACACAGTCTCTCCTCTCCACGGGACTTCTTTCTCATCCTGTCTCCCGACCTCCAGCCTATCCCTAATTCAAACTAATATCACAAACACTTATGTGGCTCTTCTGGGGACCCGGGGAAGCGCTCACGGTATAAGCGGGGAGACAGACCTGAATACAAATAAGCACACTACACAGATACAACACCAAAAAATATGGTGAATGCCCAAGGTGTAGGCAATGTGCTGTCTGACTTCTTAAGAGGGGCAATTCATTCCGACTGGGGGCCGGGTGGGAAGGTTTTATGAAGGAAGCACAACTGAAAATAACAGAGTTGACAGCCCTTACCCATCGGGGAAGAGCAAGTGCCTGGAGGGCCTGCTACGAGTCCTCAGTAGCTGGGCTGAGGGGAAGTCCAGAGACCTCCAAAAGTAAGCCCAGGTGGCTGGGGACATGGCAGGGCCCCAGAGAGCCGCGACTGTCCCCTCTCAGAACCGAAGCGTTTGCTGTGTAGCACACGCTGGGCCCGTCCGCAGCTCCCGATCGGCTCCTTCCCTCTGGAAATGCATTTCCTTCCATTTCCAGAACAGCCTCTCACGGTTTGGCCTGCCTCTTCTCGCTGTGTCGCAACCGAACCACCTGCCTCCCGTGAAAGACGGCATTGTCTGTCCACCTGCGCCGCCCACACTGGGCGTGTGGAACAGCGGGTCCCAGTGCAGGGCGCCCTCCCACCCGCCTGGAGCCGCTGGGATGTCGCCCTGTGTGGAGGCAGGCGGGTGCCTCCTGGACACCAGAATCGCGGGTGCAGGGGAGAACGAGACCTGGGTGTGGTGCTCATAAAATCAACAACTCCTGGGCACTGCAAATCCAGACACAGTGCTGCCGTTTTCTTAGAGACGTAATTATCCTTGGGAAAAAGACACTCTTTAGCTCTCACCACCCCCTGAGGGACAGAGTGTTTACAAGAGGAAAACATGTAAGAGAGGTTGTTCTGTTTTGTTCGTTAGGCTGTGGAGTCACCCCCCATCACCGTTATGGAAATCAAATGCTGACGACGAGCGTCCACCGGCGCGCGCAGAGGTGAGGCTCCCGCGCAGGCCGCCCGCGGCGCCGGCCGGGGATGGCTGGGGCGTGGCCTTGCCTTGGAAAGGTCCGAGACCCAGGTCACCTCGGCGGCGCCCGAGGTGAGTTTCCCAATTTAGCTGCGTCTAACCTGAGACCTTCCCGCAGGAGCGGAGCCCAGGGGACAGGGGACAGGCATGGCGCTGTGTGTGCGTGCGAGGCAGAGAGAGAGGTGCAGGGAGCGCCCCCCGGCCCCTCAGAACGGGCCCCGCCGGCCTGTCAGCCACCCTGCCTCGGCCCTGCCGCAGAACACGTGTGCTCTCCCGTCCCCTTCAACGTTTCAGTCCGACAGCAACGCAGGGCTGGTAAGTTTTACGCTTGGGCTGTTCTCCTGCCTGGAGTCCCAGGAAGGCACACGCGTGGGGGCCGGGCCGGGCCGCCCGCCAGCCCCCGGCCGCGTCTCTCCGGCGCCTCGGCGGGCCCCGGGCTCCCCTGCGCCGACTGACGCCGGCGGGCGGCCTGGGATCCTCTCTCCGCTTCCTTCTCTCACAGTCTCCTCTTCCCGCTTTCTCCTTCCTCTCGCTGCCTTTTAATCCTTCCTTCTAATCCTCCCGCTTCCCTCTCCACCTTCTCACGGTGTCTTTCTCAAGAGAGAAGCAGACGGCAGGTAAAGTGCATCACCCGCCACCAGCAGGTGACTTCCGAATCCCAAGTCTGGTGCGAATGATTTTCCCCCAAAGCCCCTTAAAAGAGCAGCCCCTGGGGCGGAGCAGGAAGAGCCCCCCGTACTCGTCTGGGGCGGGCAGGGAGGAAGCCGTCCCCCCGCCGCCATCTTGCCAGCTGCGGCTGTGGTCGCTGTTGCCTCAGGCCGCCCGGCCTCCGACATGAGGCACGTCTCATCTACATCAGGGACATCCCACACCAAGTCTGCCGCCCTACACTGAGAAGATGTCGTGCCATGCTTTCTGAGGATGATGGTGCTGTCCCGGGAGGGCCACTTGAGGAACATGTGGTGGCAGCAGGTGGAGCGTCAAAGCTGTGCAGCGGGCCTGCCTATCCTCTCAGCCACTTGCCAACCCAGACATGCTCAGAGCGAAGAGTGTCACTGAGAAGCCTCCTTTTCCATTAACTCATCACAGTTGGTGTCATTCTTTTTAATTTTTTTATAATACATGAGAAATTGTATGGGGAGTGAACACACACAAATCATGTAACTGTCAAATGAAAACCATCCTATAAATGTTCAAGGGCACCGGAGTAATAGATTTGGAGTCATACAGATCTTGTTGCACAAGTGTGTACATGTGCATGAAACTTTATGTGAGTGGAAAGCCAGTGGGAGAAAGGAGAGAGCAGAACCCTAAAACCTATAAAAACTAGTGGCCACTGGGCAGGTTATCAAACGCAGAGCACAGGCCATGGGGACGGGAAGATGCACCAACACATTGTGCATCTTATTATGTGCATTTCATTGCCAGATGATGTGGGATTTTAAGACATGGTCCTTCTCAAGGAGCATGTGATCTTTGGAGGGAAAAATAAAACTTACATATATGATTCAGTATAGGGCCCCCTCCCTCTGCCCCGAAAAAAAAGCTGATGTGTATAGTGTTCAGTGAAGTGTTCTGAAGGGAAGTTTAGCAGGGAAGAGTGGCATGTGCTGAGGATCCAGGAGAAGGTTTCGTGGGTGGGCATTCTAGGTCATTTGGGGGAACAGCAGGTGATAAGGCAGAGGCAGGAGAAATGAACAGGGCGGACAGGGAGGCCTCAGAGAGCCCTGCTGCCCATACCATCCAACTTTGTCTCAGGAAAGATCAGGGTCTTTGGTTCCTGAAAACCCTAATTGAAGACCATGAGAAGGTCACTTATTTTTGAAGCTTCCATCTCTCATGAGTAGATGACTAAGAGGTGATAGTCAAAACATTTGACCAGCAGTAGCGGCACAGGCACCACCCAATCAGATCTGATTCTGGCCAAGGTCCTTGTTTTAGCTGCAGTATCTTTAGAAGGTTGGAGGACAGGGTGGCAGGAGGGTACTTGGGGGCTCAGGGCAGCAGCTTTCACAGAAGTATTTTGTTATTTTAGCAGCCAGTACTGGTGTATGCCAGCTACATGTTGGCCCTGGTAATAATAATAATATGAGTTCTGCCAATCTTATATGGCTGTTGTGAAGATCAAATGTCATCACGTACATGACAGCAATTTGTAAATGGTCACGGGCTCTGCAAATACAAATTGTTGCTGTCCCTGGCATTACAATGTAGTGTGTGTAGTGTGAGATGCTGGGGTGGAGAATGGAAAAGGAAGCCTCTAAAATAATGATATGACCAGAAAGAAAAATTTTTGAACACTTATAATTGGAATAGCTTATTTTACTAAAAAAATATAGCATAACATAAAAAACTAAATGTTAAAAACTACTGATGTGTCACATTCACAGCAAGATTATAAAACTGAGAGCAACGATGACTTAGCACATTTTGTATCCTCTAGAGCAGAGGTTCTCAAATTCAGGACTCTTCACACTCTTAACAAATTATCGAGGAGTCTTCTCTTCTGGAAGATGGATTAGATAGACTTTTCCGTATTCCTCCCACTAAGAACAGCTAACAACTCTCTCTAGATATTACATATAAAACAAACATAAGAAAGCTCTAAAAGGTGGATAGAAGATGGCAGACTGGCTACCTCAGGACCCAAGGGATGACACAGTGGTAGGTTCCTGGGTTTACTTTTTTCCTCATATTTCAGATTTGTAGCAGAAGCTGGCAACCTGGAAACATCAATGGGCATGGACAAGAAAAGCTCCAACCAAAGCCTCCTCTCTCTAGCCAAAGGACCAGGAAAGGGGTAGCATAACAAGACAGAAAACTTTTAGACAATAACCATGCTACTCTGGCCAAAACCCGTGACACCACCCAAACCCATGCCAGTGACAGCCAAGTGGGGAGCCTTAACTTTTACCATCACGAGGCTGTAATGAGTCACCTCAACACCCTCACCAGGAAGTTGTCAGAAAGGGCCAGTGAGGGAGTCAGATCTTTTATTCCTACCAGCCTAAGCTCACGCGCGCGCGTGCACACACACACACGCACACGCACACACACACACACACACAGGATGTCAGTGGAGACCATGTTGGGCACCTGGACGTCAACCCCCACCCAGCAGTAATGAGTTAGGGACCCCTCCCCCTCCCTGATGGGGTGGTGTCAGAGAAAGCTTACTGGAGCATCACAGCATTCACCTTTGCCCCAGAGGTGATGAGGCCACCCTCACCACATGTCAGGGGAGGCCCATGGGTAGCTAGAACTCCCCCTGCCCAGCAGTAATAGGATACCCACCTTGGCTGTCACTGGAGCTGAGGAGGGAACCTGGGCTTCTACCTCCACCTGTCAGTAACAAGGTGATACTCTGCCTTGTTCCCTATGGAATGGTGTCAGAGAAAGAAAGTTCAAAGAGATGCTTTAAATAAGATCCAGAGTCTCACAACATAATACAAAAATGCCCAGGTTCAATAAAAAATCACTTGTACTACCAAGAACTAGGAAGATCTTAAACTGAATGAAAAAAGACCATCAATAGGTGCCAATGCTAAGACATCAGAGAAGGCAGAATTATCTGACAAAGATGTTAAGGCAGGCTTGATAAAAATGCTTCAAAAAGCAATTACAAACATGCCTAAAACAAATGAAACAAATAGAAAGTCTTGGCGCAGAAATGGAAGATATAAAGAATAACTAAATAGAAACCTTAGAACTGGAAAATACAATGACAGAAATAAAGAGCTCAGTGGATAGGCTCAACCGCAGAAGGGAGGGGACAGAGAAAAAAAATTCAGTGAACCATAAGATAGAAGAATAGGAATCATCCAATCTGAATAACAGAGAGAAAACAGACTGGAGAAAAGTGAACAGAGCCTCAGGGACCCATGAGAATACATTTTTGACTGTATTTGAAAAGTGATCACTGTAAACCATCATATTAACAAGCAAAGAAGAAAAATCACATGTATCAATCAATGCAGCAAAAGCATTTGACAAAATTAATTCTCATGATGAAAAACAAACTCTCAGAAAAATAGGAATAGAAGGGAATTTCCTCAGCTTGATAAAGACCATGTACCAAAAAACCTATAGTTAACATTATATTTAATAGTGAAAGACTGAATGTGCCCTGTCACCACTCTTACTCAATGTAGTGATGGAATTTCTAGTCAATGTGAAAAGGCAAGGCAAGGAAATAAACAGCATACAGACTGGAAAGGAAGAAATAAAACTGTCCCTATCTGCAGATGTGACAATTGTCTACATGGAAATCCCCATGAAATCTACATAAAAAACTCCTAGAATTAATCCTGCAAGGCTGTAGGATACAAGATCAACATACAAAAATCAATTGTATTTCTAATACTGTTAGTAAACACATGAACATCAAAATTTAAAATACCATTTACACTAGCTTAAAAAATGAAATGCTTAGGTTTAAATCTATCAAAACATCTATAATACTTGTGTGCTGACAACTACACAATGCTGATGAAAGAAACCAAAGAGACATGCTATGTTCATGGTTTGAAATATTCAATATAGTAAAGATGTAAACTCTTCCTAAATTTATATACAAGTTTAACATAATTTCTGTCAAAACACCAGCAAAGGGCTGGCCCGGCCCCATGGCTCACTCAGGAGAGTGCGGCACTGGTAGTGCCGAGGCCGCAGGTTCGGATCCTATATAGGGATGGCCCCTGTGTTCACTGGCTGAGCGTGGTGTAGACCACAGCGTGCTGAGGGGTGCGATCCCCTTACCGGTCAAAAAAAAAAAAAAAAAAAAAAAAACCAGCAAGACTTTTCGTATATATAGACAAGATCATTGTAAAATTTATTTGGAAAGGAAAAGGAAATAGGTAAGACAGTTTTGTAAAAAAAGAATAAAATGATAAGAATGCATTTTTGCAATTTCAAGATTTACTGCATAGCTATAGTAATCAAGACTGCATCTTATTAGTGGAGGAATAAACATGTACATCAATGGAACAGAGAAGAGGACCCAGAAGTAGAGCCACATAAATGTCCAACTGATTTTTCACAAAGGTACGAAATAAATTCAATGGAAGAATGACAGCCTTTTCAACAAATGCTGCTGGAGCAATTGGACTTTCAAAGGCAAGAAATAAACCTCAACCTACGCCTCACACCTTATATAAAAATTAGCTCAAAATGAATCATGGTCATAAATGCAAAATGTAAAATGTAAAATCATAAAACTTTTGGAAAAATAAAATATCTTCAGGATCTAGGGAGAAAAAGGAGTTCTTAGACTTAACACCAAAGGCACAATTCATAAAAGGAAAAATCAATAAATTGGACTTCATCCAAATTAAAAATTCTTGCTCTAAGATAGGCCCTGTGAAGAGGATGAAAAGACCAGCTACAGAATAGGAGAAAGTATTTGCAAACCAGGTACCTGACAAAGGACTATTATCTGTAATATATAAAGAACTCTTAAAACTCAACATTAGAAGAGCAAACAGCCCAATTAGAGCACGGGCTAAAGACGTGAAGAGACATTTCACCAAAGAAGATACACAGATAACAACTAAGCACATCAAAAGATGTTGAACATGATTAGCCACCAGAGAAATGCAAAGTAAAACCACAACGAGACATCACTACAAACATACCAGAATAACTAAATAAAAAGTCTTAACAACAAATGCTGGTGGGGAAGTATTACAGAGAAACTGGATCACCCATATGTTGCTGGTGGGAATGTAAAATGGTACAGCTGCTCTGGTAAACAGTTTGGCAGATTCCTTAAAAACTAAACATGCAACTACCATATGATGCAGCGATTGCACTCCTGTGCATTTATCTTAGAGAAATGAAGACTTATGTTTACACAAAAACCTGTACAAGAATGTGTATGGCAGCTTTATGTGTAATAGCTAAGAACCGGAAACAACCTAGATGCTGTTTAGTGAGCAAATGGCTACACAAACTATGGTATATCGATACCATGGAATACTGCTTTTTTATACTGCCTATAAAAATAATGAACTATTGATACATGCAGAAACTTGGATGAATCTCCAGAGACTTATGCTGAGTGGGAAAAAAAAGCCAATTCTGAAAGGTTACATATTGTATGATCCCATTTATATAATATTCTTGGAATGATAAAATTATAGAAATGGAGAAGAGACTAGTGATTGGCACAGGTTAAGGAAGGAGTGTGGGTGGGAGGAAAGTGGGTGTGACTATACAAGGGCGACATGAGGTTTACTTATGCTGATGAAAATACTCTGTATCTTAACTGTATTAATGTCAATATTCTGCTTGTGATATTATACTATAGTTTTGTTACTGTTGTTAAGAAACTGGGTAAAAGGTACCCAATATTTCTCCACACTATTTCTTACAACTGCACATGAATCTACAATTATCTCAAAATAAGTTTAATTTAAAAAATTTTTAAAGCAACAAAGAGCTCACTTATGTTGATTATATCTAATGATATTTAGTGCATTAAAAACTAAAAGAGACATTAAAAATATTTACTTAATTCATTTAAAAATAACAACATACCCAATATATACTAACACAAATAGCATATCTTTATGAAAACAACTATATTTTCCAAAACAATAGAAAATTAGTTAGAGAAGTAGCATCAGTTTTCATTTTTTAGATCTCTGTAATGTGTGGCTTGATAGAAAACAGCTAGATTCTCATATCTGCTTCTACATTCTCCCTTACAATATGTTGTTTTAGTTGAAGTATATGAAGACAATTCAGACTCACTTGGATGTGTAGCTGGAAAAGAGAAGAGTATATTAACCTTTTAAAATACTTGTGGATATTCTTTTTTGATGCTTCACAGAAACTTGAAAAATGATAGTTTTTTGAAGATTAGTTGCAATGTAGAAATGATTTTTTTTAAAGATTAATTGCAAGTTGCAATCTGCAGCTATAGCAATGAACTTTTCACATTCTGTTACAGTGAAACCCACTTATCCATTGACTTTTGACCACATGCAGCCCCTGAAAGAGTCCAGGACCACCAGGGGTTCCTAGACCACTCTTTGAGAACCATTGCCCTAGACTTCTTAGTCTGAGACCTGATATAGATGCCCAATAAATGCATTGACTTGATAATGAACCCAGAGACTGGGCAAATGAAATGATTAGAGGTAGGCGAAAGACTTCCTTAGGTGAATACTACAGCAAATATACAGGGTAGAATACATGGCCTTTGTCGCTATGCTGCCTCCCCAAGGTGGTCCCATGTTGATCTATGTGCCATCATGCTATAGTGTATCCACAAAGAGGAGAAAACTGTCCTGCCAATATACCAGCCTAATGGGTAGCATTTCAAGCACTTAAAAGAAGTTTTATTCTCTTTTTAAAGATGAAGATGTTGAACGATTGAAATGGCTTGTATAGGGAAGCAGAATGGGGACCAGGTGCCAGAGCGCCTGAACCTCTTACCCATCTATACCCCCAGCAGAGCAATGAATGGCCTCTTTCAGCTGCTGTTAACCAGCTTATACTTAGCTTTTCTTTTCACGGGAGCATAATGGTTCCTCGTGAGTCTAAACCAATGAAACAAAGAGTTCTTTCCCTTTTACAGTGAATAGTCACACAGGAGAACTCACTGCCACAAGTTATTATTATAGTAAATAACTAAGCAGGGATAAAAACAAGATCAGACACTGTCTGAAGAGGGAAAACCATAGCAAGCTTTTAAATCCGTGTGCTTTGAAGCAGTAAATTTCAGTAACTCAAATCTGGGGTGACATCTCAGTAAGAGATGATTAGGTGTGATTTTTTGTTTTATTCTGGTTTTTTAGGGAAATGTTTGCATCTTATTCTGAAACACTCTGGACAAATCTGAGCAGCGATTTGTGCGAAACTCTTGTGAAGGCCCTGATAGGTTTTCATTTATTACTATAGACTACAAGGGCAACTTTATCTAGTCTTTCCCTAAGGGAGCATGAGTACAGTGCATTACAATGGTCTGTTTACCTGCTGTTTCCCCCTCAGAGAACTCCTTGTAGGTAGGGGCTGTGCCTTAATCACTGAGGCATCCCTACTGCTAGCACAATAAATCACACAGAATTGGTGCTTAGTTACTTGTTGACTTAACGATTCACATTTAGTCAATTAGATGATGAGGCATTGTTAAGCAATGGGTAGGAGTATTCCAGGCTGTTCTAGAATTCTTAGAAAATGTTCTGAGTTTCCACAGAGGGAAAAATTTAGTTGTGCATGATGTTGCTTTTTCTGAATTTCCTAAAAAATTATTTTTATTAAGATTAATTTGTCAAACAAAAGGATGCTGGGATAAAAATCATGTTTTAAAATACCTCTCTGCTCTCTTCACTTAGAACCTTATTTCAGGCACAAGTGGCTGGTATACCATTGAATCAGAAATAATTTGAAAGAACACTTTTTAAAACCAGACAGTTTTTCTTTTGTTGCTTGTGCTTTTGGGGTCTTATTCATAGTCTTTTCCCAGTCGTACTTCCTGAAATGTTTCCTCTATGTTTTCTTTTAGTACTTTTATGGTTTCAGGTCTTATTAAGCCTTTAATCCATTTTGAGTTGGTTTTGCTATATGGTGAGAGGTACAGGTCTTGTTTCATTCTTCTGCATGTGGATGTTCAATTTTCCCAGCACCATGTATCAAAGAGGCAGTCTTTTCCCCAATGAATGTTCTTGGTGCCTTTGTCAAAGATCAGTTGGCTGAAAGTATGTGGGTTGATTACTAGGTTCTCTGTTCTGTTCTATTGGTCCAAGTGTCGGTTTTTATGCCAGTACCATGCTGTTTTGGTTGCTATAGCTTTGTAGTATAATTTGAAGTCAGGTAGTGTCATGCCTTGGACTTTATTTATTTTTTTGTTCAGGATTGCTTTGGCTATTCGTGGTCTTTTGTTGTTCCTTATGAATGTTAGGATGTTTTTTCTACTTCTGTGTAGAATGTCATCGGTATTTTGATGGGGGTTACATTAAATCTGTAGATAGGGGGGTAGTATGGACATTTTCACAATGTTAATTCTTCCAATCCAAGAGCATGGAATGTCTTTCCACCTTTTTGTGTCTTTTTAAATTTCTTTCTGTAGTGTTTGTAGTTCCTGTTGTAGAGATCTTTCAACTCCTTGGCTAAATTGATTACTAGGAATTTTATGTTTTTGGTGACTATTGTAAATAGGATTGCTTTCTTGATTTCTTTTTCTGCTAGCTTGTTATTAGAGTGTAAAAATGCTACTGATTTTTGCATGTTGATGTTGTATCTGCAACATAACTGAAATTGTTAACCTGATCTAAGAGTTTTTTGGCAGAGTCTTTAGGTTTTCCTATATATAAGATCATGTCATCTGCAAACGGGGACAATTTGACTTTGTCTTTTCCAATCTGGATGCCCTTTATTTATTTCTCTTGCCTGATTGCTCTGGCTAGTTCTTCCAATACTATGTTAAATAAGAGTGGTAAGAGTGGGCATCCTGGGCCAAGCCCGTGGCACACTCGGGAGAGTGTGGCGCTGGGAGCGCAGCGACGCTCCCACCGTGGGTTCAGATCCTATATAGGAATGGCCGGTGCACTCACTGGCTGAGTGCCAGTCACGAAAAAGGCAAAAAAAAAAAAAAAAAAAAAGAAAAAGAAAAAAAGAGTGGGCATCCTATTTTGTTCTTGTTCTTAAGGGAAAAGCTGAAAACTTTGTCCTTGATTTTGTTGATTTGGTGTATCACATTTATTGTCTTGCATATGTGGAACCATCTTTGCACTTGATCTTAGCCAAAAGGCCGAGAAGCGATATGTGGAACCATCTTTGCATCCCTGGGAAGAATCCCATGTGACCATGGTGTGGGATAATGTAAAACTAAAAAGCTTCTGCACAGCAAAGGAAACAACCAACAAAGTGGAACAACACCTACAGAATGGGAGAGAAAATATTTGCAAACTATACATCCAATAAGGGATCAATAACCAGAATAGATAAAGAACACAAACAACTTCATAGTGAAAAACCAAATAATCCAATTTAAAAATGGGCAAAGGAGCTGAATAGACATTGTTCAAAGGAAGATACAAATGGCCAACAGGTACATGAAAAAATGCTCATCATCACTTATCATCAGGGAAATGCAAATCAAAACCATATTGAGATATCATCTCACCCCAGTTGGACTGGCCATTATTAAAGACTGAGAATAACAAATGCTAGCAAGGATGTGGGGAAAGGGGAACTCTTCTACACTGTTGATAGGACTGCAAGTTAGTACAGCCATTATGGAAAACAGTATGGAGGTTTCTTAAACAACTACAGATAGAACTACCATGTGATCCAGCAATCCCACTACTGGGTACATACCCAAAGGAATGGAAATCATCATGTCAAAGGGATACCTGCACTCCCATGTTCACTGCTGCTCTATTTACCGTAGCAAAGATATAGAACCAACCTGAATGTCCATCAACAGACACTGGATAAGGAAAATGTGGCATATACACACAATGGAATACCATTCAGCTATAAAAGAGAATGAAATTCCACCATTCACAGCATTCACATGGCCATACTTGGAGAAAATTATGTTAAGTGAAATAAGCCAGACACAGAAAGAGAAATACATGTCCTCACTCATAAGCAGGAGCTAAGAAAGAAGGAAAGAACAAAAGAAAAGTAGGAAGGAAGGAAGGAAGGAAGGAAGGAAGGAAGGAAGGAAGGAAGGAAGGAAGGAAGGAAGGAAGGAAGGAAAAGGCCACAATAATACACTGAATTTTCAAGAGAGAACAAATCTGTGGTTACTAGAGGTGGGGAAGCAGGAGAGAGAAATTGGGTAAAGGGCACAAAGAATAATTACAACTGGTAATAATGAATATGCTGATAATATTGATTTGATCATCACATACTGTTCACAAATACTGACAATCAACACTGTACCCCCAAAATATGTATAACCAATTATGTATCAATCAAAAAAAATTGTTTTAAAAAGGGGAGGAAGAGAACAAAAAGAAGAGAAAGAGAAGGAGAAAGGAGAAGAGGAAGAAGAAGAGGGAGAGAAAGGGGAGAGGGAAGGGAGGAGAAAAAGAAGCCACAAATTTATAGTGTGAAAAGAACAACTTTACAAGCTCAAAAATTGCTATTTGGTTATGTTGTAAACACTAAATCCAAACTATAGTAAGTCACCTCTGAGAGTTTTTTTGTCAATGTTTGGTTGACAGTCTTTGAATAATCCATTGAAAACACCAGTTGAATTTCAAAATGATTCAGCATTGCATGAAGAAAACCTGTAAGGTGAACTTACAATTTTATTTATTTATTTATTTTATTTTATTTTGTCAATATACAGTGTGGTTGATTATTGTACTCATCACCAAAAACTCCCTCCCTCCTCCCTCTCCCCGCTCCCTCCGAACAATGTCCTTTCTGTTTGCTTGTCGTTATCAACTTCAAGGAATTGTAATTGTTGTGTCTTCTTCCCTCTGCACCCCAGGTTGTTTGTGCATTTATTTATTTATTTTTTAGCTCCCACAAATAAGTGAGAACATGTGCTATTTCTCTTCCTGTGCCTGACTAGTTTCGCTTAATATAATTCTCTTTAGGTCCGTCCATGTGGTTGCAAATGGCAGTATTTCATTCTTTTTTATAGCTGAGTAGTATTCCATTGTGTAGATATACCACATTTTCCGTATCCACTCATCTGATGATGAACATTTGGGCTGGTTCCTACTCGTAGCTGTTGTAAAGAGTGCTGCAGTGAATATTGGGGAACAGGCATACCTCCGACTTGATGATTTCCATTCCTCCTGGCATATTCCCAGCAGTGGGATAGCTGGGTCATATGGTAGATCTATCTGCAATTGCTTGAGGAACCTCCATACCATTTTCCATAGAGGCGGCACCATTTTGCAGTCCCACCAACAGTGTACAAGAGTTCCTTTTTCTCCTCAACCTCGCCAGCATTTATCATTCACAGTCTTTTGGATATTAGCCATCCTAACTGGGGTAAGATGGTATCTCAGTGTGGTTTAGATTTGCATTTCCCAAATGCTGGGTGATGTTGAGCATTTTTTCATATGTCTGTTGGCCATTCATATATCTTCCTTTGAGAAATGCCTATTTAGCTCATTTGCCCATTTTTTAATTGGGTTATCTGTCTTTTTCTTGTAAAGTTGTATGATTCCTTGTATATTCTGGGTATTAATCCTTTGTCAGATGTATATTTTGCAAATATTTTCTCCCACTCTGTTGGTTGTCTTTTAACTCTGTTAATTGTTTCTTTTGCTTGATTTTGTTATATAGTGAGAAGTATGGGTCTAGTTTCATTTTCCTGCATATTGATATCCAGTTATCCCAGCACCATTTGCTGAAGAGGCAGTCTCTTCCCCAGTGAATAGGCTTGGTGCCTTTGTCAAAGATCAGATGGAAGTAAGTGTGTGGGTTGATTTCCGGATTCTCTATTCTATTCTATTGATCACTGTGTCTGTTTTTATGCCAGTACCATGCTGTTTTGGTTATTATAGCTTTGTAGTATAGTTTATAGTCAGGTAGTGTTATGCCTCCAGCTTTATTTTTTTGTGTGTGCTCAGAATTGCTTTGGCTATGTGTTGTCTTTTGTTATTCCATATAAATATCTGGATAGTTTTTTTCCATTTCTGAGAAAAATGTCATTGGAATCTTGATGGGGAATGCATTGAATTTGTATATCACTTTGGGTAGTATGGACATTTTCACAGCGTTGATTCTTCCAATCCAAGAGCATGGGATATCTTTCCATCTTCTTGTTTCCTCTTTAATTTCTCTCAGCAGGGGTTTGTAGTTCTCATTACAGAGATTTTTCACATCCTTGGTTAACTCAATTCCTAAGTATTTTATTTTTTTGGTGGCTATTGTAAATGGGCAAGCTTTCTTGATTTCTCTTTCTGCGTGTTCACTATTGGAAAATAGAAATGGTACTGATTTTTGCGTGTTGATTTTGTATCCTGCTACTGTGCTGAAATCATTTATCAACTCCAAGAGGTTTTTTTTATAGAGACTTTAGGCTGTTTGATATATAGGATCATGTCATCTGCAAAGAGGGACAGTTTGATTTCCTCTTTCCAATCTGGATGCCCTTCATTTCCTTGTCTTCTCTGATTGCTCTGGCTAGTACTTCCCACACTATGTTGAATAGGAGTGGTGACAGTGGACATCCTTGTCTAGTTCCTGTTCTTAAAGGAAAAGCTTTCAGCTTTTCCCCATTCAAGATGATATTGGCAGTGGGTTTATCATATATGGCTCTAATTATGTTGAGATACTTTCCATCTATACCTAACTTTTAGAGAGTCTTTATCATGAATGAGTGTTGAATTTTATCAAATGCTTTTTCAGCATCTGTAGAGATAATCATATGGTCCTTGTATTTGATTTTATTGATATGGTGTATCACATTTATTGATTTGCATATGTCGAACCTACCTTGCATCCCTGGGATGAATCCCACTTGATCGTGGTGTATAATTTTGCATATGTGTTGCTGTATTCTGTTAGCTATTATTTTATTGGGGATTTTTGCATCTATATTCATCAAGGATATTGGCCTGTAGTTTTCTTTTTTAGTTGTATCTTTACCTGGTTTTGGTATCTGGGTGATGTTTGCTTCATGGAATGAGATTGGGAGAATTTCCTCTGTTTCAATCTTTTGGAATAGTTTGTAGAGAATTGGTATCTATTCCTCTTTGAATATTTGATAAAATTCTGCTGTGAATCCATCTGGTCCTGGGCTTTTCTTTGTTGGGACCCTTCTGATAACAGCTTCAATATCTTTTATTGTTATTGGTCTGTTCAGATTTTCTACATCTTCTTGGCTCAGTTTTGGTAGTTTGTGTGTGTCTGGAAATTTATCCATTTTCTCCAGATTTTCAAATTTGTTGGCGTATAGTTGTTTATAGTAGTCTCGAATGATTCTTTGTATTTCAGATGTATCAGTTGTAATATCACCTTTTTCATTTCTAATTTTTGTTATTTGGATCTTCTCTCTTCTTTTTTTAGTTAGCCGTGCTAATGGTTGTCAATTTTATTTATCTTTTCAAAAAACCAACTTTTTGATTCATTGATCTTTTGTATTGTTTTTTGGGTTTCAATTTCATTAAGTTCTGCTTTGATCTTAATGATTTCTTTCCATCTGCTAACTTTGGGTTTGGGTTGTTCTTGCTTTTCTAGTTCTTTAAGGTGAAGTGTTAGGTTGTTCACATGCCATCTTTCCATTCTTCTGAAGTGAGCATTTAATGCAATAAATTTCCCCCTTAATACTGCTTTTGCAGTATCCCACAGGTTCTGGTATGATGTATCATTGTTTTCATTAGTTTCAATAAATTTTTTGATTTCCTGCTTGATTTCTTCTTGGACCCATATGTCATTAAGTAGAATGCTGTTTAATTTCCATGTGTTTGTATAGTTTCCAGAATTTCATTTGTTATTGATTTCTAACTTTAATCCATTGCAGTCTAAAAAAATACATGGGATAATTCCAATTTTTTGAATTTGTTGAGACTTGATTTGTGACCTAACCTGTGATCTATCCTGGAGAATGAGCCATGTGCTGATGAGAAGAATGAATGTTCTGAGGTTGTTGAATGGAATGTTCTGTAGATATCTGCCAATTCCAATTGGTCTAGAGTGTTGTTTAGATCTTGTGTTTCTCTGCTGGTTCTTTGCCTAGATGATCTGTCCAATATTGATAGTGGGTTGTTCAGGTCCCCTATTATGGTATTATTGTCTATTTCCTTCTTTAGGTCTAATAGAGTTTGCTTTATAAATCTGGCTGCTCCGACATTGAGTGCATATATATTTATGATCGTTATATCTTCTTGATGGATCAATCCTTTTATCATTATGCAGTGGCCCTCATTATCTCTTTTTATGGTTTTTAGTTTAAAGTCTATTTTATCAGATATAAGAATAGCTACTCCAGCTCATTTTTCATTTCTGTTTGCATGATAAATCTTTTTCCCTCCTTTCACTCCTTAGTCTATGTGAGTCTTTATAGGTGATGTGGGTCTCTTGAAGTCAGCATATAATTGGGTCCTCCTTTTTAATCCAGTCAACCAGTCTGTGTCTTTTGATTCAGGACTTTAATCCTTTTACATTAAGAGTTGTTATTGAAAGGTGTTGATTTATTGCTAGCATTTTATTGATTTTTGTTTGGATGTCTTAAGTGTCTTTTGTTCCTTTCTTTCTGATTTACTCTTTGTCTTCTGTATTTGTTGGTTCCTTGAGTTGTAGATAACTTTTTTTCCCTCTTCATTGTTGCCATTTTTATTTTACTAGTGGGTTTTGATTTTTCTTGAGTTTTTATGGCAGTGGTAGTTATTTTTCAGGTACCAAATCCACTATTCCCTTGAGAATTTCCTGTAAGGGTGGTCATGTGGTAGTGAACTCCTGCAGTTTTTGTTTGTCTGAGAAATATACTATTTGCCCTTCATTTTAGAAGGGTAGCCTTGCAGGGTAGAGTATTCTTGGCTGGCAATCTCTGTCTTTTAGTATTTTGAATATATAATCACATTCCTTTCTGGCTTTTAGGGTTTGTGATGAAAAGTCTGATGTTAGCCTGATTGGAGCTCCCTTATAGGTGATTTGATGCTTCTCTCTTGCCGCTTTTAAGATTCTCTCTTTGTCTTTGAGTTTTGCAAATTTGACTATAACATGTCTTGGAGAAGACCTTTTTGGGTTGAATACATTTGGTGATCTATGAGCTTCTTGAATCTGAAGATATGTGTCTTTTCCTATACCTGGGATGTTTTCTGCCACTATTTTGTTGTATATGTTTTCAATGCAATGTCCTTTTTCCTCCCCTTCTCGAATACCCATGACTTGGATATTTGAGTGCTTAAGGTTGTCTGATATCTCTCTTAGATTTTCTTCAATGTTTTTAATTCTTTTTTCCTTTTTTTTTTTTCGTCTGCCTGTGTTATTTCAAACAGCCCATCTTCAAGGTCAGAAGTTCTCTCTTCTGCTTCTGCAAGCCTGCTGGTTAAACTCTCTGTTGTGTTTTTTATTCAGTTTGATGAATTCTTCAGCTCAGCAAGCTCTGCTACATTCTTTTTCAGGGCATTGATTTCCTTGTACATTTCTTCTTTCAGGCCCTTTATACTTTTCCTCATTTCATCGTGTTGTCTAGCTGAGTTTTCTTGTATCTCATTTAGTTTCCTTAGAATTATCACTTGAAATTCCTTGTGAGACATTTCAAGGGCTTCTTGTTCTATAGGATCTAGATCTTGAGAGTTATTACCCTTTGGTGGTGTACTTTTTTGATTTTTCATATTCTGGTATCTTTCCTTTGATGTTTAGTCATTGTGGCAGGGGATTTCACGGTCCACTGGTTTGACACTATTGTCTGGCTAGGATGCTGCTGGGACTGCCAATTTGGTGTGGCTGCGTCAGTGTCTGCTCAGTTGCCCACTAGTGCCTCAGGTGCATTGTCACCTCGGATCTTGGGCCTCTCAGGGGAGGCACCTCTCTGGTCAGCATGCACTCGACCAGACTGGGGATGGAGTCAGGTGGTGGTGGCAAGGCCTACCTGCTGGGTCATGCGCCGTCACCACAGGGCATGTGGTCTCTGCAGATCTTGGGCTTCTCCCACTGGGCACCTCTCTGATCGGCACACACTCAGCAGGACTGGGGATGGAGTCGGGTGGCAGTGGCGAGGCCTACCTGCTGGGTCACGTGCAGGCTCCACAGGGCACGTGGTCTCCGCAAATCTTGGGCTTCTCCAGCTGGGCACCTCTCTCTGGACTTACCACTTTAAATTATATGATATGTTACTATTAAAAAACAAAAAACAAAAACAAAAAAACCCAGAAATTGTTTTCTGGGTGTTGTGCCAAGTCTGAAGGGAAAGGTTCCAGTCCCTTGAGACATCTTGGAAATTGCTGCATGGCTTGTAGTCCTGTCAATATAAAAGTATGGATAGAGGTTATTGTCCTATATTTTTCTTTTCATTCTCATGGTTTTGTGAGCGTATGCATGCTTTAGAAGAGTTCTTAGTTAAATCTAATTACAACACATACTCAACAGCAATGACGATAAAAACCGTATGCAATAAAGCATTTCCAAGCCCCAGTTGGTAGCCTACTTACAATAGCAATTACACAGTCCCCAGGTTTGTTATAATGATATTTGATTTGTGTTTGGGAATGCCTGAGAAATATATGAATAGATTTTATTATGGTTTGTGGCTGTTTCCAGGAGGTACAAATTTAGAAATATATTGAACACAGTATAAATATCATAGCAACTAGATTTCTAGCTCAAGTTGACTTCATTCATTATTTTTTTTCAATCATTTAGTCATTACAACTATTATAAAATAGACATTATGCTAGGCTACAAAAAATAAATTTTTAAGCAAGCACTTGTACATTCCCTATTACATGCCAGGCAGTGTTCTAGATACTTTACTATATTACATCATTTAATCTCCTAACAACCCTGTAGGTATGTTATTAGTCCCTGCCAAGAGTTTATAGTCTTTTGAAGGAGGAAAACACCTAAACAGATGGATATAAAATGATATGGTGGATGTAGTGGGGGAGTTGTTCCAAGGGAATTATGGGGGCACAAGAGAGAAGTGTGTGACTCAACTTCCCCATAACACCAAAGTTGACAGGAAGATGAGAGACGCTTGAGCTAAGTCATTATTTCTTCTTTCATGTACAATTACTTAAACTTTCATGGTTTAAAAACATTCTTTAATATTTTATAACAGAGGATCCAATATATATCACTGTGTTATATGGACTAAGTCTGGCTAGTATTGTTTTGAGCGATATGTAGGTTAAATCTGTGTGGAGAGCCATGTGCTTTACTCTTGGAGAAATAAGAATATGTGGTAATTAGTTGAATTATTAAAAAGCAAATCTGGATAAGTCAGTGTGGAACACCTTGACCAAATTTGCAAACAGTGACTCAGTCTGAATTCAGACTCCAGATGTGTTTTTTTGACTCTCCACAATGTTTCCCCCATACTTGAGGCAATGTTGAAACATTGAGAAATTTCACATAAAAACCAGTAGATTTTCCATTAAAGTTGAGATTTCTTATTTCTCTTAGAAAAAAAATGGCATATCTGGCAACTTTGGGCCAATATTTTGACTTGGGCAACAATTGGCTGGCTCTAAGAAGTAGCTGCCTCCTCGGGAAATGAAGATTTGATTTTGAGCGGATGAGCAACTGGGGTTGAGTTGGGACAGCATTAAAGACAATGCGGACAGTATAACAAAAAAGAAGGATTTGTATGTGTGTGGCGAACTACAAGTGAATTCATGTGGTAGGAGTGCAAGATTTGAGTTCAGAGGAGTAAAGATGAAGTTGGAGAGATCAAAATGGGGCAGATTTTGGCAGGCTTGTCACATGATGGTAAGGAGCTTAAATTGTTCCTGTAGGTGGTGAGCAGCCATTCTGGTTTTAAACAGGTGAGTCGCATGGTCAGATTTCTATTCTAGCCAGATCATTCTGGTGACAGGTGGAGGGAGAAATTGAGGGCACCCTGTCTAAAAGCTGGGAGTGTAGTTAAGAAGCTGTTATAGTTATCTAAGAAAGACAAAGAGAGGCTTGAACTCGGGTAGTGACAGTGTGGATGGAAAGAAATGCACAAAGGACTTGAGAGGTATAAAGGAGCATTGAAAAAGTTCACGTTGAGCAAGAGCATGAGGAAAGGAGACAAGGATAACTCTATGACTCTAATCACTGGGTAGGTGGTAGTGCCATTTATGGTGGGAGGAGATCACAGAAGAAAGCAATGTAGAAAGGAAGATAATGCTCATTTCCAGGCCTGTTGCATTTGGGTGTCTGTGTGGAGGGCCAAGTGGAGATGTCTAATAAGTGGTTAGATAGAGGAACGAAGGCTCAATGAAAACGACTTATTTAGAGGTAAAACTTTGGTCATCACCAGCATATTAGTGGTTACCAAAACCATGAGGATGCTTCATCACCAAAGGAGAGCATATAGCTAGGAAGATCAGAGGGACAAGGATGGAACTCCAGGGAACACCAGCTTCTGATGGCACGGCACACGGTAACAACTACTGAAATAGTGTTTGCAGCCCACACCAGTTTGACTCTTGCCTTTTCGGCAGAATGGCTTTCTTTCCCTCATGTCCTTTCTCATACATTCTTCCTTCTTCTGTTCCTTCCTTGTTTTTCTTGCTATTTTATAATCTTCATTTGTTAGGATTTTTTAAAATATTTTTTTTCTTTTTTTTAATTCAAAATATTTTAACATTTACCTGTACATATTTGTAGGGCACAATTTGTTATTTCAATACATTCATATACTGCACAATGATTCATTTAGGGTAGATAGCATAGTTTTGTATATTATCATAAAATGTGTCATATAAAGAGAGGATATATCATACATGTGTATGATTTAAAGAAGAATAAAATAAACATGCTGTAGAGAATTTAAGAAATAGAATATTCCAGATTGTAATCCTCTCCCCACCCAAATTACTTCTCTCTTTCTCCATCCTCACAGAGACAATAACCACTATTCTGAATTTTGTGGTGTTTTTTAATAGTTTTTTTTTTAATTACATATATCACTAAACAATATTTTGCCTTATGGGGGTCTTTGTATAAATGGTAAAAAAACTGTATGTATTCTTTTGTGACAGTCTTTTGTTTCTGATATTGTTTTTCAGTACTGTACTTATGAGATTCATTTTTGCTGATACACGCAACTGTTGTTTATTCTTTCGCTGCTGTTGAGCTCTCTGAGTACCACGTTTTATCGGTTCTCCTATCAGTGGACATTTGGGGTGTTTCTGGGTTTTGGCTGTAATAAACAGTATCTTTATGGTATTTGGCGACCATCTACACCTAGGGACATACCTAAAACTGGAATTGCTGAATAAGCAATCCACTTATTTCCACCACAGCCCACTGTTTTATCAAAGTGGTTGTACCAATTTATAATCTCACCTGCAGTCATCATCTTTTTTAAAATTAAAAATGTTTATTTTGTTTTAAAGAAATCTATATTCATTAAATAATTTTTAAGTACAGAAAAATTTGCCCATGATTTTGGTATTCAATGACAAAAAAAATAATTTTCAGCATCCTTTCTTCACTTTCATTTTGATCTTCCCGTTCTACCTTATTTCCCTCTTTCAATTAATTTGTTTTCCATTTTGCTTTTCCCAGATTTGTTCTTAAAGCCAAAATGCTCTTCCCATTATTTTTTTCAGCCCTGTTCTCTTTTTCTACTCTTCTTCCTCATTTTTCCCCTCCCTATTTTCTGCAACAGGCACTTGAGGAAGGGCCACCCAAAGTCCATATCCAGAAATTCCCTGTGGATTCATGGGTTGGAGCAAAATTCCCAGCATCAAGAGAGGGCAGGGTGTCAATGGTCACTGGAAAATCCCACCCTTGGGCTCCCTGTTGAATTGAGTGCAGTCTGGGTTATTTATTATTTTTTTTTCAATATGTGTCATCTGTATAATCAGCCTTTGGGGACCAGCGGATATTGGGTCTGTTGAACTCCCTGTCTGTTTCCTGAGCAGAAAAGTAAATAGCACTGGGACCAACTCAGTATTTCCCAGAGGTTATTTGTGAATGCAACATTATGATCTGAAAATAGAAACAATGGCACAGCAAGGTGTCCCGAGGTGAGGAGGCCCAGCCTGCTTGCTCACTGCTAGAAACAAAAACTGTGGCCTTAGCAAAAAAAGCAGACCAGAGCTCCCAAGCTCCCTGCCAGGGAAGAGGGAAAAGCCGCTTCCATTTGTCCACAGAGAGTGTCAGGGAGGGATACACAGGCCACATGGCCCCCAGGCAGGGCTGGGTCCCCTTTGCAGCTTCTCAACTCCTTAGCTGCCTGGCATTTGGCCATCTTGACTCTGGGCCAAATGTGGCATCTCTTGAGGGCCTCTGTAATTAGCCTCCAGAGATTTCTGGATGCCAAAGAGGGAGGGGGGACTTCTGTCTTAGAATCTGTGCTGTCACAAATGGAGAATGTGCCCTGGACAGGTTTACCACTCAGCTTCATTTCCAGTGCTTCTTTACTTTGCCCATATACTGGAATCACCTGGAGAGTTTTAAAAAAGACTGATACCCACCCCAGAGATTCTGATGTAATGTGGCAGGGGTGAGGCCTGGGCATCAGGATTTTTCAAAGCTCTCCAGATGATTCTGATGTGCAGCCATAGTGGAGAAAATGCTGCCTAAACTCCACCCAGAGCCATTCAGGGTTATCAAGAGACCATCCATTGCCTTTTATTTCACTTTAATAACTACCATTCATTGAAGCCCATTATGTGCCAGACAAGGTGTTAAGCTCTGAGCACACATTAGGTCACAGTGATTAGACTTGTGTTAATGGTAAGGAAACAAAGGCTCAGACAGGTTAAGGGACTTATTCAAGTTTACAGAGCAAAGTTCAGATTTAAATTATATTTCTGACTCCCCTATCTGTGCTCTAATCACTTTACAACACTGCCCAAGGGGACCTCTTGTTTAGAGGAGTATCAAGGAGGGTTTGGAGAATGAGAGCCCTTTCATTCAATGTAGCAGGTTACTATGATTTAAAACATGAATGAGGGAGAGACAGAAGAATGCAAGGGAGTGAGGAAAGAGGAAGGAGTTGGCCAGTTTGAGTTTGGGATCAAAATCCCTTCTACAATGAAGCCTTTCTTTATGGATTTCAGAGTAGCCACAGTCATCGTCTCAGAACTGGGGCCCATCTTACTGTGGTGAGAGGCAGGCCTGTGCAGGACTCTGAATCAGCTTTGATGACAGAGACAAGGAGCTCTCTAGCTAAGCCTGCAATGTCCACCAGACCACAGCCCACTCTACAGAGCACCCAAGATACTGGCACAACTCTGCAGGACATAGGCAGGTTGGCCAAGGAGGAGGTAGAGATGAAACAGCTAAGGATATGGCAGTGTGGTTATAATTTTTCTTATTATTCATTTTCTCATGTATTAGTTTTATGATGAGAAAAATAAATACTGAAAATATTGTGTGAGCACTTATTCTACAATCTTTTTGCTCTTGAATTTATAATCTCTCCAAAGGCACTTAGTATAGACTGAGAATCTATTTTAGAAATCGAAACTGTAGAGCCTAAGGTTATTTATTAGCATGTAGATCATTTGATCATCCAATTTACATTTGATTTTTGGATGTAATTTGGGGCATATAAACAGTAGGAATACTGATTTTGTTCTTTTTGAGCCTAGACTCTCTACTCCTTTAACCACTTCTGAAATTGTAGCATTTTTCTTCCTACTTCCCATCACTAGAATTTAAAATAGAGTTGGAAGCATCATGCTCGGTGGGTCCTCTCTACAGCGGTGCCATGTGGCCAAGTTGTTCTCCCACACTGCAGTTTCCTTCCTACGGCTTTGTCCTGCCACCCTTTTAGCTCGAGCCAGAGATTCCCACTTCCTGATCTCTGAGGCAGAGATCTAGCTGGATCACTCTTTCCCTAGGTTGGTCTGGGACACTACATGAAGGCCCCTGCCTGGAACTGCTCCAACGCTGCCAAGGAGCTGGGTTCTTATCGTGCCCTCATCTCACTGGCTCTGAAACTGCTGCCCCAGATACCAGGGCCAGACACAGTTCTCCACACTCATGTACCAGTGTGTTTGTACATTTATATTGGAGGACCAGGAAATCCCAAGGAGATGACTTACTCTTTCTCATTAAGTATGCTGAATGCCTACAACACCTTTTATGGAGAACCTACCCAAGTCTTTCTAACTACAACACAGAGGATTAAAGACTTCTAGTTAATAGCACCCAAAACACTATTTAGCTCTACTGTATGATTCTCTCAAGTACCTCAATCATCTAGGTCATTGAAAAAGGATTTTGGAAGAGTGTTTTTGTCTTTTTTCATCTTATGAAGTCTGACTTGGAAAGTCCATGCATGAGTGAGTGTGTGTGTGTGTGTGTGTGTGTGTGTGTGTGTGCAGTTGCACAGAAGAGTGATGGTGGGTGTATCGACACTGATGGAATAGGTAGCCATGGTTACAGGGTCTGACTGAGGCTTTTGTGGAGTCATGATTTTGTTGACCAGCAAACACATTTCTCAAGAGAGCACTTTTCTTCCCTCTCCAACAATGGAATGTACTGACAGGTGAATTCTTGGAAGTATTCACTCTTGGCTGTATGGGGTGAAGGGCTGGTTCTCCCTGGTCTCTTACCAGGCCTCCAGTTCTGTGATCCCACCGCTGGGAGGGCAGTAAAAGCTAGATGCTAAATATGGTACCTGGACATAGAAACCTGCATATATATTGGGAGAAATGTGTTTCCTTTTGTTGGTTTTTCCTTAGAGATGCATCAAATTGCTGAGTAATGCCATACCTTGGAGGAGATAAAATTGCTTTTATTACTACAATTAAGACTCTCAAGTTTGAAGGTGAGACAAATGTGCCTTTAATCAGATCCACCTAATAAGAGGGCATTGGCTTGTTTTTACTTGCTTGTGTGGAATCAGATGGGAGAGTTTGGGTTCTAGTTTGAGTGCTGCGGGAATTGTAGAAAGGGGAAGGGATAAGGAAAAGGGCCTGTGAGATAGAGATGTCACCACAGGAAGATATTTGACCCTGTTAAGAACCAAATGAAAAGGACTGCAGGGACACCCAGAGACACTGCACTACACAGCTCCTGGGCCAGCAGTCACATCATCTATCTATACATGATAGCTCCCGAAGCACTGTTTAATTCTACTATAATCCCTAATCCTAATGGGATTTTAAAAACATGATCCAGGGCAGTGTT
The DNA here is from genome assembly GCF_027409185.1 of Cynocephalus volans. Lineage (NCBI taxonomy): Eukaryota > Metazoa > Chordata > Mammalia > Dermoptera > Cynocephalidae > Cynocephalus > Cynocephalus volans. The sequence goes on from NC_084468.1 coordinate 135,218,591, forward strand.
TTTGAAATTGTAGGCCATAGCCACCTAGAAATCTGCAAATATATATTTGGGGTTCCATAAATTCTAGGAGGATATTGAAAGTTCTAGATCAGCTGATAGCCATTTAGAAGAGAAATCCTATGGAATTGTAGTAGCTGTATTTGCTTTTGTGTTTACAATCGCAAGGTCACCGAGGGATCAGTTAATGTGGTAATAGTTCACTTTTTAATTTTTTTATTTAAATTGAAGTAATGTTCATACAGCAAAGTGCACCTTTTCCTAAATCCAGATGCCTTCCATTCAAGCTGCTCTCCCGTCTTTCATTTCCATGGCCTAACTACAGAAGCAATAACGTTGAATTTCCATCCCTGGGGAATGCCCGGCTAAGAAGGTGGGATGGAACTGGGCCTTGAGGAATGGGTGGGACTTAGATAGGGAGGGAGAAAGGGTGGGCTAAAGGCAGCAACGTGAAGCCTTTCAGAGTCTGTTCACTTCCTATCCAGGCTGTCCCTAATCCCTGCGGTAGAAGCTGTGAATGGGAGTAGTTTGAAGGTTTGATAATGTATGAAGTACCACAGTTAATAGGTTGCTATGTAATTTTAAAGAATAAATTATGTCAGTAACAGTCACAACTTCTTATCTTCACCTTCACACAAAGTTGGGAATAAATTTTGCTGTAAGATACATACATTAAAAAATTAAACTTCGAGAGAATGAAAAGACAAGCCACAGACTGGGAGAAAATGTTTGCAAAAGACATATCTAATTGTTGACCTAAAAAAGAAACTGAGGCCAAATACACATAGCAAGGAGTTTATTTGAGTGTATATAAGGAACTGCAGCCCTGGAAGGCACACGACCAACTTGCCTTGGAATGGGCTTCAAAGGAGGTCAGCACAATTCAGCATTTCATCATCACACAAAGGGGAAGAATCAAAGGAGAGAGCAAGAGAACAGACCCTCTCTAATCACTACACCAGTTTTTCTATTAGTTGTACATGATGTATAGATTTGGGATTGTTACTAGGTTACATCCTACTGCAGGAATCTAGGGTAAGGGTTACAAGAAGCATTCTAGATTATTTTATGACTTTCTGGTGCCGTCATGTCTGTTTCGAAGAAAAAAATGGTCTTATGACAACATTTTCTGGGACATGCAAACATCACTACTGACTTATCCCAGATCTCCCAAGGCACTAAAATTTAGCTGGTCAGATCAGAGCAGATATTTTTGTTATCATGATAAAGAACTGGTATCCAAAATATACAAAGAATTCTAAAACTCAACAATTAAAAAAAAAAAAATTAAAACCTTACTAAAGTAGATACGCAGATGACAAATACTCATGTGAACAGACCCTCTATGTCACATGTCATTGGGAAAATACAAATTAACACAACAATGAGATACCACCACACACCTGGTGGTAAAATCTGGAATGTTGACTCCATGCTCGTGAGAGTATGGTGCAATAGGAAGTCTCATTCGTTGCTGGTGGGAAGGCAAAATGGTACGGCCACTTTAAAAGACGGTTTAGCAGTTTCTTACAAAACTAAACATACTCTTACCGTATGATCCAGCAATCATGCTCCTTAATATTTAGCCAAAGGAGGTGAAAACCTATGTCAACACAAAACCTTGTACTTGAATGTTTACGGAAGCTGTATTTTTTTTCTTCATAAATATCTATAATCGAAATCAGCTTTATAAAACAGAACAAATCCAAGTAAATTATATGCACTTGATTAATTACAAAATTTTTGTCTCATTAACAAAAGCTTATGTAAATCTGAATTAGAAATGTAAAGAGCATTCTTGAACTTTAAGTTTGGAACCAACCAAGATGTCCTTCAATAGGTGAATGGATATATAAACTATGGTACATTCAAACAGTGGAATATTATTCAGCATGAAAAAGAAAAAGAGCTGTAAAGCCATGAAAAGCCATGGAGGAAACTTAAATGTGTGTTACTAAGAGAAAGAAGCCTATCAAAAAAGGCTACATACTGTGTGATTTCAACTCTAAGACAGTCTGGAAAAGGCAAAATTAGGAAGACAGTGAAAAGATCAGTAGTTGCCAGGGGTTGAGGGAGGGAGGGATGACTAGGCAGAGCACAGAGGGTTGTTAGGACAGTAAAAATACTCTGTGTGATACTATAATGGTGGATACATGTCATCATACATGTCCAAATCCATAAAATGCACAGCACCAACAGTGAATGAACCCTCATGTAAACTGTGAATTCTGGGTTGTAATGATGTGTCGGTGTAGGTTTACCAATTGTAATAAATGCACCAGTTTAGAGAGGAGTGGTGATAATTGGGTAGTCCATGGGAAATCTCTATACCTTCCTCTCAATTTTGCTGTGAACCTAAAACTGCTCTAAAAAATAGCCTATCAAAAAAAGTTAACCTATTTCTGTATTGAAATCTGGCTTTCCATTCCCAACATGGAAGACAAAGATAGTTCTGCTTTGGAGTCACCCAGGAACTGAGTGATTGATAGGCAACTGGCAAATGGTCAGGAAAACAGTTTTGGTTGACTTGCTAACCACCATAAATCCATATTTTGGTTTTCTTCACATCACTTCTAAGCTGAGTTCCATACGGGCACATCTAGAGTGTGCAGATAGGGTTTGGGGAATCCTGCAGAGCCACTAGGCGGGGGCTGTGTGGTTTCTTGGGCTAAAGGCAGAGATGCACAGTTTGTCCATTTACTTTGAGGAAGCTGCCTTGCCCTCTCTCTCCTCAGCCTTTCTCTCAAATAACGATGCATTTTTTTTTTCTGGAACTATAGTGTTTGATTTAGAGCCATTTCTTCCTTTTATCATGAGTGTAAATACATCTCACTAGGCCTGTTTGATGTTTTATGTGTAACCAGCTAACTTGAGGCAGCATCTGCTCGGAAATTTGCCCTCCTTGTCACTTCCCTGTCCTTGGTTCCTTCTTCCCTCACCACCCCCCCAGCACCCACCCTTCACCCAGGCCTCTCCTTTTATACCCACTGCAGGGGCAATCAATTTGAAATCCATCCTTAAGAGGCCAAACTTCCACTTGTTTTCATTCTGTCATCAAAGCCCAGGCCACAGCCATAGCAGTTCTAGTCCATTTCTGCCACTTAGCAGCTGGGTGACCTTGCATAGCTGGGATTGTAGACACCTAAAGTACAAGACAGGAACTTGCCCTCACCCTTGGCCCCTGTTTCCTTCCTTCCTGCCTCAGTCCCAGGATTCTGACCTGGCAACGGCCCTGTGTTCACACCTTCACTGGGCTGGCCAGCTCCTGCAAGTGGGTTGCAACGACAGATCAGACAAGTATAAACAGGAGGTTGTCCTGGTGTTAACTAGCTGTGTTGACCCTGAGCAAGTTACTTCACTTTTCTAAGCCTCAGTTTCCCCACATGTAAAATAGGGATAATTATAGTACTATTTCATATGTGTAGAACTATTGCAGATTAAATGAGAAATGTATGTTAAACTCTTAGTACAGTTAGCTATTGATGATAATGATGGTGGGGGGTGGGGTGGGGATAACTCCCAATCACACTCCAGGAGGATATTTTGAGGACTTCAGCCAATGGTGGCCAGGGGACAGCCCTGTGTTGGCTCTAGACTGGATCCCCTTCTTCTTGACTCTCTTGGGATCTTTATCCACACTGGTATATATTCTGTGACCATATTCTGGCATCCTTGCTGATGTACCAATTGCAGAGAGCACTTGGGCTCTCCAGCTGATTCACAGAATCCAACCCCATTACTTTTATCTTCTTGCCATTTTTTTTTTTATTTCTATAATTCAAAAGTATCTATTACTGCAAGATGAGAGGTTCCTCCTGGCCCTCTTGGAATGCTTGTCAATGCCTGCGGCCACCATCCTAGCTCCAGCAGTGGGCGGAGGACAGCTCAGATTTTAGAGAGGAAGCTCACCATGTACCCCCCACCCCAATTAAAAACTCTCTTGGTGTCTGACCATTTCCTTTGTTTCCCTACAATTTTCGCTCTGAAGGCTCATTTTCCTTTGGAACCAAGTTTACCCTCACTGAGCTGGGGCTTCACTCTTTGCACCCACCAGTGGGTAGATACAAGAGTTCTCTGCAAATTCTGGAGTTGTGCTTGTGTGGAAGTCTGCCAGAGACAAGTTACATGAATGAAGTTAAGAAAATAAACTTCTTGCAGTTCCTGACTCCACTACATTTTTCCCAGAAAATGTTTCCATTTTTCCTTCCCATTTATCTAGATCTAGAATAGAATTACACTTTCCTTCTGTGTGTCAGCTGAGGTGAGACAGATTCCTGTCTCAAAGAATTTTTAAATTTTTTATTGAGACATAGCGTACATACAATGAGGAGCACACATTTCAAGTGTATAAGTCAGTGAATTTTTGCACAGCATACACACTAGTACACACAGATAGGTACGGAGTAGTCCCCACTTATTTGCAGTTTAGCTTTCTGTGGTTTCAGTTATCCATGCTCAACCACAGTCCAAAAATATTAAATGGATAATTCCAGGAATAAACCATTCATCAGTTTTAAACTGCATTACATTCTGAGTAGCATGATGAAATCTGGTGTCTCAAGCTCTGTCCCTCCCAGGATGTGAATCATCCCTTTGTCCAGTGGATCCACCTGTATACACCTGGTACATATAGGTATGCATGTATAGGATAAAACATGGCATATGTAGGGTTGGGTATATATGCAGTTTCAGGTATCCACTAGGGGTCTTGGAACATATGCCCTGCTGAGAGGGAAACTACTACATATCTGACCTCCCAGATGAAGATATAAAATATTTCTACCATCCCAGAAGCTCCCTAGCACTCCCTAATGCTTCTTTCCTATTAAAATCAACTGTTGCCCTTGACAAAATGATTTTAATGACTTCTGTCACCATGGATTAGTTTTGTCTGTTCCTGAAATTCGTATGAATGGAATAGTACAATATGTACTCTTTAGTGTTGGGCTGCTTTTGCTTTTCTCAAATGTCTGTGATATTCTTTCATTTTGTGTGCAGCAGTAGTATTTTTTATTGTTATTGTTACTGTATTTTTCTATTGTATGAATAGCCCTTCTTTTTTCTTTTTTTCCCCATCCATTCTACCATTGATGAGTTTCTGATTTTTGTCTATTTTGAATTAAGCTGTTATGAACATTCTTGTACTTGCCTTTTGGGGGCAAGCTCATTTCTCTTGGCTGTATACCTAGTAATAGGGTCATTAGGTCCCAGGGTAGAATCATTTAGCTATAGTAGACATTGCTTAACAGTTTTCCAAGTGGTTGTACTAATTTACATTCCCCTTTTGTCATGAAAGTGTTTTCCTATGTTTTCTTCTAGGAGCTTTCTGTTTTACCTTTCACATTAAGGTCTATACTCCATTTTGAATTAATTTTTGTGTGTAGTGTTAAGTAAGTGTCAAAGCTCATTTTTCCCATATATAAACAATTGATCCAGGACTATTTATTGAAAGGACCATTCTTTCCCTGTCTGAATTATGACTTTGTCATAAATTGTCATAAATCAGGTAATTGTACATGGGTAGGTTTGTTTCTGGCTCTCAATTTTATTCTATGGCTCTATTTGAATATTCTTGTTCCAGTGCCATGCTGTCTTGATTGCTGTAGCTTTGTAATAAATCTTGATGTCTGCTAGTATACATCTTCCAGTGTAGTTCTTCAAGATTATTCTGGCTATTCTAGGTCTTTTTTATTGCTATATAAATTTTAGAATCAACTTGCCAATTCTCTCTTTCTCTCCCTCTCTCTCTTACTCTCACACACACTCTCTCAGACACACACACACACACACAACCCTTACTGACAGTTAATCGGGATTGCATTAAATCCACTGATTATTTGGGGAAAAAATTGACATACTGACAATATTAAGACTTAGTATACATCTTTATTGTTTAGGTCTTCTGTTTATCTCAGCAATGTTTTGTCATTTTCAGTGTAGTAAAAAAAAATTTTAATAAAAATTAACTTTTTATTTGGCATAATTCTTTCCTTTCTTATTAGACAGCAGTAGCAATATAAAAGCTATTGAAAATAAAATTCGATTTCTAGTCTATTGATAATAGACCTCAAAGCAGTCTAGAGGCACCACAGTGGCTTTGGTCTGGCTACCACAAACCTCCTCAAAGTTTCCATAGATTTAATCAGGCCTCCCCTTCATCTCTCTGCTCTAACTATCCTACACTGACTGTGCCATCATGTTCTCATCCCTCAGTACTGATTTTATTTTGTTATTTACCTGCAGTAGTGTTTTAGACTGGGTGTTTGTTTGCAAGCTAGCTTAAATATGAAGATGTTTGAACAGAAGGATATAGGGAACCTCACAGAATCAATGGGAGGCTGGAGGACTAGGTGTCAAAATGGGCAGGAACCAATTGCCTTGGAAAGCTAGGTCATAAGAAGCCCAGCAGTGGTCTCTCAGTAGGCCTCTTGATCCAAGAGCTGTTATTGCTACACTGATGAATAACCACCAACTGTGCCTCTGTCCTTGTGACACTTGCTCAAGAATGAAAGTTCCTAAAGAGAGGGTCTTCTGGGCCAAGTCCAAATTATGTGAGGATCTCCCAGTGGTTTTTGCAATATGGAATTGGGGTGGGAAAAGGCAAGAATTATCTGTCATTCCAACAGTACAGAATGAGATCTCACCAGAAGGGTGGACAGGTTGCTGTCATGCAGGGGGAGGTAGGGACGGCTGAATGCTGGAGGGCCAGCAAATGGCACTGTGTCATCCTAGCAAACGGTGAGCTGCCTGAGGGCAGGGGCTAGATCTTGCTTTCCATGTCCTCACCCTAAATATAAATTGTGACCAATAATACCCATGATTGTAGTCTATGGTTACTATTAAGGAGAGCAAAAAAGCACAAGGAATGAGGACTAGATGTGACCATAGGGTGGCAGTGAGTGACTCCCGAGGGGGCTATTTCATCAGGTTGCAGTCACAGGGGAGAGGGAACGAGGTGGGGAAATGGAAACAGTGGAGCCTATAACTCCTGGTTGAAAAGCTTGATAGTGACCTGAAGGAGAGAGTTAGTCTGATCACTTAAAGGAACATTCAGCGGAGCTCACAGTTTACCTTTCCATCTGCTGTCCTATTCTTCTAGTTTCCATCACTCCTATTCTGCTAATCATCCAAGTTTTGTTTGCTTCCTCTATTAAAAAGTAACATTTCTTTTTTATTTAATAAGTTCTTCCAGCCCAGGTGGCTTTCACAAAACCCTCCTTTCTAGGGTCTCCTTGGGCCTCTCGGTTTGAATTTGGCCTCATGAACCTGAGAGCTATAATTTTGAACCTGGTCTTCTTGGTGGAATAGATAAGGATATGATTGATGTGGTAATGGCAAATTAAATCATGTCTAAGCCAAGCAAGTGTCACAGTCAAATGAGACCCGTGAAGAATAGGAGCAGGGATGGGGAGCAAGGGACGCTGTAGTAGAGTAATAGAGAGAAGTAAAAAAACGGGGAGGAAGAGGAAAAAGACAGAAGTGGAGGGAGGGCAAGAGTATGGCTATGTTGATTGATTAATTGAAGAAGGCAATTGCAGAGCTCATTACACTCGAACCTCTGCGAGGCTGCTGATACTGTCATCCCCTCATCCCCACCAGCAGATACACTCAGTCTAAAGATATCCTCTGCCCACTCCAAGTAGTATTAGTCATCCTCCCTAACCTTTGATGTATCTCCTGTTGTGTCTCTCAATCAAATCTCCTCGGACTAAATGTATCTGGTATGGTCTGGAACAGTATAATGCCTGCAGGGTCCCCTCATCCAGAAGGGATCTTTAGGCCCCAAATGTAGAAAATGTCCCTAATTTTCTTTTCCTTAGACCGAGAACCTCTGGGTTCATATCTCTGCCTGACATGGATTCCTGGCATGTTCATTCATGAGATTTTATTGTATAAACTTCCCACAAGGATCTTATAATTGAATCAATATCAGATATTTTAGTTGGATTGTAATGCTCTCCAAGTGTGAATTGAGTTGGGTGAGCAGAATGTTGACATGGCTGTCTGGGGTAGCAACTATGGAAATGGGGTGGGACAAGGTCTCTTTGAACTGAGAACAGCCTTTATGACCAAGTCCTTGAGCGGTAGTGGTGAAAACCCAGCTGGTGGTTAAAATCCTTAGTTATAGCTGAGCTGCACAAAATGGAAACCAGCAAACAACTGAGCAGCCCTCCTAAGCTGCTAGCCTCAAAGACAGCCTATTCAGTGTTAAAACAAGAAAGAATACATTTGAACGCTCTGGGGAACAATCTCAGTGAAGCTGTTCATTAATTGAAGTTTGGATGGAATATTTAGAATCACTGTGAGAGTCTCCCAAAATTAATTAATTGCTTGGCTGAAATAAATAAATAGAAAACTTGGAAAAGGGGATTCCACCTCTCTGTCTACTCTTGCTGATAGACTCTTTGAGGAAGACTCAAAGAAACTGTGGGGGCAAAATAGTTGGGGTAGATAGAACTGAGCCAGAGTCCCTGCTGCCCGATGTTAGCCTTCATTTGGGTTGGGCTTCTACTGTACAGCCCTCACTGCCAAAGAAGGGATGCCTTTGTTTAAATTGCCACTTGCTCTTTCAAACCTTGCTAAGAATCACCTACTCCGGGAAGGCTTCTTTGACTCCTGCCCCACCCTTCTCCTCAGTCCCACCATGAGCAGATTGGTGGGTTATGGCAGTCCTCTGGGTTCTCATGAATCCTGTGCCTGCCTCTAGCATGTTCAAACCACTCTGTGTTGTGATTGGTGGGTCCATGTCAATCTTTGCCCATCGACCATAAGCATCTCCATAAGGAGTATGTCTTAGTTGTCCTCATATTCCAGCTTCTGTCACGTGGGCCATGTCGTGGTGCCAGCATGTGGTGGTGCTCAATATGTTTTGAACTGAATTGATATTTGAAACCTATTGAGATGTTTACATGGTTTATTTTGGTTTATAATTGGTTACCAGAAAAGTTCCTTAAGGTGGGATTTGGTTGTGCCTGTGTAGGTCACTGTGTGTAGTTTAATAGTACCTAATTCATTGTCCACCACTGCCTTGACAGGCTTCCGAGTGTGCTAGAGCCCCACAGCTGGGCGGGTATTTTCCAAAGCTAACTGGGACTCCTGGCCCAGCAATGAGGTGCAAGCTCTCTTTGGCCCTGCCACCAAGTTAAAATGGAACTCTGCACTCTCTAAAGTTTCTCATTTGGGGCTTTCTTTTTCTGAACAGTACCACTCTGGGAGTCTGGTATTGTAAAAATAGAACACCAAGGGGGATTTGAATTTACCATTAAACAAGGAGTTCTTGGGAAGTTTCTTGTCAAAAACCTCCTCTCAGAAGATCTGCAAGGTGAGGGGCCTGGGCAGAGGTGAGCAGTCATGGGTATTGTGGGTTCCGTGGCCCCAGCTGCTGGGCAGGCTCACCCCACACAAGCAGCAGCTGCCACTTTGTTGTCACCACCCTTCTTTCTTGACCCTTTAAGTCTATTGGGACAACAAGTAAGTACGGCTGAGAGGAGGTCACATTTTAAGCTGATCAGCCCTTATTTATACCTATTATTTTGTGCTCAGCTGTGATGAGTTAGTGACCTGGCAGGGAGTTATCCGGAGAGAGGCAGGATGACAAGTGGACACTATAAGAGATGGGAAGTGCCAAAGATGCACTGTCCCTGCTTTATGATTTTGTTCAGTGTCTTGATGGATTAAAATCACCTCACGAGCTTGTAACATACGTGCTCCAGGCTGCCAACCCCTTACCTAGGAGGTCGGGGAGCAGCACAGCCTCAGTTCCCTGAGAATTCTTTCTCTTTGCAGAGAGAAGGAACCAGTAACACAAACTGGCAAATAAAAGAAATAAGCCCAGGCAAATGGCATAGGGTTGCCAGATAAATCACAGAGCACCCAGTTATATTTGAATTTCAGATAAACAGTGAATTATCTTTTAGTGCAATTATGCCTCAAATATTGACCAGGACATACTCATATTTAAAAAATTATATGTTAAATAAATGTACTTAATACTACTGAACCATACACTTTAAAATGGTCAAGATGCAAAAGAAATTTTAAAATATTTGTTGTTATCTGAGTCTCATTCAACTAGGAGTCCTGTCTTTTTATTTGCTAAATCTGGCAGCGCTAAAACAGAGGCCAAGAACTTCCCTTCCCATTCGAACTTCCCTTCCCATTCCCTCTCACTCTAAGCCAGGGTCGTAGATGTAGTCGTCAGGATTCCTCTGGGCTCAGAAATTCAGCTCCTCAGGTTGGCTTCCCCTGATGTAGGTTGAGGCACAGACAATCTGGGATGAAGGACGAGGCTCCAGATTCAGAGCCTCGCTCCCTCCTGAAGTCCACACACTCTGGGGAGGGGACCGATTGGGATGCTTCACGGTAACCCTGGGTTTCATGGGCCCCCTGTGACTGCCCTCCAGGGAAGGAAGAGACTGAATCCCAGGTACCAAAAGATCCTGCAAGACAGGCCCTGACAGAAGTCAGAACTCAGCGGCCTGAATATGCCTGTCATCACTTCATCTCGCACTGACAGTCACACCCAGGTCTTTAAGCTGCGAAGCCGTGCCCTCCTACTTTAATCAAACCCAATGCCACATATAACAGTCCATGTTTTCCAGAATACCATAGGGAGTGATTACTTTATCCTGTTGACAACTGGACAGTCTATAGGCTTTCTCTAATTACTAAACTCCTCTCATCCATTTAGAATAGGATTCCATCTGGAAAAGAAAAAAAAAAAAAAAAAAAGATTGGCTGGGGATTGCAAAAGCAAGTTATTCCCGTACGAGGGATGGGCCACTGGCAGATGCCTCCAGGTAGCCAGGACAACAGGTGTGCGTGTGGCAGGTTTAGTGGGTGTGTGAAGAGGGACTGCTCAGTGACAAGACACCTTCCTGAGAGGTTGGCAGAGCCAGTCTTGTCATTTTCTAGGCACGCTGCAAGGGTGTGAGGTCAGGCTGCTGTTTGCTTCCATGTGCTGTCCCTTCCCATCCTGGATGTGGGTGGGCAGAAGTGGGAGAGATGGTGAAGACGTGGCGGGGAGGGGCGAGAGGAGAGGAGCCCTCTGTGATGGAAGTGTTGGTAGACAGGAGTCATATGCTCTGGTCGAGGGTGCACTGGGCAGACAGATGGGAGCAGACAGATTGGGAGCAGCCAACAGAGCACTGTACAGGGACTGCCTTATGAAACTGCCATTTAGCCAGCATTTGGCGATGGTCTGCTTTATTCATAGTGCTAAGTTGGTGGGCAGTAGAAAAAGAATGAAAAGAGTAATTAAAACAACAAACAAGATCCTATCCTCCACGTTATGAGTTGCATTGTGTTCCCCAAAAAAGATCTGTTGAAGTCCTGAGTCCCAGAACCTCAGACTGTGACCTTATTTGGAAATAAGGTTAGTTGCAGATGGAATTAGTTAAGATGAGGCCATACAGGAGTGGGGAAGGGGCTCGGAGCCCCAGTCCAATATGCCTGCTGTCCTTACAAGAAGGACAATGGCCACATGAAGACAGAGACACAGGGAGAGCAGCCTGTGGCCACAAAGGCGGAGATCGGAATGATGCAGCTGCCAGCCACAGCGCACCAAAGGTTGGCAGTAGCCGAAGAAGCCAGGAGAGAGGCCTGAAACACACTCTGCCTCCCAGGTCTCAGAAGGAGCCCACGCTACCAACACCTTGATACGCAACCGCAAGCTTCAACTATGAGACAATAATACATTTCTGTAGTTTAAGCCACCCAGTGTGTGGCACTTTGTTATGGCAGCCCTAGCAAACTCATACACACCATAATGACAAAAACCACCCGTTGAATTATCACTATGTGGCAGATGCTGTACTAAGCGATTTATACAAATTATGCCACTTATTCCTCACCATAGCCCAGTGAGAAAGGAACTATAATTATCCCCATGTCACACTTGAGGAAAGACAAGCTTGGAGAGGCCTGAGGTTGCACAGCCTAGGCGCAACCCAGAGATGTCTAAGCTCGAAGCCTGGGTTCCCAGTCACCCTGCCACATGACCCACACTAGCACTGAGCAAGACACAGAGACAGCAATACGAGGCAGAGTAAATATGGGCTGCAGGGGTATCAACAAGAGCCATGGAAAAGGCAATAAAGCCTTAAGAGGTTTTAACTCTTTTGTTTTGTTTTTTTTTTCGTGGTTGGCCGGTATGGGGATCTAAATAAACCCTTGACCTTGGTGTTAATCAGCCCCACGCTCTAACCAAGTGAGCTAACCAGCCAGTCCCAGAAGGTTTTAACTCTTAAAAGAGGGCTAGAAGTGGGCTGGCTGGTTAGCTCACTTGATTAGAGCACAGCCTTATCACCCCAAGATCACAGGTTTGGATCCCCATACTGACCAGCAGCCAAAAAATAGAAGACTAAAGGGAGAAGGCAACACATATTTTTTAAAAGGGTCAAATCACTTTAGGTAGAAATTTAAACAAAGAAATACTTTGGGGGCTATAACCTACTTCATCCAGGTGTAGTAGGTTAGCCCTACTCAGCAATCAAAGGGAAAAAAATTTGAACCGGAGCGACATTGTATGAGTCAGCGTAGGCTAGGTTAGGTTGCAGTAGCAAAGGAGCCCTGACTTCCAGGCTCTGCAAGTCTCCACCTCACCCATGTGGCAGGTGAAGTAAGTGAGGTGACAAATCTAGACAGCAGCTAAAAGGGCAATGGCAGCAGCTGCGTGTCCCCAAACTAATCCGGGGATGATTTAGATTTGTGACTTTTTTACAACAGTGTTGCTAAAGGAAAAAACAAAAGTATGTTAGTGGCTTAACTCTGGTTGAGTTTATCACAAATTAGATGTGTCAGGAATAAATATGATACTCCTTTAATACTTTTGCTGTATGTTGTTCATTTTTGAAATATTCAAAATATTTTATCCCTAGTCTTTATCCAACACATAGTAGATGCTTATGTAGTGTCTGTTGAATGACTAAACAAAATGAACATTAGGAGGTAATAGCGTGTTAATAAGATACAGTTAGAATAATTACAGAAGAAACAGGCCAGAAAACATTCCTTGGGATGCATTTCTCCTCTGAAGTTTGGGATTTCATGGGCCAGTAAAACTGAAGGAAAAAAACAGACTAGTTGGCCAGTAAGGACGTTAAAAAGAACAGCAGTGGCAACAATGATCACATACTAGCATTATCAATAAAAGGGATCAAAACATTGAGCTGAGCCTGGAATTAGACTGAGCAATCACTAAATTGAATACATTTGGCTCTTTCAAAATATCATTATATTGTCCTTATTTTCCTCATCTTGTCAAGGAAAATGTACTAATCAGCACTGAGTTAAACCACCTGCGTCTTCCTCTGGACGTCTGAGTAGAACAGCAGGGCAGTGGGGCCTGGAATCAGCAATGCCAACGGGACTGAGGAGAGTTGCTGCCCAGTTTGGGGGAAAGGGGTGCTCCCAGGGACAGCACCGCTCCTGGTTCCTGGCTGTCTCCCGACCTGCCCACGACCCTCTCCCACTGAGCAGGGCAGTGGCATTAGCTCTCTCCTGGGGCTCCTGGACTCCTGCCCTCACTCTCCCTGTGGGAACATTTCTCACAGGGATTAGCTGGAGGCCCAGGCTCCCTTCCTCCCAGTGCCAAGAGTGCATTTCCTTCCCTGCTCTCTGCACCCACCTGGAAAAGCTGTCCAGTTGCTGCCACCTGTCTGCCTCCCGGCCCACCCCGACTGCAGCTCTCTGTGGTGGAGCTTTCTGGAGCAAAGAGGCTGGGGCAAACAAAAACTCAAGGCCCAAGGATGGCTTCTGGGGGCTGGGCCATGTTGCCGCTCCTGTTGAGCCTTCGGAAGATGGCGCTTGCTGCCAACCAGCACGATCTCAGGGCCTTTGACCCTCGCAGACAAACAGGCTCCGGGGAAGGAGCTCCCCCAGGCTGGGGGATGTACCCCTTGGTACTGGTCATAAGAAAGAAATGCAAAGATGAGTACAACGGGCACTTATAAGAGTCTTCATTTTTATTGCACACAGGGGATGACATTTGAAGGGCCCTGGGAGGCAGCAGGCACTTTTTAATTAGTTTGATGACATGGCCATTTGGACAGCCAGAAGACAGGTAGATGCAAATAATTAATACATCTTATTGCTTTACAGGGCAATAAAGTAGGGAAACGGGATCCAGTGCAGTGATTTTGTCCTTTTAACTAGGCTCTTGTTTGCATATGTGTGTGTTTTCCCAAGTTTAAACTTTCAGAGTTATATAACCGTTCCCCTTGGCTTGTAATCAAACTTCCAGATTAGCCGGAGGTGCCCTGCACTAGCTGGGAGTTGGCATGGGGGTGAGGACGTGATCGTGTCCGGCTTCCTGGTTGGGCTGCTCTCTAAGTAAAGGCGTTTGCTTGCGGATCAGGAGGAGAGCTTGCAGATAGATCCTGCTACCCATTTTTGAGGCTTTCGGGCCAATGCTCTGAGCGTTTCCAGTTCTCAAAACTGTAACAATTTAAAGTTAGGAATTCTATCGCACTTTGTCTCTTGTAAAGAATGTCCAGTGCTTTGAGATGTCTATATGGTAGGAGCCACTTGAAAGAAAGTTAAAATTTCCAGTTATTCAAGTTCTTATTTAAGTGGTATGTTCAACTGTCTTTGGATCGAAACAATGCGATTCTTGGAAACAGTATCTTGTGGGGCTCATCCTAAATGTTTCCTTTCTTCCCTTGCTTGCCTCCTTCTTTCAACCAAGTTACTATCTGCTAGCTGCTGATTAAAATGAAAATTGTGGATATTTCTGTAGGATTTGCAAATGTGGCAGAAGGGAGATTATGGATAGGGCTGAAAATTTCAAACTTCTTTTGGTAGAACGCTACATGATTGATGTGATGATTAATTTTATGTGTTGATTTGGCTGAGCCACAGTGCCCAGATATTTGGTCAGATCTTATTAGGGATGTTTCTGTGTAGGTGATTTTGTGTGATACTAACATTTAAATGGGTGGACTTGGAGTAAGAGTAAAGCAGATTACTCTCCATAAAATGGATGGGCCTCATCCAATCAGGTGAAGGCCTTAGGAGAACAAAGACTGACTTCCCCTGAGAAAGAAGTTCTGACAGCAGACTGCCTTTGGCTTCAAACTGCAACTCTTCCAGCATTTCTAGCCTGCCAGCCTATCCTGCAGATTTTGGACTTGCACCTCCACAATCAGTGAACCAATTCCTTAAAATCTCTCTCTCTCTATGTATATACACATATACACACATATCCTGTTGGTGCAATTTCTCCAGAGAAGCCTGACTAATACAAACACTATATTTGCCATTGGTAGAACATTATATCTCCCCTAAAATTCACATCAATTAGTCCCTTCCTGCCTCCCGTGGACCTCCAGAGTTGGCGATGAGGATTAATGGCTTCAAGCCTTTAGATCCCTAGTGAAAGACCTATAGAAATGCAAAGTGCCAGCCAGGGCCTGAACTCCTCCAAATACAGAAATAATAAGGTAGAGCCTTGAGGACCCCCAGGCATTGATTTCCTTCTCACCTGCTCTCCGGAGGGGACGAGAGGGGGAGACACAGCCCCCAGTGGCTGGGGGAAGGCTAAGGAAAGCATCTCAGTCTTTTGCAATGTTCATGGTGCAGAGAAGGCCTTCTAGTCACTATGGTGGTCCTTTTGAGTGTGCCTCTCACTGGAAATTCAGCAAAAGAGGAGTCACTTTGAACCCAAAGCCCCCTGCTGTCCTTTAGTTCTCAGCCTGATTTGCTCTTTCAGTGGGAGGTCAGGAGGACAAGCTGGGGAGATGGAGAATGCCATAGGAGTGTGAGGGTGTTGCCTGTGACGCAGACAGACTGGATTATTATCCCTTGATCTCTTGTTTAAAGACTAACATTGTTTTTTCTTATCATAAAAATAATGTATTACTCTTTGAAAAAATCCAAACATTAGGAAAAGAATTAAAAAGAAAACTGAACTCTATCACCCCAAGGTAACCTCTGTTAAAGTTAGGTGAATATTTTTTGAAACATCTACGTATGTGTGTGTATTAGTTTGCTAGGGCACAAAGTAACATAAACTGAGTGGCTTACACTACAAAAATTTACTTTCTCACAGTTCTGGAGGGTAGAAGTCTGAGTTCGAGGTGTTGGCAGGGTTGGTTTCTTCTGAGGCCTCTCTCCTTGGTTCGCAAATGGCCATTGTCTTGCTGTCTTCACATGGTCTTCTCTCTGTACCATGTCTGTGTCCAAATTTCCTCTTCTTATAAGGACACCAGTTGTATTAGACAAGGGCCCATTCTAATGACCTTATTTTAACTTAATTACCTCTTTAAAGACTGTATTTCCAAATTCAGTCACATTCTGAGGTACTGGGGGTTAGGACTTCAACAAAAGAATTTGGTTGTCACAATTCAGCCTATAACAGTGTGTATGTGTGTACCTATCAATACATTTACATCAGGGGGATGACGGTACCCTTGTTTTTTTGTAACTGCCTTTTTTTTGCTCATTAACATATCTTTCCAGGACAATAAATACATATAACCACTTCTCATGACTACTTGGTATTCCATTGTATGTATCACAATTCATTTGCCAACTCTGATTTGATATAAATTTAGGTTTCTTTCTTTCTTTTTTTTTTTGGCAACTGGCTGGTACAGGGATCCAAACCCATGACCTTGGTGTTATAAGGCTGCCTCTAACCAACTGAGCTAACCAGCCAGCCCCTAGCTTTTTTTCTAATATTTCAGTATTATAAACTACATTGCAATGGACATCTTTTAGATATTTGGCTAGTTATTTACTTAAAGGTAAGCTTCTGGAAATGTAGTTGCTGGATCAAAAGGAAAGTTTGTATTAAATTTTGATGCAGATTATTATTCTGCCCTGCAGTGCATAATCTCCAGACCAGAGTATGAGAGCATCCATTTCCTCTTAAGGTCATCAACACTGGGCTCTGAGATTTTTTTTAAACTTTGCTGATCTGATGGACCCATATATATAATAGCATTATTTGCATTTTCTAATTACTTGTGATGTTGAACACATTTTTGTGTGTTTATCGGCCACTTGCTTTTCTTTTTATGAATTAGCTCTTCATGTCGTTTGTTCATTTTTCTGAAAGATCGTTACTACTTTTTTCACTTGAAAAAGCTCTTCTGTATTAGAAAGATCAGCCCATTCCTGTCATATATTTTCAGAATATATATTTTGTCTTTCTGTTTTGGTAGTATAGAAGCTATTATTCTTAGTGAGGTCAAATTTATTAGTATTGTGGGGATGTGAGGAAAACTATTTTAACCATGATACGATTATTAATATAATAAATTTATAGTTCCTTTTAAGACTTTACGTCTTTGCTCTACCAGAATATCTTTTTGTGTGTAAGGTATATGGTAGGGATTTAGCTCCTTGTCACCCACATGATTCACCAGTTGCCACAGTATCATTTATCTTAATTCATCTTTTCCCCCTTTGATTCGAAATGCCTTCTTGATCACATTTAAATTCTCGTTTATTACATGGGTCAGTTTTTTAGACTCTATTTTCTTCCATTTATTTGATTGTCTATGTCTGTGCAGTGACCAACTCTTTTAATAGTTTTATAATATATTTTCATATCAGGTAAAATAATTACCCACTCATTCCAAAAAATCCCTGGCTATTCTTACTCGTATATGTTTTACTTTGACTTATTATGAAAGTAATTTTTATTGTTGATTTGATTGAGACATATAGAAAAGAACATAAGTCAGAGTATATGGCTTGATCGATTTTCAAAAGTAAAAACATTCATGTTCCTACTGCCCAGATCAGGAAATAATAGCACATCCTCAGATCCTCTAAAACTCTCTCGCCTGCCCCGCCAGTTGCTAGCCCCTCACCAAAGGTAAGCACCGTACTGACATCAATAACTACATCCATTTTGCCTTTGTTTATATATATACATATATATATATAAATTTTAATTGTGGTGAAATGCATATAACATAAAATTTAGCATCCTACCCCTTTTTAAGTGTACGGTTCAGTAGTGTTGAATACATTCACACTGTTGTGCAACCAACCTCCAGAATTCTTACAAAACTAAAACTACATACCCATTCAATAATAACTCCGCATCCCCTCTTGCCCCAGCCCCTGTCAACCAGCATTTGACTTTCCAGCTCTGAATTAGACTACTCAGATAAGTGGAATCATACGGTATTTATATTTTTTGTATATTTCACTTAGCATAATGTCCTCAAGTTTCATCCATGTTACAGCTTGTGTCAGAATTTCCTCGCTCTTTAAGACTGAATAATATTCCATTGTACAAATATACCTCATTTTGTATATTCATTCATCTGTTGATATAGACTCTTGGGTTGCTTCCACCTTTTGACTATTGTGAATAATGCTGCTATGAACATGGGTATACAAATGTACAAATATCTCTTCAAGACCCTGTGTCAGGGGGCTTGCCGGTTAGCTCAATTGGTTAGAGCGCAGTGTTCATAACACCAAGGTCAAGGGTTCACACCTTTCTACCAGCCAGCTGCCAAAAAAAAAGACACTGCTTTCAGTTATTTGGGGTATATGTGGAATTGCTGGATTATATAGTAGTTCCATTTAAACTTTTTGAGGGTCCATCTTGCTGTTTTCCACAGTGGCTGCACCTTTTTCATTACCACAACAATTGCACAAGTATTCCAATGTCTCCACATCCTTGCCAACACTTGTTCTTTTCTTTTTTGTTGTTGCTTTTGTTTTCAGTAGTAGCCACCTAATGAGTGTAAGGTGGTCCCCTTTGCTTTTGAACTTTGTATAAATTGAACCATTCAATATGTCTCATTTTATGTCTGGACTCTTGCTTAATATTATGTTTGTGGGAATCATCTATGTTATTGCATAGAGCAATATTTAATTAATTTTTTAATGCTTTATAGTATTCCATTAGGCAAATTTAGTATAAGTTGTTTATAAACTATAAATGTTGAGGGGCATTTAGGTTATTTCTAGTTTTATATTACACTGAATAGTACACCTATATGTGTACACATGTATGCATTTCTGTTGCATTTATAGCTAGGGGTAGAATTGCTGAGTTAAAGGTATGAATGTATTCTGCTTTAGTAGCTACTGCCAACAGTTTTTCAAAGTTCTTGTACCAATTTGTGTACCCATCAACAGTACGTGAGACTTCTAATTGCTCCACATCCTCACCAACACTTAGTTTTTTCACCTGCCATTCTGGTGGGTTAAAAACTGGTATTTAACCAGCCAGCCACCAAAAAACAAACAACAAAAAAAAACCCCTGGTATTTAATTGTGGTTGAAATTTGCATTTTCCTGATGAATAATGAGGTTCATCAGGAGTGTGTATTGGCCATTTGGATATTCTGGAGATATGCATGCTATGTCTCTTGCCCACTTTTTTGTAGGATTTTTTTCTTGTTTTTTTTTTTCTTTTCTTAGTCACTTAAAGGACTTCTTTATTCATGCTGAATGAGTTATTTGTTAGAAATATACTGTATATTGCCTATCTCTTCTTTCAGTTTGTGACTTGCCTTTTTACTGTCTTAAAATGGTATCTTGTGCTGAACAAAAATTCTTTATTTTAATGTAGCCTAATTTATAAACATTTTATGTTTAGTTTAGTGATTTTCAGATCCTGTTTAAGAAATGTTTGATTACCTTACTATCATAAAGATATTCTTCTGTGCTATCTTTTAAAAGTTTAATTGTTTTACTGTTTACATTTTAGACCTACAATCCAAGTGGATTTTTTTTTTTTTACGATGTGAGGTAGAGATTAAGATAAGGTTTTCCCCATATGGATATCCAGTGGCCCAGAACCACTCATTAAGGAAACTGTCCTTTCCCCTCTGTGCTACAATATCGTCTTTGTTATAAATCAAGTGTTGGTCTAGTTCCTGTGCTCCCATTCATTCCATTGATCTATTTGTCTCTTCTTGTGCCAATACCACACTGACTTAATTACTTAGCATTATAATAACTCATCATATCTAGTGTATGTTTTTCAGCACTGTTCTTCAAGATTTTCCTGGCTATCCTTGGCCCTTTGTATTTCCACACATAACTTAAATTCACCTTCAGCTAGTCAATTTCCATATGCAAACAAGACAAAACAAAACAAAGCCAAACTGCCAGGATATTTTTGAGGTTTACATTGAATCTATGGATCAGTTTTGAGGGAAATTGATATTTTTACAATATTATGTGCTCTGATCCACAAACATAGTATATCCCTAGATTTATAAAGATTTTTAAAAATTTCTCTAAATAATGTTTACAGTTTCTGTGTAGAGATTTTGTATGTTTCATTAGATTTATTTCTAAATATTTGATTTTTAATGCAATTGTAAATGCTGTCAAATTTTGAATGTAATTTTCTATTTATTTTTGTTGTGGATATTTAGAAATATAATTGATTTTTATGTATTGATCTAATAGTCAGAGAGTTTGCTGAATTTATATATTAATTCTAATAGTTTATCTGTAGATTCTATTTGATTTTCAAAAATAAAAATGCAAGCTTTATTTCTTCATTCTCAATCCTTAATAATAATCTTTTTTCTTGCCTTCTTGCATTGGCTAAGGCCTCCAGTATGATGTTGAATAGAAGTGATAATGGGGCATCCTTGTCTCATTACCAGTCTCGGGGAGGATTTCAGTATTGGATAATTAAATATAATGTTTACTATAGATTTTTTTGTAGATACCCTTTATCAAATTAAGAAAGTTCCCTACTAGTTTATCATCAATCAATTTATCAAATGCTTTTTCTGCATCTATTGAGATGATTGTAAGATATTTCTCTTTTATTTTATTAATATGGAGATTTATATTTATTGATTTTTGAGTATTAAGCAAAACTTGATTTCCTGGGATAAAATAAATTTAACTATAATATAGTTCCCACTTTACATATCATTGAATTTAATTTGCTGATGTTTTGTTTAGGGCTTTTGTACCTGTGTTCATAAGATAAATCAGCTTATAATTTTACTTTCTTTTACTATCTTGTCAGATTTTGTTATCAGGTTATACTACCCTCATGAAATGGGTTGGGAAGTATTCCCTCTTTTTCTATTCTCTAGAAAAGTTTGTGTGTTACAATAGGAGTTATTTTCCCTAAAACGTTTGGAAGAATTTAGTAACAAAACCAAGTAGGACAGAAATTTTCCTTGTAGGAAGGCTTTTAATAGAGTTGGTCTTTTAAATAGAAAATCAACTATTCAGATTTTTTACTTCTTTTATTGGTTTTGTTAAGTTGTATTTTTCTAGGAGTTTATCAGCTATTTTAAGAAGTAGTGATATGAAGATGGTCATAATATTTCATTATTAGCTTTTCAATGTCTGTAAAATATGTAATGATATCCTTTTGATTCCTGATATGGTAATATGCATCTTTTTTCTTTTTTTTCTCTATAAGCTTTGGCTTTGTTGGCTTTTTCTATTGTTTAGATATTTTCTAATTCCTTAATTCCTGCTCTTTATTTATTTATTTTTTTCTTGTACTTTCTTTGGGTTTAACAAATTTTTCAATTATTAAGCTGGATGGGTCACTAATTTTCAGTCTTCTTTTTTTTTTTTTCAGTCTTCTTTTCTAAACTATTCATTTTAGGGCCATACATTTTTCTCTAGCTATGGCTTTAGGTGCATTCCACATCTTTGACCCATGGATTATTTAGCAGTGCATTTCTTAATATTCTGATGTTGGGGAATTATCTTCTTATTTTTTTTTTATTGATTTCATGCCTTATTCCATTGTGGTCATAAACATAATTTGTATGATTTCAATACTTAGAAGTTTTTAAATTTGTTTTATGGCCCAGAATAAGGCCAGTTTTGAAAAAATATCCAACTGAACATTTTTTTAAAAAGTCTATTCTGTAGTTGTTTGCAGTATTTAGAAAATTTCAGTTATGTCCAGTTTGTGAATTTTATGTTTCATGTCATCCCTGTTCTTACTGGGTATTTAGTTTGTATTTATTTACTTTTTTCATCAATTCCTGAAAAAAGTGGGTTAAAATCTATTTCTTCTTTTGGATATGCCAATTTTGCATTATATATTTTGAGATGTATATTATTAGGAATATAAAAATGAGATATCTGCCTGGTGGATTGACCTAATTATTATTATAAAATGTCCCTCTTTCCCTCTATCAATACTTCTTACATAAAGTCCTACTTTTTGTGATATTAGTACTACTTCACCAGCTATTTAAATGTGTGCATGTATATTTTTCCAACTCCTTACTGTTTTATCTCTTGTAAAATCAAATAGTTAGATTTTTGTTTTTTGCAGTCTGTCAATCTTTGTTTTTTAATTGAAATATTTAACCCATTTACATTTAGTTTAATTTCAGATATATTTTGGTTTAAATCTACCATCTTGCCAATTTTTACTCTTACCTATTCTATGTTCCTTTTTCTTTTCTTATCCTATTTTGGATTAATTAATTATTTTTTAAATTATTTTTTATTCCATCCACTCCCCACTCCCACTCCCCATCAGCTTGTTAGTAATACATTCTTTTACTAATCATTTAGTGGTTATGCTAGTGATTAGAACATGAAATATTGTTTTATTAAAGTTTATTTAATAAAGTGGTAAAGTAGTACTGTCCACTTCCTAGACAATGCAAAGACCTTACAATACTTTCATTTCATTTCTTCCTTCTAGTCCTTTGTGCTATTGTGCAATATTTTTATTTCTACATATAACTTCAACCTACAAGACTTTATTATTGTTTTAAATATTCAATATCCATTTAATTTCACCTGTTTCATTGCTTTCTATTTTCTTGGATTACCATGCTTTCATCAGAAATCATTTTCCTTCTCTCTCAAACACTCCCTCTAGTACTTCTTTTAGAGCAGTTCTGTTGGCGATACATCCTCTCATTTTCCTTCTTTTTCTATTTTCTCATTTTTTGTGTGTCTAATAATGTCTTTGTTTTCTGTAAAATTTTGAAGGATAATTATGCTGGGTATAAAATTCTAGAAAGGCACTTCTTTATTTTTTCAGCATATTAAAGATATAATTGAATTGTTTCCTGGCTTCTATTTTGTCACTGTGTTTGTATCTTGTTTGAGGATAATATGTAGCTTTTAAGATTATTTTCTCTATGTTTTGTTTTCAGCAGTTTTACTATATTGTGCCTATGCGTAGCCTCTTTAAATTTATTCTGCTTGGGGTTTACAGGGCTTGAAGCTGTAGATTGATGCCTTTCATCAATTTTAGAAATTTCACAGATGTTATCATTAAATATTGCTTCTGCTCCATGCTTTCTCTTCTCCCCTTTTGGGACTCCAATTTCACACTCTTGAGGTCACTGTGTGTTCCACATATCTCTTACATTCTTCCCTATATTTTTCAATCTTTTGATCTCCTTCCTTTAGTTTTGATATTTTCTTCTGAACTCTCTTCTGATCACTAATATTCTCCTCAGCTATATCTAACTTACTGTTAAACTCATCAACTAGGTTCTTTTTTTTTTTTTTTTTTGTCTTTTTCGTGACCGGCACTCAGCCACTGAGTGCACCGGTCATTCCTATATAGGATCCAAACCCACGGCGGAGCGTCGCCGTGCTCCCAGCGCTGCACTCTCCCGAGTGCGCCACGGGCTCAGCCCTCAACTAGGTTCTTGATTTCAGTTATCCTATTTCTCAGTTCTACCATTTCCATTTTTTTTATAGTTTTGAATTCTCTAGTAAAATTCTTCATTTTGTCATCTATTTACTTAATCATATTGATTGTAGTTATGTTAAAGTCCTTTCTGATAATGACTATGTTTGGATCACCTTTGGATCTGTTTTTATTGTCCTTCCCCCCCCCACCCATAGTTCTGTCTCTTGATATACCTGTTAATGTTTGGCTGAATGTCAGCCATTGTGTATGAAAAATGATAGATGCTCTGGGTGATGTTATCTTCCTCCAAAGATGATCTCTTTACCTTCCTTTAGGCAGTTTGAGTAAGAGCAGATCACCTTAGTCCAATCAGGGATTGATCATATGTAAAGCTGGATATCATTCTTTGTAAGGTCTGATCTATTTCTGATTTGTCCTAAATCCAAAATATACTCCTTTAGGGGTCCTAGTCAAAAAACTAGGGTGTTTACCTTGGCCCTCCTCCTCAGCAGATCCTGACATTCAAGTATGCTCTTCTCAAGCTCATTGAGACTCTCAGTAGTTCTTCTTATATTGCAAGTCTCTTAGCAGCTACTTTCTGCTTGGTTTCTCCACCTTTAAGATCTGTGCTGTTTAAGAATTGACAAATGACTTTAGGGGAAAAGCTTCATAGACTGTTGGGCTGGATTCTCTCACTTATTTTCTATTCTGATATGGCCTCAAGTTCTGGCTACCTTGGAAGCCTTGAAATCCAATTTCTGGGGTTTTCAAGATGGCGGTGCCTGCGGCGGTTGGCGCGGAGTAGCTGAGGTGGAAAAGGCGGCCACTGGGCCTCAGGCAGCCAGGAAACTTGTGGACCTTCCACTTGCCATCTCTTAAGGGAGGACCACTGCTGCTGGCCGGTCGTGGGGGCTGACCACCACTTTGCCCCCGGCAGGAGAGGCTGCCTCATTTACAGGCAACAGCTTTGAAGTATGGAGCAGGAAAAGAACTGTTTCTTAGCTGCAAAAGCGAGTCTCTAACCAGGGAACACGGCGCCAGGGCTGCTGTGGATGCAGACAGGATCCCGGAGGCCGGGGCCGCGCTGAAGGTGGCCAGCGGCCCTATTCAGGATTTGAGGTTTCAGGCCAGCATTAAAGAAGATTCCTGGGAGCACCCAAGCCACGCCGCGACTGAACAGCCTGAGGCAGCAGCGGCCGAGAACAGAGAACAGGGAAGGCGACAAACCAGAGGCAGAGAGTGAGCACCCGACCTGGCACAGCCCTGTGAGTGACCCCTGGCCCAGCCCTGTTAGGGGGGCTGACGCCCACCCAGCTCCCGCCTGCATCACCGGTTCACTCACCGCCCCGGGGCTGCCTCCATTTTCCCAGGTGCTGGCAGCTCCGCCCGGCTCGGCTGTCACTGAGCCTTCCCACTTGCTTGGCCCGGTGCGGGGCTTTCCGGAGCCTGCGGGCCGGCCTCCCCTCCCACTCCCTCCGCGGTTCTCTGGCGGGGCTGGTGGCGTGGGGCTTCCCCGGCCAGTGTCGGGAGGGCAAGGAAGTATGGGCGGGCCGACTGTCACTCCACCACACCGTGGACTCCGGCCCCCGGTAAACTACCTGTTACTGGGAGGCAGATACCATCTCTGCGGCCACTGGATCGTAAAAAAGCCTAACCAATTTCTAGTTGGGAATAGTGTGGTAGGAGAGTTCCCAGGTCCGCTTGAACCTGCCGGAGAGCTGGTTGCAGGTGGGCGCTAGATTCAGTCTATGCCGGGGGGATACAAAGGTGAACAAGTCCCGAGAAAGATCTACACAGTGCTACAAAGGCACCCAGAGCGACCGGTCGTCTGTGCCTAGCAGAAACCTGGTAGACTTCCTGGGCGAGGCGGTGCCGAGCAGGGTCTTGAAGGCCCAGCTGATAGACGAGGGTTGCAGAAGACACGCCCCAGCCCAGCACAGTGCGCACAGAGTGGGGAGACGTGCGGCCAGGGAGGCGGAGACTCGACAGAAACCACACACCCTGTGGGGTCGCCACTGCACGATCCAACAGCCTGGGCCAGAGCACACGGAACAGGGAAAAGTCCTGCACAGGAAGTGAAAGCTCAACAGAGATCACACACCCTGTGGTACGTGATCCACCAGCCCAGCAGAGTCCAAGCTGACCAGAAAGGTGGCTCCCCGGAGAAGCCCAAGACTCGAGGCAACCACACACACAAGGCACTAGAGGCCAACTGAGCAGTCACGGCGGGAGCCATACGAAATTGGCAACCACAGCAACATCCTAGTTAGTCATTAGTCTCAAACCGGTGGACTGTGAAACCCCCTGCCACAATGAATAAACATCAAAAAAAAGATACCAGAAATACAAAAAATCAAGAAAGTACACCACCAAAAGTTAATAAATCTCAAACTCTAGATCCTATAGAACAAGAAGCCCTTGAAATGACTGACAAGGAATTTCGAGTGATAAATCTAAGGAAACTGAATGAGATACAAGAAAACACAGCTAGACATCATGATGAAATGAGGAAAAGTATACAGGATCTGAAAGAGGAAATATACAAGGAAATCAATGTCCTGAAAAAAAATGTAGCAGAACTTGCTGAACTGAAGAAGTTATTCAGCAAAATAAAAAACACAACGGAGAGTTTAACCAGCAGGCTTGTCGAAGTTGAAGAGAGAACCTCTGAACTTGAAGGTGGGCTGTTTGAAATAATACAAGCAGAAAAAAAGAAAGAAAAAAGAATCAAGGACATTGAAGAAAACCTGAGAGAGATATCAGACAACTTTAAGCGCTCAAATATCCGAGTCATGGGTATTCCAGAAGGGGAGGAAAATGGAGATTCCATTGAAAACATATTCAACAAAATAGTGGCAGAAAACTTCCCAGGTATAGGAAAAATCACAAATCTTCAGATCCAGGAAGCTCAACGATCTCCAAACGTATTCAACCCAAAAAGGCCTTCTCTAAGACATGTCATAGTCAAATTGGCAAAACTCAGAGATAAAGAGAGGATCTTAAAAGCTTCAAGAGAGAAGCGTCAAATCACCTCTAAGGGAGCCCCAATCAGGCTAACATCAGACTTTTCATCACAAACCCTAAAAGCTAGAAAGGAATGGGATGATATTTTCAAAATACTAAAAGACAAAGATTGCTAGCCAAGAATACTCTACCCTGCAAGGCTATCCTTCCGAAATAAAGGGCAAATAGTATATTTCTCAGACAAACAAAAACTGCGGGAGTTCACTACCACACAACCACCCTTACAAGAAATCCTCAAGGGAGTACTGGGTTTGGTTCCTGAAAAATAACTACCACTACCATAAAAACCCAAGAAAAATCAATACCCACTAGTATAATAAAAATGGCATTCATGAAGAGAAAACAAGCAAACAAAAATGCTATCTACAACCTAAGGAACCAACAAACACAGAAACCAAACAGTAAATCAGAAAGCAAGGAACAAAAGACACCTAAGACAACCAAACAACCAATAAAATGCTAGGAATAAATCAACACCTTTCAATAACAACTCTTAATGTAAAAGGCTTAAATTCCCCAATTAAAAGACACAGACTGGCTGACTGGATCAAAAAACAGGACCCAACTATATGCTGCCTACAAGAGACCCACCTCACCCATAAAGATTCACACAGACTAAGAGTGAAAGGATGGAAAAAGATTTACCATGCAAACAGAAAAGAAAAACGAGCTGGAGTAGCTATTCTTATATCTGACAAAATAGACTTTAAACTAAAAACCATAAAAAGAGACAATGAGGGACACTACTTAATGATAAAAGGACTGATCCATCAAGAAGACATAACAATCATAAATATGTATGCACCCAATGTTGGAGCAGCCAGATTTATAAAACAAACTCTATTAGACCTAAAGAAGGAAATAGACTCTAATACCATAATAACAGGGGACCTGAACACCCCACTGTCAATATTAGACAGATCATCTAGGCAAAGAATCAGTAGAGAAACACAAGATCTAAACAAGACTCTAGACCAATTGGATTTGGCAGATATCTACAGAACATTCCACCCAACAACCTCAGAATATTCATTCTTCTCATCAGCACATGGATCATTCTCCAGGATAGATCACATATTAGGTCACAAACCAAGTCTCAATAAATTCAAAAAAATTGGAATTATCCCATGTATCTTCTCAGACCACAATGGATTAAAACTAGAAATTAATAACAAACGAAACTCTGGAAACTATACAAACACATGGAAATTAAACAGCATTCTACTTAATGACATATGGGTCCAAGAAGAAATCAAGCAGGAAATCAAAAAATTTATTGAAACTAAGGAAAACAATGATACATCATACCAAAACCTGTGGGATACTGCAAAAGCAGTATTGAGGGGGAAATTTATTGCATTAAACACTCACTTCAGAAGAATGGAAAGATGGCAACTGAACAACCTAACACTTCACCTTAAAGAATTAGAAAAACAAGAACAATCCAAACCTAAAGTTAGCAGGCAGAAAGAAATCATTAAGATCAGAGCAGAACTTAATGAAATTGAAAACCAAAAAACAATTCAAAAGATCAACGAATCAAAAAGTTGGTTTTTTGAAAAGATAAATAAAATTGACAAACCACTAGCATGCCTAACAAAAAAAAGAAGAGAGAAGACTCAAATAACAAAAATTAGAAATGAAAAAGGCGATATTACAACTGATTCATCTGAAATACAAGGAATCATTCAAGACTACTATAAACAACTATACGCCAACAAATTTGAAAATCTGCAGGAAATGGATAAATTTCTGGACACACACAAGCTCCCAAAACTGAACTGTGAAGACATAGAAAATTTGAACAGACCAATAACAATAAAGGAGATTGAAGCTGTTATCAGAAGGCTCCCAACAAAGAAAAGCCCAGGACCAGATGGATTCACAGCAGAATTTTACCAAACATTCAAAGAGGAATTGACACCGATTCTTTACAAACTATTCCAAAAGATTGAAATGGATGCAAATCTCCCAAACTCATTCTATGAAGCAAACATCATCCTGATACCAAAACCAGGTAAAGATATAACCAAAAAAGAAAACTACAGGCCGATATCCTTGATGAATATAGATGCAAAAATCCTCACTAAAATACTAGGAAACAGAATACAGCAACACATACGTAAAATTATTCATCACGATCAAGTGGGATTCATCCCAGGGATGCAAGGTTGGTTCAACATACGCAAATCAATAAATGTGATACACCATATTAATAAACTCAAACACAAGAACCATATGATCATCTCTACAGATGCTGAAAAAGCATTTGATAAAGTTCAGCACTCATTCATGACAAAGACCCTCTATAAGTTAGGTATAGAGGGAAAGTATCTCAACATAATTAAAGCCATATATGCCAAACCCACTGCCAATATCATCCTGAATGGGGAAAAGCTGAAAGCTTTTCCTTTAAGAATAGGAACTAGACAAGGATGCCCACTCTCACCACTCCTATTCAACATAGTGTGGGAAGTACTAGCCAGAGCAATCAGAGAAGAGAAGGAAATAAAGGGCATCCAGATTGGAAAAGATGAAGTCAAACTGTCCCTGTTTGCAGATGACATGATCCTATATATCGAACAGCCTAAAACCTCTACAAAAAAACTGTTGGAATTGATAAATGATTTCAGTACAGTAGCAGGATACAAAATCAACACACAAAAATCAGTAGCATTTCTTTTCTCCAATAGTGAACATGCAGAATGAGAAATCAAGAAAGCCTGCCCATTTACAATAGCCACCAAAAAAATAAAATACTTAGGAATTGAGTTCACCAAGGAGGTGAAAAATCTCTATCATGAGAACTACAAACCACTGCTGAGAGAAATTAGAGAGGATACAAGAAGATGGAAAGATATGCCATGCTTTTAGATTGGAATAATCAACATAGTGAAAATGTCCATACTACCCAAAGTGATATACAAATTCAATGCAATCCCCATCAAAATTCCAAAGACATTTTTCTCAGAAATGGAAAAAACTATCCAGACATTTATATGGAACAATAAAAGACCACACATAGCCAAAGCAATGCTGAGCAAAAAAAATAAAGCTGGAGGCATAACACTACCTGACTTTAAGCTATACTACAAAGCTATAAAAACCAAAACAGTATGGTACTGGCATAAAAACAGACACACTGACCAATGGAATAGAATAGAGAATCCAGAAATCAACCCACACACTTACTGCCATCTGATCTTTGACAAAGGCACCAAGCCTATTCACTGGGGAAGGGATTGCCTCTTCAGCAGATGGTGCAGGGATAACTGGATATCCATATGCAGGAGAATGAAACTAGATCCATACCTCTCACCGTATACTAAAATCAACTCAAAATGGATTAAGGATTTAAATATACACCCCGAAACAATAAAACTTCTTAAAGAAAACGTAGGAGAAACACTTCAGGAAATAGGACTGGACACAGACTTCATGAATACGACCCCAAAAGCACAGGCAACCAAAGGAAAAATAAACAAATGGGATTATATCAAACTAAAAAGCTTCTGCACAGCAAAAGAAATAATTAACAGAGTTAAAAGACAACCAACAGAGTGGGAGAAAATATTTGCAAAGTATACATCTGAAAAAGGATTAATATCCAGAATATATAAGGAACTCAAACAACTTTACAAGTAGAAAACAAGCAACCCAATTAAAAAATGGGCAAAAGAGCTAAGTAGGCATTTCTCTAAGGAAGATATACAAATGGCCAACAGACATATGAAAAAATGCTCAACATCACTCAGCATCTGGGAAATGCAAATCAAAACCACATTGAGATACCATCTAACCCCAGTTAGGATGGCTAAAATCCAAAAAACTCTGAACGATAAATGCTGGCGAGGTTGCGGAGAAAAAGGAACTCTCATACACTGTTGGTGGGACTGCGAAATGGTGCAGCCTCTATGGAAAATGGTATGGAGGTTCCTCAAACAATTGCAGATAGATCTACCATACGACCCAGCTATCCCACTGTTGGGAATATACCCAGAGGAATGGAAATCATCAAGTCGAAGGTATACCTGTTCCCCAATGTTCATTGCAGCACTCTTTACAATAGCCAAGAGTTGGAACCAGCCCAAATGTCCATCATCAGATGAGTGGATACGGAAAATGTGGTACATCTACACAATGGAATACTACTCAGCTATAAAAACGAATGAAATACTGCCATTTGCAACAACATGGATGGACCTTGAGAGAATTATATTAAGTGAAACAAGTCAGGCACAGAAAGAGAAATACCACATGTTCTCACTTATTGGTGGGAGATAAAAATTAATATATAAATTCACACACACACACACACACACAAAACCGGGGGGGGGGGAGACGATATAACAACCACAATTACTTGAAGTTGATACGACAAGCAAACAGAAAGGACATTGTTTGGGGGGGGAGGGAGAAGGGAGGGAGGTTTTGGTGATGGGGAGCAATAATCAGCCACAATGTATATCGACAAAATAAAATTAAAAATAAAATAAAATAAAATAAAATAAAAAATAAAAATAAATAAATAAATACTAATATTATCATAAAAAAAAAAAAAAAAAAAAGAAATCCAATTTCTGTATCCCTGGTCCCCTGAGACTTATGAAAACTCTCTTCAGCTTTTCTGTCTTTCTGCTTGTGCTACTTATGATAGGCATATTCCTTGAGAGGGAGAAATGGGAGAGTGTCAAGCTCACTGCATCTCTTGATCTTAGTTTTTCATTTTCTGGCTTTCTTTATAGCTTTCTGATGCCTTCAAGTGGATTTGCATGTGTGTGTCTTTTTCCATCATTTTAATTGTGCTCAGTGGGAGAATTGATTGGCTACTGGCTGCTTTGTCATGGCCAAGAGAAGAAATTCATCTTCAACTTTTAAACTTTGTTGTTTTTTTTTTTTTGCTTATGGCCCCACTTACCTCTCACTGCAGTAGCCCCCAGTTTCAATCATGCCATTAATTACACAATATCGGGTTGCCAATTCCTAACCTGAGTAATTCCAACTTCTCTTTCTCCTCATATTTACATTCTTTGCTTCTGAGTACTACTGACGAAGGTCACCAAATCATGTTAATTGGGTCAGCTACCAGTCCATGTAGCAAATTTTAGGCCTCTTTCTAGACTGGGTGATCCTTTAGCCATCTCTTTTTAATGTTTCTGTATTCTTCACAACTGTTAACTATTTCCCACGCTCTCAAATGTTCAATCCCATTCCTGCCTCTCTCACTGTCAGCTGATGCCCTAGATATCTGAGTTTATTAGAGTCTAAATTTATTGAGGTCTCCACCTCAAGATTTCTCTATTTTCTTATCTATCTTCTTCTTCGCTACTGACTCAGAGAAAGACATATCTCTCATCTTTCATCAAAGAATCTCTGTCCTTGATCTCATCTCACTTGATTAAGTCTTGCCCTGCCAATTATTACTCCTCTTTCTTGAATCTCTTAGTATTCTCTGTTTCCTTATCTTTTGTCTGTAAACATGCTCAAATCTCCTCATCCCCAATCAAACAATTATTGCTCCAATCCTGTTGTCTTTTCTTGCTACCTTCTTTTAAGCAGCGATGACCAACTTTTTAAAAAAGTTATCTATTTATTATAAAAAAGTAAAGTTTTTTAAAGTAATCTATTTATTGTGAAAAAGTAAAGTTTTTTAAAAAGTAATCTGTTTATTCTAAAAGTATTTATTGCCTCAACTTCCTCACCATCCATTCACTCCATGCAATCTACTTTCTATTCCTGTCCCTCTATGAAAACTCTTCTTCAAGGGCCTCCTTTGACCTAAATCCTAAACCCAATGGCCTCTTCCCAGTATTCATTTTCTTTCTATGGCCAATTGCTTTTTGACACTCCCTCCCTCTTTGGCTTCTCTGATAGTTTTTCCTCAGATTTTCTACTTCTCTAACAGGTTCTTCTGTCTCCCTTGCTACATCATCTTTCTTGTTCTTTCTACTCTTAATGTAGATGTTCTCCAAGTGTCTGTTCTGAGCCTTCCTCTTTCCTTCTCTCCTTACTCTTTCCCATTTTGAATGCCACAATCACATTCACAATTTATATTATTATCTTAAGGAAGATAATGCCCCCAAATTTATTTCCAGTTCTATTTTCACTCCTGACTCATAATCCCAGCTACCTCCTGATATCTGTCCTTGGATGTCTTACCGACATCTCAAACTCAGCATGTTCAAAATGAGTTAATTTCTCCCCAAACCTGCTTACTGTTCTGACTCTTCTCTCTCTTAAAGGTACCAAGAAGCTCCCGGTACCTTGGGCCTAAAAATTTATAGTCATCATTGATTCCTCTTCTTATTCCACCCTCCAATAAATCAGACATTATGTTTTGTTGATCTCTAAAATATTTTTTTCCATGTGCTTTTTCCTTCTGTCATTACTATTCTTATTACTTTTGCAATAACAAGATGCTTTGGTTCCTATTTCTACATCTTCTAATCTATTGGGCTTGCTGCCACTAGACTAATGTTGCTTAATATATGTTGAATGAATAACTGAGGCACAGTTTTAATTATGTTACCTGCTGGTTGCCACCCTATTTTTGACTAAAGGAAATTCAGACTTCTTAGCTTAGTTCCAAGCCTTTGAATCTGATTATAGAATCTATCCGTACTTTTCCAGCTTTAAATCTTTTTATACCCTGTGTTTCAGTCAAGCACACCATCATATTCAAAGCTATGTTCTGCAATACAATAGTTCTCTTCAGGAAGTTAATACTGTTTCTTGATTAAAAAATGTTCTGTGGTAACCAAATTTAACCAAAGTCAGACAGCCTTCTTGCACAATCTCTCAAAGCCTTTACTATTCTAATATACATTGTGAACTTCCAATTGAGGGGAAAAGTATGTGATATTTCTCAATGCTATTTGACCATGAATCCTGTTTAAGGGACTGTCACTCATCTCACAAGACACTAATGTTCCAAGAAACACATATTCAAACAGGCTGATACAGATGCCTCTTTATTTCTTAAACAAACTCTCTTTCTCACATCATTCTCCTAGATTAGAACAGTGGTTCTTGACTAAGGTTGCCCTCCAGGGGAAATTTAGCAATGTCTGAAGACATTTTTGGTTGTCACAACTGGGAGCAGTATCTGGAAGGAAGAGGCCAGAGATGCTGCTACACATTCTATAATGCATGGGAGAGCTGCCCACAGCAAAGAATCTTTGCCCAGCCAAAAATGTCTGTACTGCCTGGTTGAGAAACCCTGGACTAGACTATCCTTCTCTCACTTCTTCCTGCTGCCATTCAAAGTTATATCCATTTCTTAAAGTTCAGATCAAATACTTTCTCTTCAGTGAATGCTTTGTTTTACCACTTAGATTTTCTCCCCTCTAATCTTTTCCAGCACTGTATATACTGCTTTTATGGCATTTATTTAATTCTTTCCCATATTAGACATATTTATGTACATTTATACCATCTCATACTAGACTGTAATGTTATTGAGTGTAGAGACAATATCGTGATCATTTTTTCTCTCTCCAAAGAGCTAGCACAGTAGTAACAGTAAGTTCTTGCTTGAAGGACAAAATGAAGCTTTATTTAACTCTTTTTTAGTCACCTCCAAGCTTAATTGTTCACCCAATCTTGTCAGTTTTTTCCTTGTCAGGTGTTTTCCACACATCCTTTTTTTTCTTTCCACATCCATGACAACTCCACCCTGACATCTGACAGGCCTCATTTTGACCTTTGGCTCTGTCCCTTCTTATATCCCTGGCCCCAGGCAAATGACTAGTCTTTCCTTGGATCTGTAGTTCTTGATGCCAAAGTGGAGGTGATTATATCTGCCTCTAGGTGTTTTTGTAAAGATTAAAGCAAATATATGAAGTCCCTGAATCATAATGGGTGCTCAATAATGGGCTCTAACAGTCAACCTGTGAAAGATTCTTCCTTCCCCGGCCTCTGCTCCAAAGCCTCTTCTTTGGTCCTCCATCACCACAAGGCCCAAGCTGCTGGAATTCTGGGCAATGGACCACTTGTTACCAACTTATGCAAAGAAACTTACCTCGAATTCTTCCCCAAGCCCTCAACTCTTAACAAGCTGGTCCATTCTCTGTACTTCACACAGGCTGAGCACTCTCGTCTCCATATTCTGGTTCACGGGGTTCTCCCCTCTTGGAAGCCCTCTTCCCCTACCTGCAGTCCTACCCATGGTTCAGTCCCGGCCTTACTTTTTGTTCAGTAAAGTCTTCTCAGTCTGCTCTGCCTACAGGGATCCTTTCTTCTTCTGAACATTTGGAATCCTTATGATAATCTCTTAATCAATGATGATATTTCTCACATAGTGAACTATGAAAATATACTTTCTTTGATTATCTAACTTTTTATGTATTTCTTGCTTTCTCATTTTAGATGATCAGCTCCTTGAAGACAATGGCCATATCTTGCTCTTCTTTACCAGAGTTACCCTGCATATGCTAGAGGCTCCAGAAATATCTAGTACAGAATATTTAGTCTCCTCTTAATTTGGAGCATGTCTTGCAATGCCTCTCTTTTAAGCCTCATGCCCACCTTTGGAGGGCTCCTCAGGCATAGGCAGAAATGGAGGTGATATCAAGGCCCTGGATTTCACCTGGGTTAGATAGAGGAGCAGGGACAGGGAGGTCCCACACACTGGGCTCTGAGAGAATTCTTATAAACAGAGAATAATGGCAATCAGACACTAACATTTTAATTAACAATTTTAATGGCTTATCTAAAATAATCCTCCTGATTTGGGAGGATTAAATTCCACTTGACAAAACTACCAATCCATGTGGAAAAGAGTTTCACGTGCTGCTCTTGTAGTTACTTCAGGGCCTGGTGGGGCAGGAGGGTTGTCCAGCAGAGTGCCCAGTGGGTGGGAGCCGCTATCCCTAGGCAAGTGAAAATAGGCCCTGTGCCAGGCGCCAGCATCTCAAAACTAACAACAACAAGTGGAAATAATTTCGAGCCTACAAGGAGCTATAAGAATAGGAGTAGTACATAGTTTACTCCACACACACTTCTACCAGACTTACCTTTTTGCCCCATTTTATTATTTGTGCTCATTGTCTCCCTCTTCATCTCTGATCCTCTCCCTCTTCCTTTGTCCTTCTCCCTCTGCATGTGTGTCTCTCTCTCCCATGCACTTGCTCTTGCTTTCTATTTTTTTCCTGAACCATTTGAGAGTAAGTGACATATATCAAAGCCCTTTACCCCTAAATGTATATTTTTAAAGAATATGCTATTCCCTTGCATAACCACAGTAGAGTTATCTCCTTCAGTAAATTAAGCAGTGATGCTATTCTTTTACCTAATATGCCATCTGTTCTCCAATTTTGTTAATAGCATTTGCCATGCACAACTTGCTTTTTTCAAAAAGAATAATACACTTAGGAATAAACTTAACCAAAGAGATGAAAGACATGTACATTGAAAACTACAAAATATTGCTGAAAGAAATTAAAGAAAACAAATAAAATGGAAGCACATCCCATGTTCATGGATTGGGATAACTAATATGGTTAAAATGTTCACACTACCCAAAGTGATTTATAGAGTCAATGTAATTGCTATCAAAATCTTTACTATGATGGCTTTAAAGTGCTGATTTTTTTCTTTCTTTCTTTTTTTCTTTTGGTGGCTCACCAGTATGGAGATCCAAACACTTGACTTTGGTGTTATAGCACCATGATCTAACCAGCTAAGCTAACGGGCCAGCCCTTGACATGTTTTTCAACATGAAAAAATTTAAACATTCTCAACATTGATTTCCTCCACATTTACTGGTTCGTGCTCAACATTCTGTTGCAAGTAAAAGAACTTCCTTCTCCTCTATTTATTTATTTGTCTGTTAGTTGCTTTGTCAGTTTATTCATTCATCCATCTACATATTTATCTATTTATTATTGGTATGGACCCATAGATTTCTATTTTTTAAAGGTGTACAATCATTACCACCCCCCATTATTTTTGTGCTCAAATTGTTGCAAAATTGACCAGTAGGAGCCTCTTTCAGCTGCTCCTGTGTCCTTGGGCCCCATCATTTTTTTAAGTACTTGCTTTTTTTCTGGCAAAACAAAATGTTTAGCATCTTTTAAAATCCTACATAAAATTAAGAGAGAGGAAGGAGAAAAAGAAACAAGAGGATGAAAATAGAAAACCAGAAAAAAGAAGGAAGATAGAAAGAGAGAAATGAGGAGGGCATTGTGGGGAGATTGCCGGCACAGATTCTGATCCATCAGCCTCCTGCCAGGGGTGTCCTGTCTCCTGACCTAGAGAGCAGAGCAGTGCCCATGAGAGACTGGTGGGCTCTGCACGCTGGGCCTTTGGAGCTGAGGGGCTCTGTGTATTGGTCATGAATCTGCCAGTTGCAAATGATGAAAGCCCAACCCAAAATGGGAAGAGAGAGAGTGAGAGCAAGAGAGAGAATGTATTGGTTTATGTGACTGAAAATTATGGGATCAATTTCAAACAAAACTGGGTCTGGGTGCTTGAAGGGATGTGAAAAATTAATCTCTCTCTCTCTCTCTCAGCTCTGCTTGGCTTTATTCTGTGTTGGCTTTATTCTTGGTCAGCCTCTTCAACTGCGTTGGCAGAGGTGCCCCCTGGCCACTTTAGCTTAGTCCTACAAGTTCACCGTCTCCAGCAGAAATAAAGCACTTCTTCCCAGTGCCTGTGATAAAAGCCTCAGGAGGTCCCTGACTGACGCATGCCAGAGCCAGCCACTGTGCCTGGGAAGGGCAGTGCTCTCATCCACCAGGCCTGGGCTATGAGCTCCCCTCTAGGGCCAGATGTGTCAGTGAAGACCCCAAAACACATGAGATGGGGATGGAGGGAGAGGTGGTTCCTCAAAGAGAACTTAGAAGTGTTCCTACCAAAAGACGGGGAGGGTGGAGAGATGTTGGGAAGATTAACACAAAACTTCACTGTGTGTGAAGGGCCCTCGATGGTATAGGAATTCGACTCTGAGATGCACAAATAAACCACAGCCCAGCCTTTTTGTCCTGATGACCTCTCTCCCCTCCACTCAAGGCAAGAAAGAAAATCTTGCAAGAAAGAAAACCTTGAATCCGCCTCTCTCAAGACTGAGTTCTCTGTCCCTCTGACTTTGCTTCTGGCATGGGGAGAGTTGGTGGGTGCCTGTTGCCCACCGACAGGGAAGAGAGGAGGGAATAGCCCCAGGTCACACAGGAAGTGAACAACCTGAGCCCTTCCTGGGGTGGCCCTCCCTCCATCCAGACAGGCTCTTGTTTCATCAGCTCTCCCACAGCCCAGCAGGCCCAACAGGGACTTGCCAGTCAGGGTGGTGTGTTACGTCATGTCAGATGGCAATCGAATGCGCTGTTAACATAAGCTGACAGGAAAGCTCTAGCAATCTGCTTATCTGGATGCCACCCTTGCTGAGTAAAGGGTCATTATCAGAATTATTCACACAGAATTATAGCCGTTGGAA